>NC_041386.1:252016168-252017136 GCF_002162155.2 Triticum dicoccoides | reverse complement strand
AGAGAGAGAGATGGAGGGAAAGGGAGAGGGACCAACAAGGTTTTTGTGTCGGATGTATGCGACAGAATTGAAGATTGTTGGCGAGAGAGAGAGAGAGAGAGAGAGAACAGGAGCCCGGGAGAGGGGGAGGTCGCGTTTTATGCATCAAAGACTGATATAAACCATGTTTCGATATAAACTTGCATTCAAATATTTAAATTGGAGAACATGTTGTCTGCAATCCACACATGAACGGATATATGTGTATATCAAACAAGTTCATTAATTTGACTTTCAACAAGTTCATGGAGTACTATAATACTGTACAACATGCTACTCGATTGAGGTGTTCAATTTTGGATTTAGTTCACTATTTTGACCTACTGAACGAGCTATTTCATTGAATCGAGATATCTCATTTTGGGTTTGATTCGCGTTTTTCAGTGGGTCAACTATTTGTCATATAGTAAATCGCTAGCAACGAGCATGTAAAAACACATTACTCTCGAGCATCATCTCTCCATCTAAAAAAGAAGTGGCAAGCTAATATTTCAAAATTTGATCCGAATCGACTTGGTAAGGTAAACGTGGATGCTCGTTCTCCCAAAATTTGAACGAACCGTTAAAAATCCTCTCTACTCAATGGAATTCGCCCGAGCAAATAAATGGGAGACGCAAAATTACCGTCCTATGTGGGACACGCATCAATTGGCCCGTTGTACATCAAGGGTAGGTTCATAACTTCATCCAAGCGAGCCTTCTCCTCGGCCGAAATGACATGTGCCGAATAATTCATAAACCATGGTCGGCAAAACACGCTCTCCTCGCCCGAAATAGCTCGCGCCCACTATTTCAAAACACGTTGTCCTCGCTCGAAATCGCTCGCACCCACTATAGTTCAAAACATGCCCTCCTCGCCCGAAATTGCTCCCGCCACTATTTGGGGAGAAGCAAAGTTACTCTACTATCCCCGACCCTCAGTACACAGA
>NC_041386.1:252010471-252015665 GCF_002162155.2 Triticum dicoccoides | reverse complement strand
GGCGCCAAATCACCTTCTCCCCGGGAAGCTCCCTTCTCCCAAGCCGCGAAACCTCAGCCCCACCTCCATGGCGCCCCCCACCGCACCAATTTCACAACCGCCCTCCTCCCTAATGCCGGAGACGTTGTCCATTTGCCGTCATGCACTGGGCCGTGTGCCTCTTACTCCATGCTGCTGGTGCTGCCTCGACGACGGTCGCGTGAACCGTACCGGAGCCGATTCACCCCCGCCGTTGTTCACGGTGCCGGAGCGGCTCCAACTTCGGATCCGTCCAGAGTCCTGCAGCTTCCGCGTAGCCGTCGACCGTCGCGACATCGCTCTTTCCCTGCCGTCGGTCGCCACAGCAACCGCGCCGGCCTCACCGACTCGACGACTGGACCTGCCTACTTCACCATGCCGCCAGATAGGTCGCACCCTCATCTCAAATCACTTTATTTAGGCGTCAGTTGTCTGAATTTTTATTCTGGGCCAATCGATTCCCAATGGGAAGCAGCACCCCTCGAGGCGGCGGAGCTCCTAGGCTGCCGGTTGGCTGGTGTCTAACATAAGGGCGCGGGGCCGCAAGTTTGCCGCGGAAGCGGCGCTTAGATGGCTATCTTTTAGAGTTGTGTGGGTTGAAGGTACTGCCGCCGCCGGATCTGGATGACGGGGAGTCTTTGTGGATTGGCCCGGGGGCGGCGCAACCACGGCAGTGCGGTGGGGCGGGGATCGGGGTTTTGGCCGAGGCCACGGACGGCATAGGCAGGCTGCTCTGCTGTTGGTCGCTGGCTCTTCGGGGAAGATTCCGAACAGTGTCAGCCGGGAGGCACAAGACGGCCAGCCATCCGGCGTAGATCGGATAGTACCAAAATAAAATAAAATCGTGTGACCCCAATTTAGTCTTCAGTCAACAGACGTGTGACCACTCTCATACCTTGCTGTTGATCTCTTAGTGTATTTCTTCAGATCAAAGAGATATGTCGTTCTTAACATTATGTGTTATCTGCATCTTTATACACACCATCTTCCGACTCACCGCAGCTGCTCCAACAAGGGAAGCATACACCAGAAGGGGGCTATAGTCCCCACTCAACAGTTCCCTACATCGAATGTGTGTGCCCGACATGGACAGCCACAACAACTGCAGGGCCATCGACAAGTCAGCACATGATGCTCACTCCTATGGATGGCAGACAGATAGGTTGTACCCTCATCTTACTTGTGTGCAACATTTATGGCTTTGTTATTCATCTAAGCATAGAAAATAGATCATCACATTTCACTGTATATTCATGTTGATCTCTTACGGGTCTTGTTCAAGAGTTAACGATGTTCCATAGTTCAGCTAAGATACTTGTTCTTTAGGTAATGTTGTTCCATAGTTATCATCCATCAGCCAATGCTATCCCACAGGCTGGTGATTATAGTATTATACCACTTCTAGTACTACCTATGTTGTTCTTTAATACTTTTGTGTGCCATCTAGTTAATCTCAAGTACAAACGATACATATTCTATAGCTTTCATCTGTGTTCTCCCTTTAGTTTATGAGACCTGTTGCTACTAGTTAACCCCAGTCCTACTATTTATGTCGTCTCCTACAGGCGCTCATTACATAAATCTAACTACTAGTTGTCTTCCATGCATGTCAGATATAATTGCACACACTGATATATCCACAAGAACCTCACGGAGCAATGTAAAGGCCAATAAACTTGATGTCAATGATACCCAATATGATGGAACATGTAAAGGTAGTTCTTCAGAAGACTTGAAGAAAGATGATGAATCCTCTTCACTCCACAAGGTCCTTGCTCTAACTTGGCCTGTGATATGGGTACAACATGCATATAATGTCCTGGAGTGTATCTACTCTGTTGCAATGCCATGTGCTTAGCATGCTGATCATGCATGTAAATATGTCATGCCTTCCTGTTTTTCAGTACCTATTCCATTCATGATAACATGTTTTAAAATTCAAGTACTGTCATTCTACTCTATCGCAATGCCATCTGCTTAATTTGGACATCATGCTTCTGAATATCTTATGCATTGTTATTCATCAGTATGTACTTCATCTGTCTACCATACCATGTTTTTTACATTGAAGTGTTGTTCTAGTGCTCTGTTACAATGCCATCTTATTTTCCCAATCATACACATGTATGTTACCTTAGTTATTTCTGTACGTATTCCGCTAGCATAGAGTTTTACATTCAACTAGTGTGTTTTTTGCTGCGTTGTCCTGTCGTATCCCTAGCTCTTACACCATACTCCCTCCGTCTGGATTACATGTTGCCGAAATGGTTAAAAAGGGATGTATCTAGAACTAAAATATGCCTAGACCCATCCATTTATTTCCGGATGGAGGGAATACATGTCAATATGTCATGCATTTCTATTCTTCAGTACCTATTCCATCTCTCTGTTGTCGCATGTTTTATAATTAAAGCACCATTCTTCTATACAATGCATGCAAGGGGAAGACGACTATGTTAGAATCTGAAGGGTTACAAACAAGGCCTTTGCAAAAGATCCAAACGCCAGGAGATAATAAACCAACTCTAGTTTTTATAGATACTGCTCCAGCAAAGAGAAACCCAACTCCTACTGATAATAAGAAGATTCCAGTGGCCAAAGAACTAGTCCGCTCCAGTCCAGCAAAAATGTGTCAACTCAATTCTAAGAAGCATGTGCGTATCCTTGCATCATGAAATTTTATAGCATGCTGATCATATTTTCTATATCTCTCTTACCCATCTCTCTTTTAGAAAATAAGCTTAATAGATAGAAGAATTTTTGCAATGGTATCGTTTATGAGGAAAGATTCTTGCAGGAATTCTCTGTGCTCCAATGTAGATGTAAGTACCTGTTGTATATCACTATATTTTTACATCAGCATGTATTTTGTTAATCGGCGTGAATCCAACGTTTATCTGATCTAAATTTAGTTGTAGCAAAATGTATGATTAAAGGCCACAATGTTGATTTTTGCAAGGAAAACTGCCTGGTAGTTTTGCATCCTGAGCTGCATGAGTGTACTATCTCATATCAGTGGGTTTGAATACTTTGGTTCTGCAGTGGGTTTTTCAGTGTTTTTTTACTGTGTTTTCATGTCGTATCCCTAGCTCTTACATCATACTCCCTCTGTCCGGATTAAATGTCGCAGAAATGGATAAAACTGGATGTATCTAGAACTGAAATACGCCTAGACCCATCCATTTATTTCTGAATGGAGGGAATACATGTAAATATGTCATGCCTTTCTATTCTTCGGTACCTATTCCATCTCTGCTGTAACATGTTTTATAATCGAATCACCATTCTTCTATATAAGGCATGCAAGGGGAAGACGGCTATGTTAGAATCTGAAGGGTTACAAACCAGGTCTTTGCAAAAGATCCAAACGCCAGGAGATAATAAACCAACTCCATTTTTCATAGATACTGCTCCAGCACAGAGAAACCCAACTCCCACTGATAATAAGCAAATTCCAGTGGCCAAAGAACTAGTCCGCTCCAGTCCAGCAAAAGAATGTCAACTCCATTCTAAGAAGCGTGTGTGTATCCTCGCATCATGAAATTTTATAGCATTCTGGTCATATTTTCTACATGTTTCTTACCAATCTCTCTTTTAGAAAATAAGGTTAAACGATACAAGACTTCCTCCATTGGATCGTATTCGAGGAAAATATCTTGCGGGAATTCTCTGTGCTCCAATGTTGATGTAAGTACCTGTTGTATATCACTATATTTTTACATCAGCATGTATTTTGTTAATCGGCGTGAATCTAACCTTTATCTGATCTAAAATTAGTTGTAGCAAAATGTTAAAGGCGCCAATGTTGATTTTTTAAGGAAAACTTCCTGGTAGTTTTGCATACTGAGCTGCATGAATGTACTATCTCATATCACGCACATTACTGAATTGTAGTGCTTCTCTAGTTGCCCATTCATTCATTGTGTCAATGTTGCTTTCGTATTACCTTACATGGATGATGATAGCTGTGCCATATTGTGTTAATTTGGTGTAGGCTAGTTGCCCAAACGTTCGTTGTGTCAATGTTGCTTTCCTATTATCTAACTTGGCCAATGATAGCAATGCTAGTGTGTTAATTTTGTGCAGGCTGCTGAAGATAAGAAGACAAACTCTGGAAACAGCAAGGCAACCCCATTGTTTCTTTCCAGTAAATCTAGGCCAGGTAATATGGCAATAACTCATGATTAATCTGTTTGGTTCCCATCCTAATTTATGTTATGATGCAGTGGTCGAGACACTCTCCACTATCAATAATACAAGCCTGCCAAAATCGCCATCTGAATCTGTTTAGTATCCTCTGTCTCGAATGCAACAGAATAAATATATGTTTGTGAACCAATTAATGGCTGAAGCAATGATGGAAATGGTGGATGAATCAGAGGTGCAGAGTCGTGCGACACAACAACCGATCAATGTTTTCAGAGACAGTGTAGCAAAGCAGCAAGAACTTGCCCACATGCTTATGGGCGTCATCTGTGCTGAGGTTGTAGATTGTGACGTTGTAGATGGTTAGGTTCTGCTCATTTATTTGCACTCGCATCAATCTTTGATTGTTGTAACATCCCAAATTTTCAATTTGGAATGTTATACATTAGATCATCATGCATATCATATTTTATTTTGCATTTTGGTTAATCCTAGAAATTCTACGCAACTCAATGACCCACGGAGAGAGTTGGGGATTTCGTTATTTTCATATTTGAGTTTTCTCAAATTTTGAGAATAGGATCATTTGATTTTATTTATTTTATCATCAATTATTTCTATTACAAAAATATGAGAGAGGGAATAAAATGACTTCCCAAAATAACGAAATATTGAGGATTTAATAATAAAATCAAATAAGATTTTATTTCGGAGTTTTTTTGGTGTTTTATTTGAATTTAGGAAAAATGTGCGTTTTTCAAAGTTTCATTTAGGTCCCAAATAAATGTTCACCTTGTGCGGCTTGATTTTAGAAGCCCGTGAAAATTTATTTCAGAATTTTTGGAGTCCTTTAGTATTTCTTTTTATTTTTCTTCCGACCGGAATAAAAAAACGAACCGACCTAGGGGCCGTGTCCGACCTGGACTCCCGGCCCACTAGGCTTTATAAGCCGGGGGGGAGGCCCAGCCGAAGCCAGCCACCCGCGCCCCAAACCCTAGCGCCGCCCGCCGCCGCCGCCCCGCCGCCGCCT
>NC_041386.1:251974944-252009923 GCF_002162155.2 Triticum dicoccoides | reverse complement strand
GCACGTCGCCCGAGGTTCGCCACCGCCTCGTTTTCCATGCCGCCGAAAAAAATTGGCGTTCGTCGTTTTTTTTTCTTCTTTTTCTTGGATTAAATCCGCGATTTTTGTGATCGCGATTCCTGATCCGATTTTCGTTTTAGTATAACTTTTCGCTTGTTTATCGGAATCAGGCGATTCAAGCGCCTAGAGTTTCGTCTCGAAACCCTCTATCTGTTTAACCAACTTAAACAAGATTTTGCTACTGTAAAATTTGCCCTAGGTCCAGATTACTAGAATAGAGTTGTTTTCTTTCGCCGTTTGACTTTCGTTGCTTCGTTTGATTTGATTTTTTTTGCCAACCGGAGTTCTTAAGTTGAACCTTCTGGTTAGATCTCTTATTTGAGTTTTACCTGTGCATTAGATGAGTACTTATTGTATGCTTGTTTGTTTGTTTGCGATAGAATACCCGGAGTGTGCCGCCTGTTACTTCGAATCGTTAGGTTTCGCGGATCATCAGCATGGCAAGTAACACTTTCATCATACCTTTTCTACTACCCAATTTTATTGCATTAGATCAATCCTCACACATTGCATGATTAGGATCTAATTAAATTGTGGGATGGGAAGTAGATGAGGTAGTACCTATTACCTGTTATTATCAAACCTTTGGGAGTTACTTCTACGTTTGCTTATTATGCCATGCTATGCTAGTAGACGTGGATTGGGTGAGTGATATCCATGACAGATGTGATATTGTTAATTAATGGTTTATCTAAGGTGGCAACTTAAATACACATCTGGGTGGATTGAGGCACCTGGGTATTCCAGGACTTGCCTGTTTTCTTTTGGACCGCCACCCAGGCTCAAAGGGATCATGAGACTATTCATACTAGAAACTTCAGTGTGCAGCCACAAGCTATTATGGGCTCTAGCATAGTTGACTAAGTCGTGCGAACTCTTACAGTGGTAGACTAGCAGATGTAGGGGATGTAGGTGGTACGGTCTACCCGATCGTAAGGTGCTAGCGCTTCTGAAAGACTATGTCTCGGTCATCCGTCTTCTCAAACACCATGTAGTGCGAGAAACCAAACGGAGGCGATCGAGTCTTGTGGGGAAAAGTGCGCAAACCTCTGCAGAGTGTAATAAACTAATCATGGTTAGCCGTGTCCCCGGTTATGAAAATCTTGAGTATCTAGTACTTGGATTATCATGTGAATCTCAACATGTTACTCTAAATTAATTTTGTTGGGTTATGTTTAATGATGATGCTTAATTGGGATTGAGAATGCTGTCAACCATTCTCA
Source organism: Triticum dicoccoides (assembly GCF_002162155.2). Taxonomy (NCBI): domain Eukaryota; kingdom Viridiplantae; phylum Streptophyta; class Magnoliopsida; order Poales; family Poaceae; genus Triticum; species Triticum dicoccoides. The sequence continues at coordinate 252,008,640 of NC_041386.1, read as the reverse complement.
ATGTTTAACAACCACCATGATAGTTAAATAAATTTATTCCTTTGAAGTAGGGAAAAATTGGCTTTACACAAAACTGTAACCATAGAGCTTTCCACCAGCCAAATATGCATATAGTATAGCTGTTACATTCCATTACTCTCTATGTGTTACCTTGCTAGCATATTCCATGTGCTGACCCATTCCGGGCTGCAACGTTAATGTTGCAGACTTTTCAGACGACGATTAAGGAGTTTTAGGTTGTGGTTCTATACTCAGTGATGCCGTTGGAGTTGATGGACTCACTTATCTTCCAAGCCTTCCACTGTTATCGTTATTAGATGGCCTTAAGCCATATTTATTGTAATAAGTTCTCTGATGAGACACTCGATGTAATAAGTGTGTGATTGCTACTCTGCTATAAATCCTCCGAGTACTGTGTGGTGTCAGCATTACTGATCCAGGGATGACACGGGAGCATAGAGATCAGACTGTTTGAGGTCTGGTCACTACAGAGATGGTATCAGAGCACAAGCTGATTGTAGGACACGACCACTAAGCTAAAAGACCTAGATCACTATTCACTCTCTTCTCTTCTAACCTATCATCTTTTCTACTCTTTAGGATGGCGGATGCAAGGAACAAGTTCACACAACCGGATGAAGATACACCCTTTGGACGACACTTGAAGGAAGTCACTAGATACCTGAACATAGGAGTACCAAGCTTCACGAGAACCTACAACACCACTTTACCTGAAGAAGAGCGCTGGATGATTGAAGTTCAAGTTCTAGGAAGGACGTTCATGCCAGTCACTGAGCCCATAGAGTTTTCTTTTGATGCACCAACTTGGAGTCTAGGAAAGAGCATGCCAGCTCGCATCGCCATGGGACGCATTGGAGAAGTCTACCGCAAGGATCTCAAGGATACTATCTACCAGATTTGTGGGCGCAGAGATGAGCACTGGGAGATGATCAACACCCGGAAGGATAGATCAATTGTAGCTTTTATCCAGGAGTTAGACCAGCACATTCGACGATAGGAGAACTAGATGTGCGCCGACATGATAGATCTGAAGAAGGCTAAGACTAGAATCAAGGAATTGGAGGAAGAACTCAAGGCTACACGAGAAGATTATGAAGAGGAATTTGAAGTATTGGTGGATAAGAATGCCGACCTAACTATGAAGCTAGCAGTATTTATGGGAGGCCCTACTCCAGTAGATGAAGACGAAGAACCCCAGGAGATTAGCCCGGAACACTACATCATCATCGACAGAACCGACTCGGAAGCAGATAGTAGCGATGATGACTATGTTGATGAAGCTGAAGCAGATATTATGGAGTCAACGACCGAAGAATATTTCTAGTAGACCACCTCATTAGTAGTAGTAGTCCACCATGTAAATATAGTAGCCCGAGCACTTTTGCGATAGTTAGATCGATTGTATGCCCTTGTTTGATTGATTGAAGTGAATTGTTTATTTTTGCCTCATGTGCATATGGGTAGTGTTTTCTCTTTAGACCCCCTCTATTCTTATATCTCATCTCTTCTAAAACCCTCAGATGCCTCCGAGACATGACCCCGGATTTGCCTTTCCACCGGAGCTCACCCAGTTGATCCAGCAGCAGAACACATTGATGCAGTTACTAGTCTAGAATCAGAATCAGGGGAACAACAACAACAACCCACCACCACCACCACCACCTGTTGACCACTTAGCCCGTTTTCTTAGGCTGAATCCGCCGGTGTTTTCCAGTAGCACCGAGCTGATAGTAGCTGATGATTGGCTCCACAGGACAGCTAGGGAGTTGACCACAGCAGGATGCACAGATGCGGAGAAGTTGAAGTTTGCCGCACATTAGCTAGAAGGACCCGCAGCATCATGGTGGGAGAATTTCACAGCCACTTTCCCTGTCGACACTGTCACATGAGACCAGTTTCAACAGGCTTTTCATACTGCACATGTTTCAGCAGGAGCTATGGCCATGAAGAAGCGTGAGTTTCACAACTTGCGCCAAGGAGGAAGGACAGTTGGCCAGTATGTGGAGGAATTTAGTAAGCTAGCACGTTATGCCCCAGATGATGTCGCTATGGATGCAGCAAAGCAGGAGAAGTTTCTGGAAGGACTGAATGATGAGTTGAGCATGCAGTTGATGGTAGCAACCTTAAACAACTACCAGGAGTTGGTAGATCGTGCTCTTATGATTGAAGGGAAGCAGCAGCAAATTGAGAATCGCAAGAGGAAGTATGGACAAGGAAAGTACAATTCAGGAGCTCAGCAGAAGCCACGTTTTACCTCTAGACTGGGAGGACATTTTCAGCATACCCATGGAGGAGGTAGCTCGCACAATCACAATGGCACCAAGAATGGTAATGGCAACGGAGGAAGCAACGGCCAGAACCGCACCAACCCCTCAACCCCAGCTAAGAAGGACTTGAGCCAAGTCACTTGCTTTAAGTGTTCGAAGACCGGACATTATGCCAATGAATGTCCTGAATTACAAAATGGAAATAGCAATGGAAGTTCTGGGAAGAAGCCGAACCCTTTCAATAGGGGACAGGTGAACCACGTTAGTGTGGAGGAGGTTGAAGCTCAGCCCGATGCAGTAATAGGTAAGTTTTTGGTTAAGTCATTTACTGCACTCGTTCTTTTTGATACTGGTGCATCGCATTCAAACATCTCAAGGGGATTTGTGGATAAGTATAACCTACCAACCCAAGCCCTTAGCTCACCCATGTTAGTAACCTCGCCCGGAGCAGAGTATGTGGCTAGTCTATGGTGTGATCGTTTACCATTAAGGATTGGTAACTATGTTTTTCCCTCAGACCTAATAGTATTGGAATCCCAAGGATTGGATGTGATATTTGGCATGGATTGGTTATCAAAGTATGAAGGGAATATTGAATGTGCTAGTAAGTCAATTTTGCTTACCACCCCAGAAGGGAGAAGGATCAAGTATGTATCCCGGCATGTGCCAAAGAGGATTCAAGTAAATTGCTTAACATGAGTTGTGTAGGAGGAAGTACCAGTGGTAAGGGATTTCCCTGATGTATTTCCAGAGGAGTTTCCAGGCATGCCACCGGATAGAGATATTGAGTTTTTGATTGAGCTATTGCCAGGCACAGGGCCAATATCAAAGAGACCATATAGGATGCTAGCAAAGGATTTGGTGGAAATTAAGAAGTAGATTAAGGAGTTACTGGATAAGGGATATATTCGCCCAAGTTCTTCGCCTTGGGGATCGCCAGTACTTCTAGTGGAGAAGAAGGATGGATTGTTAAGGATGGTTGTTGATTATCGAGGATTGAATGAAGTAACGATCAAGAACAAGTACCCACTACCAATGATCAACGATCTGTTTGATCGATTGCAAGGAGCTAAGGTATTTTCCAAGATCAATCTGCGATCAGGATACCACCAGTTGAAGATTCGAGAACAGGATATTCCAAAGACAGCTTTTACCACCAGGTATGGGCTGTATGAGTATACCGTTATGTCATTTGGTCTGACTAACGCGCCTGCCTATTTTATGAACATGATGAGCAAAGTGTTTATGGAGTTTTTGGATAAGTTCGTCGTAGTGTTCATTGATGATATCCTGGTTTATTCGAAGAATGAAGAGGAGCATAAGGAACATTTGCATTTGGTACTTGGAAAGCTCAGAGAACATCAATTATATGCCAAGTTCAGCAAATGTGAGTTTTGGTTGAAGGAAGTAGGATTCCTCGGACACGTTATATCTGGAGAAGGTATAGCAGTTGATCCCACTAAAGTTGAAACCGTGACCAAGTGGGAAGCCCCAACAACAGTTGGAGAGATCCGGAGTTTTCTTGGACTCGCAGGATACTACCGGAGATTTATTGAGAATTTCTCAAAGATTGTGAAGCCTATGACTGAGTTGTTGAAGAAGAATACCAAGTTCATATGGACAGAGGAATGTGAGGCTAGTTTCCAGGAGTTGAAGAAATGTTTGGTTACCTCACCAGTGTTGATTTTGCCAGACTAGACCAAGGATTATGAGGTGTATTGTGACGCTTCACGTCGAGGACTTGGAGCAGTGCTTATGCAGGAAGGGAGAGTTGTTTCATATGCCTCAAGACAACTGAAGCCTCATGAGTTGAATTATGCCACGCATGATTTGGAGTTAGCAGCCGTAGTGCATGCATTGAAGACATGGAGACATTTCCTCATTGGAAATCATTGTGAGGTGTACACGGATCATAAGAGTTTGAAGTACATTTTCACACAAAAGGAGTTAAATCTCAGACAAAGGAGATGGTTGGAGCTTATCAAGGATTATGATATGAAATTGCATTATCATCCTCGAAAGGCTAATGTAGTAGCAGACGCATTAAGCCGCAAGAGCCATGTCAATACATCAATGATGGGAGAAATACCAAGGGAGTTAGCCGAAAATCTTCGTGAACTATGTTTGGAAATAGTTCCGAGAGGCTATGTAGCAGTATTGGAGATTCAGTCAATTTTGATGGATAGAATCAGAGAAGCTCAGAAAGCTGACAAAGAGATTGCCGCTATAAAGGAGAAACTGAGCAAAGGAAAAGCTAAAGGATTTCGTGAGGATGAGCACGACACCCTATGGTTTGAAGACCATGTTTACGTGACCAATGACCCGGACATCAGGAAGTTGATTTTGCAAGAGGCACATGATTCACCATATTCAATTTGATGTATTTGCATTTGAAGGATATTTTCTGGTGGACCGGAATGAAGAAGGATATTGCGGAGAATGTAGCAGTTTGTGATGTATGTCAGAGAGTAAAGGCAGAGCATCAAAAGCCAGCAGGATTGTTACAACCATTGTCGATACCCGAATGGAAGTGGGATAAGCTAGGTATGGATTTTATCACGGGATTACCCAGGACTCGTTTAGGCTATGACTCGATTTGGGTTGTAGTTGATCGATTGACGAAAGTAGCTCATTTCATCCCAGTAAAGACCACTTATACCAGTGCTAAGTTGGCAAAGATATACATGACCAGGATCGTATGTCTGCATGGAGTTCCAAGGAGTATCGTATCAGATAGAGGAACCCAGTTTACCTCAAAGTTCTGGAAGCAGTTGCACGAAACTTTGGGAACCATGCTAGAATTCAGTACAGCTTCTCATCCACAGACAGATGGACAGACCGAGAGAGTCAATCGGATTTTGGAGGATATGCTGAGAGCTTGTGCGCTAGATTACGGATCTAGTTGGGACGATAATTTGCCATATGCAGAGTTCTCTTACAACAACAGTTACCAAACCAGTTTGAAGATGGCCCCTTTCGAAGCTTTGTACGGAAGGAGGTGCAGGACACCATTGTCATGGGACGAAGTTGGAGACCGCCAGTTGTTTGGACCTGACTTGATTAAAGAGTCTGAACAGAAGGTGAAGTTGATTCGCGATAGGCTCAAGGTAGCCCAGTCTAGACAGAAGAGTTATGCGGATTCTAAACGCAAGGAGATAGTTTATGAAGTTGGAGATAGAGCTTATCTTCGAGTATCACCACTTCGGGGAACAAAGCGTTTTGGAGTTAAAGGGAAGTTAGCACCACGATTTGTAGGACCATATCGAGTTTTGGAATGTATGGGAGAAGTGGCCTACAAGTTGGAATTGCCCGAAGGATTGTCAGGAGTTCATGATGTGTTCCACGTTTCTCAGTTAAAGAAATGTCACGCGAAGATGGCTGACATACCGTTGAGAGACACAGTGCCATTGGAGACTATTCAGTTGGATAACGATTTGACCTACGAGGAGAAACCAGTTACGCTTCTTGAGTTTGCTAGTCGAGTCACTCGCAGCAAGGTTATCAAGTTTTGCAAGGTTCAATGGAGCCACCACACAGAGGATGAAGCCACCTGGGAACGAGAGGAAGATTTGCTCAAAGACCACCCTCACCTATTTTCTAGCCAACCCGAATCTCGAGGGCGAGATTCATCTTAAGGGGGGTAGGTTTGTAACATCCCAAATTTTCAATTTGGAATGTTATACATTAGATCATCATGCATATCATATTTTATTTTGCATTTTGGTTGATCCTAGAAATTCTACGCAACTCAATGACCCATGGAGAGAGTTGGGGATTTCGTTATTTTCATATTTGAGTTTTCTCAAATTTTGAGAATAGGATCATTTGATTTTATTTATTTTATCATCAATTATTTCTATTATAAAAATATGAGAGAGGGAATAAAATGACTTTCCCAAAATAAAGAAATATTGAGGATTTAATAATAAAATCAAATAAGATTTTATTTCGGAGTTTTTTTGGTGTTTTATTTGAATTTAGGAAAAATGTGCATTTTTCAAAATTTCATTTAGGTCCCAAATAAATTTCACCTTGTGCGTCTTGATTTTAGAAGCCCGTGAAAATTTATTTCGGAATTTTTGGAGTCCGTTTACTATTTCTTTTTATTTTTCTTCCGAGCGGAATAAAAAAACGAACCGACCTAGGGGCCGTGTCCGACACGGACTCCCGGCCCACTAGGCTTTATAAGCCGGGGGGAGGCCCAGCCAAAGCCAGCCACCCGCGCCCCAAACCCTAGCGCTGCTCGCCGCGCCGCCGCACGTCGCCTGAGGTTCGCCGCCGCCTCGTTTTCCGTGCCGCCGAAAAAAATATCGGCGTTCGCCGGTTTTTTTTTCTTTTTCTCGGATTAAATCCGCGATTTTTCTGATCGCGATTCCTGATCCGATTTCGTTTTAGTATAAATTTTCGCTCGTTTATCGGAATCAGGCGATTCAAGTGCCTAGAGTTTCGTCTAGAAACCCTCTATCCGTCTAACCAACTTAAACAAGATTTTGCTACTGTAAAATTTGCCCTAGGTCCAGATTACTAGAACGAAGTTGTTTTCTTTCGCCGTTTGACTTTCGTTGCTTCGTTTGATTTGATTCTTTTTGCCAACCGGAGTTTTTAAGTTGAACCTTCTGGTTAGATCTCTTATTTGAGTTTTACCTATGCATTAGATGAGTACTTATTGTATGCTTGTTTGTTTGTTTGCGATAGAATACCCGGAGTGCGCCGCCTGTTACTTCGAATCGTTAGGTTTCGCGGATCATCAGCAAGGCAAGTAACACTTTGATCATACCTTTTCTACTACCCAATTTTATTGCATTAGATCAATCCTCACACATTGCATGATTAGGATCTACTTAAATTGTGGGATGGGAAGTAGATGAGGTAGTACCTATTACCTGTTATTATCAAACCTTTGGGAGTTACTTTTACGTTTGCTTATTATGCCATGCTATGCTAGTAGACGTGGATTGGGTGAGTGATATCCATGACAGATGTGAGATTGTTAATTAATGGTTTATCTAAGGTGGCAACTTAAATACACATCTGGGTGGATTGAGGCACCTGGGTATTCCAGGACTTGCTTGTTTTCTTTTGGACCGCCACCCAGGCTCAAAGGGATCATGAGACTATTCATACTAGAAACTTCCGTGTGCAGCCACAAGCTATTATGGGCTCTAGCATAGTTCACTAAGTCGTGTGAACTCTTACAGTGGTAGACTAGCAGATGTAGGGGGTGTAGGTGGTACGGTCTACCCGATCGTAAGGTGCTAGCGCTTCTGAAAGACTATGTCTCGGTCATCCGTCTTCTCAAACACCATGTAGTGCGAGAAACCAAACAGAGGCGATCAAGTCTTGTGGGGAAAAGTGCGCAAACCTCTGCAGAGTGTAATAAACTAATCATGGTTAGACGTTTCCCTAGTTATGGACATCTTGAGTATCTAGTACTTGGATTATCATGTGAATCTCAACATGTTACTCTAAATTAATTTTGTTGGGTTATGTTTAATGATGATGCTTAATTGGGATTGAGAATGCTGTCAACCATTCTGAATGTTTAACAACCACCATGATAGTTAAATAAATTTATTCCTTTGAAGTAGGGAAAAATTGGCTTTACGCAAAACTGTAACCATAGAGCTTTCCACCAGCCAAATATGCATATAGTATAGCTGTTACATTCCATTACTCTCTATGTGTTACCTTGCCAGCATATTCCATGTGCTGACCCGTTTCGGGCTGCAACGTTAATGTTGCAGACTTTTCAGATGATGATTAAGGAGTTTTAGGTCATGGTTGTATACTCAGTGATGCCGTTGGAGTTGATGGACTCACTTATCTTCCAAGCCTTCCGTTGTTATCGTTATTAGATGGCCTTAAGCCATATTTATTGTATTAAGTTCTCTGATGAGACACTCGATGTAATAAGTGTGTGATTGCTACTCTGCTATAAATCCTCCGAGTATTGTGTGGTGTCAGCATTACTGATCCAGGGATGACACCGGAGCACAGAGATCGGACTGTTTGAGGTCTGGTCGCTACAATTGCCCAGTGGATGTAATTTCATGTAATATATGATGGATGTGCAACGTTATTCCCTGTATGTCATACCTTTGCTTGATCGGTTTTGGTCCTGTGCATAATTGCTCGTCGTAATGGGCTCAAATTATCTAATTTGGCCTAAAGACATGAACGAACTTTAGTGGGCCCATTAAGTTAATGGGCCGTTACTAGGCCGAAAATTAATGGTAGGCCCTCTTACCTCCCGGGTCATTAACAGGCCGACATCGAAGCGGGCAATAGGTGGCCCCAATTTATTTCATGGGCCGTTAACAGGCCATTACTAAGTTTGGGCTACATATGACCCAACTATACTGTAGGCCTTTAGCAGGCCGAAAGAGACAGTGGGCTTGTACTGGACCATGAAGAGCATGGGCCGCTAAGAGGCCGAAAGTCAGGTCGTATTGTAAACGGCCCAAGTGTGTTGTGGGCCTTTAGCAGGCCAAAAGAGAATTCGGGCTGGTATTGGACCATGAAGGGCATGGGCCATTAAAAGGCCAAAACTAAGGTCCGACTACAAATGGCCCAACTCATTTATGGTCCGTTAACAGGCCGAAAGGCACATAGGGCCGGGAATTGGCCCAACACTTAAATGGGTCGCTAAAAGGACAAAACTCAGGTCCGGATACAAATGGCCCAACTGATTTATGGGCCGTTAACATGCTGAAAGTGATACCGGGCCAGAAATTGACCCAACACTTAAATGGGCCGCTAAAAGGCCGAAACTCAGGTTCGACTACAAATGGCCCATCAGATTTATGGGCCATCAACAGGCTGAAAGACACACCGGTCCAGAAATTAGCCCGACATTTAAATGGGTCGCTAAAAGGCCAAAAGATGTATATCCTGGAAATTGGCCCATCCATTAAATGGGTCATTAACAGGATGAAATCTCATCGGGCCGATATTGAGCCCAAATATATAGCGGGCTGTTAACGGGCTCGAACTGACGATGGGTTGTAATGGTGTCAAATCTTTAACGGGCCGTTGACGGGCCGAATTGGCACATCTCGTATGGGTCGTGGGCTTAAATGGACCTGACACAAGTAGGCCTTGCCGGCCTGCTAATTTTTACTGGGCCGGCCTTTTTCACCGGAATGGGCCACTGTTGGGCCGTGACACATGTCGACCTATCATAGGCGCCTCCTGTCCAATGAGTGGATGACATCTATCACAACGGTGAGGTAACATGTGTTTCCTTCGGCCAATCAGAATTTTACACGTGGAAATTTCCCATTAGTCATGGTTGTCAACGGGTTATCGGATCCAAAATCTGACCCGATAGCTTAACGGCGTTCCGTTATGGTGGATGCCACGTGTCGGTCACCCTTGACGAAAGCACTTCTGTGACGCGCGATTTATCATCATGGAAGTGGACACTTCCATGATGATAATTTTGGTAATGTCATGGAACACTTCTACGACAGCACAGGTATGACTATCTTGATTCCGTCATAAAATTGTCATGGATGTACATGCATGAAAAAAAACACGACCTACTGTGACAAACATGTATCATAACGGAAGTGTATTTTTTTGTAGTGCTCGTTGCCTTCCTGCGAGCAAATGTAGATGTGTTTCCAAGGAAACCATCTGACATCCTCGATGTTCCCAAGGAGGTGTTGGAGCACCACCTTGTTGTTTGCCCTCATGCAAGGTCCATCAAGCAAAAGGTCAGGAAGCAAGCCTTGGAGTGGCAAGAGTTTATCGCCGAAGAGATCAAGAAGTTGGAAGTAGTTGGTTTAGCTAAAGGAGTGCTACATATCAGGTGGTTAGCCAATCCAGTAGAGCAAATGGAAAATGGAGACTTTGTATTGATTTCACTGATATCAACAATTCTTATCCAAAGGATCATTTTCCTCTGTCGTGCATCGACCAGATTGTGGATTACACTACTGGCTGTGATGTACACTCTTTTCTTGATGCCTACTCTGGTTGTCATTAGATCTTCATGGCCAAGGAAGATGAGGATAAAATTGCATTTATTACTCCATGTGGCACATATTGCTTCATATGCATGACTTTCAGATTGAAGAGTGCAGGGTCAACATTTGCAAGAGCGGTCTAGATTGGTTTTGAGCCTCAGCTACACAGAAATGTGGAAGCCTATATGGATGATATATTGGTGAAAACCAAGGGCAAATAAACCTTGATTTAAGACTAAGAAGAAACATTTGTGAATCTATGCAAAATCAACTTGAAGCTCAACCCTGGGAAGTGTGTGTTTGGTGTTCCATCCGGCAAGCTTCTCGAGTTCTTTGTTTCTCAAAATGGTATTGAAGCCACTCCTGACAAGATCAGAGCAGTCAAGCAATTGGAAGCACTCAAGCGCGTCAAGAATGTGAGGCATCTTGCTGGTTGTGTTGCCGCACTGAGCAGTTTCATCTCCAAGTCAACTCTGTGTGCCTTGCCATTTTCCAAATTGTGAAAAGGCGGGTCCTATGAAATGGACTTTGGAAGCGTAGGACGCACTGCAAGAGTGGAAGAAGTACCTTTCTTCTCCACAAAAACAAGTTGCGCCTAAGCCACAAGAGCCATTGCTGCTATACTTCACGGCAACTAATAACATGGTCAGTGTTGCGCTAGTGGCAAAGAAAGAAGCAGATGATGAAGAGGAAACAACCATAGACCCGACAAAACGACAAGCTGGAATCTTCTCTGGTAAGGCTAGGTGTCGACAAGACAAATTCAGCACAAGAAAATGAAACAGAACATCAAGTAGTGCAGAACAAGAAGATGGTGCAGCACCCGGTCTATGTTGTAAGCTCCCTTTTGCAGGGGTGTAGGTCAAGGTATTCTGGTGTGCAAAAGTTGCTCTTTGGTCTTCTCATGGCCTCAAGGAAGTTGAGCCATTACTTCCAAGCACGTGAGATCACTGTTGTCACTCACTTTACTTTGCAACACATCTTGAGAAATTCATAGGCTACGGGTAGGATAGTGGAGTGGGAGTTGGAGCTGCTAAGCTTTGACTTGAAGTTTGAAAGCACGTCAATAATTCAAAGCAGAGCCTTTGCGGAATTCATTGCAGAATGGACGCCAACTCAAGACAAAGAAATTCTAGAGAACTCTCTTCCCGGCAAAGAAACAATAGAAGATTGGATCATGTACTTTGATGGAGCTTTTTCACTGAAAGGCACCGGTGCTAGCATGCCCCCTGTCTCACCCACCGGAGAGCATCTAGAGTCTGTGATTCTATTCACACATGAACAGGTCACGTGTACCCTCGACTTCGGTGGTGATGCACCGCAGCTCATGTCGAAGGAGTCTCACCGGAAACGCGGTTCGTAAGATAACCCGAGAGAACTTTTGAGGACCCAAAACCCCACACTCTCAGGAGGGACCCTGATACGTCTCTGTCGTATCTATAATTTTTGATTGTTCCATGCCAATATTCTACAACTTTCATATACTTTTGGCAACTTTTTATACTATTTTTGGGACTAACATATTGGTCCAGTGCCCAGTGCCAGTTCCTGTTTGTTGCATGTTTTTGTTTCGCAGAATATCCATATCAACGGAGTCCAAATGGGATAAAAATTAACGGATATTTTTTTGTAATATATATGATTTTTGGGAAGAAAAATCCATGTGAGACGGTGCCTGAGGTGGCCACGAGGCAGGGGGCGCGCCTGCCCCCCTGGGCGCGCCCCTGACCCTCGTGGGCTAGCCATAAGGCAGTTGGTGCCCTTCTTTCACCGCAAGAAAACTAATTTCCGGATAGAGATCGTATCAAAATTTCAGCCCAATCAGAGTTACGGATCTCCGGGAATATAAGAAACGGTGAAAGGGAACAATCTGGGAACGTAGAAATAGAGAGAGACAGAGAGACAGATCCAATCTCAGAGGGGCTCTCGCCCCTCCCACGCCATGGAGGCCATGGACCAGAGGGGAAACCCTTCTCCCATCTAGGGAGGAAGTCAAGGAAGAAGAAGAAGGAGGGGGGCTCTCTCCCCCTCGCTTCCGGTGGCACCGGAGTGCCACCGGGGAACATCATCATCACCGCGATCTATACCAACACCTCCACCATCTTCACCAACATCTCCATCACCTTCCCCCCTCTATCTACAGCGGTCCACTCTCCCGCAACCCGCTGTACCCTCTACTTGAACATGGTGCTTTATGCTTCATATTATTATCCAATGATGTGTTGCCATCCTATGATGTCTGAGTAGATTTTCGTTGTCCTATCGGTGGTTGATGAATTGCTATGATTGATTTAATTTGCTTGTGGTTATGTTGCTGTCCTTTGGTGCCCATCATATGAGCGCGCGCGTGGATCACACCCTAGGTTTAGTTGTATGTTGATAGGACTATGTATTGGAGGGCAAGAGTGACAGAAGCTTCAACCTAGCATAGAAATTGATGCATACGGGATTGAAGGGGGACCAATATACCTTAATGCTATGGTTGGGTTTTACCTTAATGAACATTAGTAGTTGTGGATGCTTGCTAATAGTTCCAATCATAAGTGCATAGAATTCCATGTCAGGGATGACATGCTAGCAGTGGCCTCTCCCACATAATACTTGCTATCGGTCTAGTAAATTAGTCAATTGCTTAGGGGCAATTTCGCAACTCCTACCACCACTTTTCCACACTCTCTATATTTACTTTATTGTTTCTTTATCTAAACAGCCCCTACTTTTTATTTACGTACTCTTTATTATCTTGCAAACCTATCCAACAACACCTACAAAGTACTTCTAGTTTCATACTTGTTCTAGGTAAAGCGAACGTCAAGCGTGCGTAGAGTTGTATCGGTGGTCGATAGAACTTGAGGGAATATTTGTTCTACCTTTAGCTCCTCGTTGGGTTAGACACTCTTACTTATTGAAAACTGTTACGATACCCTATACTTGTGGGTTATCAAGACCTTTTTCTAGCGCCGTTGCCGGGGAGCAATAGCGTGGGGTGAATATTCTCGTGTGTGCTTGTTTGCTTTATCACTAAGTAATTTTTATTTGCTGTTCTTAGTTGTTTTCTATCTTTAGTTATGGGTAGGAAACACAAAATACCAAAAAATTAGTTGTACCTACTGAACCAATGGTTGAAGAACCACTCAAAATCTATCACACTGTTGAAGCTTATTACTTGGATCATCTTCGATCCCTATGTGCTCGTGCTGAAACCCCAACTAGCTTAGTTGAGGCCAAATCCTTAGCTGAGCATGCTTGTTATGTGCGACACCGAATATCTGAAAAAGGGAAAACTTTACTGGATCAAATTCATCGTTTGCAATGCTATGCTTGGAATTTATGTGAAATATATGATTATACTTGTTGTTCTGAAGACCCTAAGAAACTGTTGGGGATATTACTACTGGGCGTAAACCGGCCTATTTGGGCCGGGTTAACTTCATCAGTAGTTAAGTATGTTAAAGACCGAGAAGGCAGATGAGGGCTCAAGGCCCATGGTCGGTTCAAGGCATGTAGCCGTAAACCGGTGTTAGTAGTAACTTGTATTGTAAGTTAGGAATAAGTAGAGACCAAACCGGACACATCTATGGGCCGGTATTGGGACTCTATAAACCGACGGGAGTCACCCGTGTATATAAGGGGACGACCCGGCGGCGGTTCAGGGAGAACGGTCAACAACTCGAGACATAGGCGAAGCTTGTTTGCTCCCTAGTCATCGAAACCCCATCAATTCCATCACAACTAGATGTAGGCTTTTACCTTCATTGAAGGGGCCGAACTAGTATAAACTCTCTTGCGTCCCTGTGTCCGCTTTAACCCCTTCAAGCTAACCCGTCGTGATGGCTCCACGACTAAGTCCTTTCTCTAGGACATCTGCCGTGACAAAACCACGATAGTTGGCACCCACCGTGGGGCTATCGCACGATGGTTTCCGGTTCTTGGAGGGCCGCTTTGAAGGACTCGAGGGCTACGCTGTAGGCCGGATGACTAAGAGTCGTCGCGGCAAGTTCTACATCGACGACGCAGGCTGGGGCCCCGAGGCCGGCTCAATTGAGTACGGGTACCGGGTCCCCTTTGGTGGCATTCACATTTTCATTGGCAAGATCGGTGAACCGGGCCCTGAGCCGGACATCTGCACCGACCTCGTCGAGACGGCTCAGCGTGCGCGATCCGCCCGGGTTAAACCGGCCATGAAGCGTGCCTTCATGGGAGTCATCCATGGAGGAAGTTATGAGGATGGATTGGAATCTCGCGGCGATACCGTCGTTTGTTCCGATGACGAGTCATCGACCGGAGAAACCGAATCTCTTTATCAACTACAAGACGGCCGGATTGGGGGTTGTTCCGATGGCGACAGTATTCCGGACCCCTCTGATCTGCCCGACCGGGTTGGAATATTCATGACTGGCACACAAGCAGCGCTTCATTCTTCGACCGCTCCGGCAACAACCTCCGGTTCAGCAGCGACGACGGCTGCCAGGGCAGGAGGCTCTGTGCGCCCGCCGGCTCAAGTTCTATCAGAGCTATTTGATGCATTGGTTGTGCTTATGGCGGAGGCTAATCCGGCGGATCAGGGCGTTCACAACCCCGAGATTGCAAAAGTGAAGGAACAGATCACCCAGACTAAGGCAAATCTAGCAGCTGAGGACACCAGGATGGCCACGGAGCGGGCCGCTTTAGACGCACAAGCCTACAGGCTCATGTTGGACCAGAGTGCGTCGCAGGAAGTCATGAGGAGGAAGTACCGATCCCGTTTGCCTCCGGTTTTTGAGGCCAGAGACCTTTTCAACACTCCAGGAGTAGGAACCGGCAATCCGCTGGAGGGAAACCGGGCGGAAGCTCCCGGGAACGGTGCACCGGTTCAGCCTCGTCAGATGGACCCGCCTCGTCAAAACACCGTTATACCTCAGGCTGTTTTAACACCTCCGGGTCACTACTCCAACCCGATGGAAAATCTCGTTGCCGCTGCTGCACGGCTGGAGGCCATTCCAATTGAAGGTGATTCGCCGCAGGCAGTAGAGACGCGATGGGTCAAGGAGCTTCTGAGGACAGCTTTGGTCCAACAGGAAGCATACTCGTACAGCCGCGACCGGATCCACTTAACCCCCCGCCCAAGTCGGAGCTATAGCAGACATGTGGATGAACCGGCAATGTCGAGTAACGAACGATGTGGAGCACCCCATGGCAACAACCCAACCGGTGGTGCTGATAACGCTCAGGAAGTGGTGAACCGGGCCCGAGCGCGCAGGGAGGCCGAGTTAGCCACACAACATCAGGCTCGGCAGCTCACGCCGGTTCGTCCAACCATCTCGATCGAACCTGGTGTTACTTTTAGTTCTTTGGGGGTGCCTTGCCTTATCCCCGCTTTATGCAATGTGCGCCTGCCCAAGGATTTCAAGGGCCCGCACAAGGTACCAAATTACACGGCGGATCAGCCTCCAGAGACATGGGTGGAGAGCTATGAGATGGCCATGGAGATGCTTGATGTGGATGACGCGGCATGTGCGAAATACTTCACCATGATGCTTGAAGGAACGGCCCGTACTTGGTTAAAAAGCTTGCCGGCTAATTCTATTAGTTCATGGGCCCAATTACGAGCCCGGTTTATCAGCAATTTCAAGGATACATGTAAACAGCCTATGTCGATAGTGGATTTAGCTGCATGCGTCCAGAAGGAAGGAGAATCAACGACTCTTTGGGTGCGCCGGGTTTCACAAGTGTTGCACTCATCAGACCGCATCAACGCCGACACCGCAGTATTAACCCTAGAAGGCAACTGCCGGTTTGGGCCCCTGAAGCTGAAGTTGGGACGGATGAAGCGTCATTGCACTGACATGGGGACCCTCATGGCCGCTTGGGTAAAATATGCTGATTCTGATAGTACCAAGGATCCTGAGTCTGATGATGACAGGACAGGGAAGGGAAAGAGGAACATCAACTCCAAAGGTCAGCAGCATCACTGGGCAGGCAATGGTGGTGGAGGCAAGCGTAAAGCGGATGGTAACATGGACTTTGTGGCTAATACCAACGCACAGGACAATGGCCAGCGACGCAAGGGTAAACCGAAAAATCGTAATGGGGCACCCAACCCTAACCCAGACCGCTTAAACTATCTGCTAAGCCAGCCTTGTCCAAGACATGGGACGAAGGAGGCGCCAGCAAACCACCTTTGGAAGGATTGCTTTATTATGCAAGAGTTCAAGAATTCTAATAATTTCCGGTATGATCACGAATCTGGCAGTGGCTCAGGATCCGGGCCGGGTTACGGTGGAGGAAGTTCCGGCTCAGGATTTAATGGTAATCCGGGCGGACATAATGGTCAAAATAGTCAGAACAACCAGGGTGGTTACAACCAACAGCAGCAACAGTCAGGTTACCAGAGCAACCCAAAGCAGTTGAGTAGTGGGCAGTACCAAGTCTTCACCACTAGCTTGGACAAGTGAGACCAGAAGGTTCAGAGGCGGGCGGTCGACTCTGTTGAACCGGCCATACCCCGTTATCTACGTTGGTCTGAACAACCAATCATATGGAGCAAAGAGGATCACCCTCCCCAGGTCGATAATCCGGGCCAGTTGGCTCTGGTGGTGGAGCCTTAGGTGGGAGGTTACAAGTTCACCAAGGTGCTCATGGATGGAGGTAGCAGCATTAATATCTTGTACTATGAGACCTTCCATCGTATGGGTCTGACAGACAAAAATCTTAAACTGTCTAATACGGTGTTCCACGGTGTAGTACCTGGTAGATCAGCATATCCTGTTGGTAAGATAGCTCTGGAAGTGGCCTTTGGGGATGATCATGATTCCAGGTCGGAGACGTTGATGTTTGAAGTGGTGAAAATCCAAAGTCCATATCACGCCCTATTTGGGCGACCGGCCTACGCCAAGTTTATGGCACGGCCCTGTTATGTGTATTTGCAGCTCAAGATGCCGAGTCACAAGGGGACAATAACGGTTCACCCAAGCCGCAAAATCGCTTTGGAGTGCGAGGAAGGTGATGCGGCCTATGCAGAGTCGGTTTGTGCCACCGAGGAGCTGAAGTATTATAAGGACAATGTTGATCCGGCGGACATGACTCCATTAAAGAAGCCAACTACGGAGCATGATCCAGCCCTGAAGTTCAAATCGGCAGCAGAAACTAAGCTTGTTGACTTTGTACCTGGCGATTCGTCCAAGCAGTTCAGCATCAGTGCTAATTTGGATTCGAAATAGGAAAGCGCGCTCATCGAGTTCATCCGTGAGAATCGGGACATTTTTGCATGGAAGCCCTCTGACATACCACGTGTACCGAGGCAACTCGCTGAGCACACCCTTAATGTGGATCCTAAATACAAACTGGTGAAACAGTTCCTCCGCCGGTTTAACGAAGAAAGACGCAAGGCAATTGGAGAAGAGGTAGCCAGGCTCTTAGCAGCTGGTTTTATTGTTGAAGTTTTTCACCCTGAGTGGCTTGCTAATCCGGTGCTGGTCCTTAAGAAAAACGGCACCTGGCGCATGTGTGTGGATTACACAGATCTTAATAAAGCTTGTCCAGCAGATCCTTTTGCCCTCCCCCGTATTGATCAAATTATTGATGCTACGGCGGGTTGTGAGTGTTTAAGTTTTTTGCATGCATATTCTGGCTATCATCAGATCAAAATGGCAGTTAAGGACCAGGAGAAAACGACATTCATAACTCCCTTTGGAGCCTTCTGCTATGTGTCTATGCCCTTTGGGCTCAAGAGGTGTGCAAAATTGTCTGCACAAACAGATTGGTCGTAATGTACACGCCTACGTGGATGATATCATAGTTAAATCCAGGGAGAAGGAGACTCTGATTGGTGATTTAAAGGAAACTTTTGATAACCTGAGGACATACAAGATGATGCTTAATCCGGACAAATGCATCTTTGGTGTACCGGCGGGCAAGTTATTAGGCTTCCTGGTGTCCAATAGGGGAATTGAGGCTAATCCGGAGAAGATCACCGCCATCACCTCCCTCGCTAAACCGAAGTGTATCAATGATGTTCAACGCCTGGCAGGCCGGATTGCCGCGTTAAGTCAGTTTATCAGTCGTCTTGGTGAGAAGGCAATCTCTTTGTATCAGATGTTGAAGAAGACGGATCAGTTTGTCTGGAGTTCTGCTGTTGATGAAGCATTTGAGGACTTAAAGTGGCAATTGGTCAATCCTCCTGTGCTCGCCGCTCCCATTGACAAGGAGCGGTTACTGCTATATGTTGCTGCTAATGCTCGGGCGGTCAGCGTGGCTATTGTGGTGGAGAGAAAGGAGGCAGGTAAGGAGCATCCGGTTCAACGCCCGGTCAATTATATCAGCGAGGTGCTCATTGAGTCCAAGCAAAGGTATCCGCATTGGCAGAAGCTAGTGTATGGAGTTTTTATGGCAAGCCGGAATCTTAAACAATACTTCCAAGGGCATCCAATTACGGTGGTCAGTTCTGCTCCTTTGGGGGATATCATCCAGAACCGGGAAGCAACTGGCCGGATTGCCAAGTGAGCTATAGAGCTTGGGCCGCACGATTTGAAGTATGTGCCTCGGACGGTGATTAAGTCTCAAGCACTTGTTGATTTTATCAATGATTGGACGGAAATGCAAGCACCTGAAGAAAAGCCGGATCACACATATTGGACCATCCATTTTGATGGATCCAGGCAACTGGAAGGCTCGGGGGCTGGAGTTGTATTAACTTCCCCACGAGGTGATAAGTTTTGTTATGTTCTCCGCTTAATGTTCCCTTGTACTAACAATGTAGCTGAGTATGAAGCCTTGCTCCATGGTCTCCGGATGGCTAAGGAGATGAACCTAAGTCGAGTTAAGTGCTTCGGTGACTCGGACCTCGTGGCTCAGCAAGTGTCTGGCACTTGGGACTCCAAGGACCCACTTATGGCAGCATATCGTCGTGAGGTGATATTGTTGCAGGTCATTTCAAAGGCTATCAGGTGGACCACGTGGACCGGCGGAAAAATGAAGCGGCGGACCCCTTTAGCCCGCTGGGCTCTCAGCGCGAACCGGTTCCGCCCAATGTTTTTCTGGATGTGCTGCACAACCCGTCGGTCAAGATCCCTGGTGAAGCGGATTTGGCTATTCCTGATCCGGAGGCTCAATTGGTGGCAGCTCTTCATGTTATTCCGGATAGGACGCTTCCTTACCCAGCGTACAAGAACCGGGGCAAGTTACTAGAGGATGAGACTCTGGCCCGACAGATAATCCGGCGCTCCAAGTCCATGACTATTATCAACGGCGAGTTGCATCATTGCAGTGTGTCAGGAGCATTTCAACGTTGTGTGTCTCCTGAAGAAGGCCGTGAAATTTTGCGTGAGATCCACGAAGGAGATTGTGGTCACCACGCCGGTTCAAAATCTCTGGTGGCTAAAGCATTTCGCCATGGCTTCTATTGGTTAACTACTCATGCTGATGCGGAGGATCTGGTCAGACGATGTGATGGTTGCCAAAAGTTCTCAAGACATGCTCATGTACCAGCTCAAGAATTGAGAATGATTCCAATTACTTGGCCGTCTGCGATTTGGGGGCTGGATATGGTTGGGCCTTTCAAAAGGTCCAAATATAAGAAGACCCACCTCCTGGTGGCGGTTGACAAGTTTACAAAGTGGGTGGAGGCAGAACCTGTTAGCAAGTGTGATGCGGCCACGGCGGTTCAGTTCATTAAAAAAGTGATTTTCCGGTTTGGCTTTCCACACAGTATCATCACAGATAATGGTACCAATTTGTCCAAAGGTGCCATGAAGGAGTTCTGCGAACGGGAGCACATCCGGCTCGACATTTCATCAGTGGCACACCCACAGTCCAATGGTCAAGCAGAAAGAGCTAATCAAGAGATCTTGAGAGGCATCAAGCCCCGGCTCATGGTTCCTTTGCAGAGAACACCGGGTTGTTGGGTAGAAGAATTACCATCTCTGTTATGGAGCATCAATACAACACCCAACAGGTCAACAGGGTACACACCGTTCTTCATGGTTTATGGAGCGGAGGCAGTTCTCCCCAGTGATATCTGTCATGATTCACCTCGTGTGACGGCTTATATTGAAGCGGACAACGAGACAGCATGACAAGATGCTTCGGACCGGTTGGATGAAGAGCGTGACATAGCAGCCGCCCGATCGGTGATTTATCAACAGGATCTTCGTCATTATCACAGTCGCCGAGTCAGAACCAGAACCTTCCAGGAAGGAGATTTGGTGCTTCAGCTCATCCAAGATCAGACTGATATGCATAAGTTATCCCCACCTTGGGAGGGGCCTTTCATGGTCAGCAAGAATCTGCATAACGGGTCATACTATCTGATCGATATTCGAGAGCATAAGGACTCACGTACATCAGAGAAGGAGACCAACAGGCCGTGGAACATAGCTCATCTTCGGCCTTATTATACCTGAGCCATTGGTTCTACTTATGTACATATTACAACGATGTATATATTATGATTAAATATAATAAACCGGAAACCTCAGCTAAAGCGAGGTATCTGTTCTTTTACATCATGTGTGGTTACACGGAGTTGTTCTAAAGCGGCCTCCGGTTTACCCCTTGAGTTCGCTTTTTAAAAGCATCATGTTATATCACTTGGAGGTTTGGTCGTGTCCGAACCAATACCATACCTCTTGATAGGCGAGAGCCACCAGATCACTTGGGGACTTGGTCACGTCTGAACCAGTCATGCCTCTTGATCGGCCTAAGGCCACAGAATCACTTGGGGGCTTGGTCGAACCCAAACCATTGCCATGCCACTTGTTCGGCATAAGTGTCACGGTTTCATTTGGGGACCTGGCTGACTAGAACCATAGTTACACTTAATGGGAGCTTGGTCGTGTTCGGCCATGGTAACGCCATTTGATCAGCTCAAATAAACCTTTTTTGCAAACGGTTTTGTCATTGCTTTTTCTTTGCACTTTTCTTTGCAAATTACTTTTTTCTTTTTTTTATTGCGTTTTTTTAAACCGACAAAGTTTTCAACCAATCAATTGACGGAACACAGTTCATGTCAATCTGGAGACTATTTGCCCGGTTTGATCCTTGTTGTTAACATCCTTTATTGGAGTAACACGGTGTTAATTATAACCTGGCATGGTTTACATGGTAAACCAGCATCATATATATACAGGAGCTGTTATCTCCTCCAATAGTGTGGGTTTGCAAAACTCCGCTTCAAGATTGGCCAAGCCAACTTCACGCTCAATGATGGCAGGTATTATGTATCTCAAAAAATTGGTCATATACTTAAAAAAATTGGATGTTTTGACTTCATGTATGCAGACATCATATTCCGCCTGACGGTACAACCGCGGTGGCACTTGAAGAGTTTCTTATTGCAGAAAGTGCTTTGGAAAGTTCATCACCACAGGAAGAACAAATTATGCACGAAGGCATATCAACATCAAAAGTATCAGCTAGCCTATTACAAGGCAACACGGTTCCCATAATAATATCATTGTTTTTCGCAAAGGAGAGGCAGTTTTAAAACCGGCTTCCGATTCAAGCTTGGTCACCAGCCTGGCCTGATGGTTGTGGGTCATCCTGCACCGCTTCAGCCTCCGTTTCTCTACCCAGTGGCTGGAAATCAATAGTTATCCAGTCGATTCCCATTAATGCTTGAAAAACAGCTTCATCATGGATCAACAATGACGGGTCAATATCGGGAGCGTAAGTATGCTTACGGATTGGAGGGATCAGATTTTCCGATTCATGGATTGGTGCAGCTATTCGCTTGTTCTGATTGTCATATTGGGCTTGATAATGAGACAAGTCTGCTTCTTCAGCCAATTGACAAGCTAGCGGACGTACCCCCTGGTTTATTGCTCGCAGATCCGCTTCACCAAATTCTGACCCGTCTTCCTTCAAGCTGGGATAGCCCTGAGCCGCTTCAATAGGATCAAAATCCGGCACCCAGGCTTTTGCCCGGATTAAGGCATTGATCACACCGGTTCGAGCAGCAGATTTCTTCAGCTTTTCAACCCGGGCAGGAAGCACCGACAGTTTCATCAGAGTGTCTTGAATCAAAGTGGGCGCCGGTTTGTCATGGGATGCGGTACAGATGATCCGCTGGGCACCAGTATACAATTGTTCAACCAATGTATAGGCGGATTTCAGTTTCTTCTGCACATCTGACCCCAAGTGACCAATGCGTGTCCCTGAAATACCATAAAGGGTTAATAAACCGGCAATTCTGTAAGAAGCCAGAGCCAATTCAGAAGTCAAACCGACTTACCAAAGATAGCAGTAGTCATGGCATGCACGTGCCGCTTTATGTTGGTCAGTTCATCCGCCACTGGTTTTAGTGCAGCCTCGGCATCCTCTGCTCGTTTGATTAAAGCAGACTTTTCAGTGCCCCAATCCGCCCGCTTCTTCTTGAAGCTCTCCTTAAGCTATTCCATGGCGCTTAAAGCGGTGGCTAATTCCTCTTTTGCTTTGGAGGTTTCAGCTTGTTGGGTTTTCAGGTTTTCTTGGAGATCGACGACTTGGATTTCTTTCGTCTTCAGCTCCGCCTGCATGCAGACAGTTATATGCTTCAACAAAATGGTACAAGGATTGAAGTACCAACCACATAACAAGTTATGCACTTAGCACTTGGGGGCTAATGCATATTCGATCTTCATTTTTCAATTGCTTACAAAGTCCCAAGATCAATACAAGTATTCAACTTGGCACTTGGGGGCTAATGGCTATTTGCTCGTATATATATTTTGATGCGGCAATCTCAATTACTTAAAGTACCAGTTTAACTACGCTAAGTTGAACCGGCCCTTGGGGGCTACATCGGCGAATTTCAAAATATTAAGATTTATATTAGTAAGTCCCGGTTTGAAAGAAGATTACAAACCGGCCCTTGGGGGCTAGGAGAGTCAGCAAGTATTTGAAGCATACAAGCAGGAAAGAGCATATGGAAGTTACCTCGTATTTATCCTTCATCATATTAACCAGACTGGCTTCATAGTCACGGCTAGTATACAGCCGGTTCAGGTAGCCGGAATGGATATCTTGGGCGTTCAGAGCAGCGTAAGTTGCCAGATCAGCATTCCACTTGCCTTTACCAAAGGCAGCAAATTCTTCCTTGGCAGAATGTTTGGACAAAGCAACAGGATTGCTTGGCTCGGTATGGCCAGTGCCAGTAATGACAACCTCATCCTCCTGAGTATCGCCGGTTTGCACCGGGGCCATTGGCTTGTCAGTAGGTTTTGCTAGACCGGTGGATCTCTCAATCCGGATGGAGCCTGTGGGCTGATTGACAGGACCTGAGGCATCAGTAGGTCTCTCGTCAGCAATAAGATCGTCGTCTTGCTGCGGTGGATCATTGGGTATATCCTCGGGAATAGCCGCTTCAAGAGCAGGTGTCTTGCCTGGCTCAAGAACGGCATCTTCTTCGGCCGCTTTGTCCAGGCGGGCCTTCTTGCTTGGCCTAGGTTTGGCCTTGAAAAGAATAACAAAATCAAATACAGCATATGTTCTAAGGCGATGTGCTGCAAATATCGTAATAAGTATAGCTTACCCAAGCACCGTTTTGAGCGGTGGCAGCTGAGTAGCCGATGACTCGCCAGAAGATGAGTGGGAAGTAACCTGGTAATCGGAGTCAGATGGATTAAGAGGTTGACGAAAGCAGCCCGCTTTAGGACAATCACTGACAAGCAAATTAGAGACCTCTGAACGGTGTTTCCGAACCGGACTGTTCGGTAAACCGGCGAAGGTAACTACCTGGCTGCTGTGCCGGGTTGTGCGACGAGCTTCGTGCTGTTGGGTCTTCATAAGAAATTTGGGATCCAAATAAGCAAGAGGATGAGAAAATTTAACTTTCTGGTTTGCCTGACGGATTTTTAGCGAAGGCAAAGGTTCTGAATTGGAAAAGAGAATAATTACCTCTGCAGCATCAGCGTGGCTGGCCTCGGCATCATCCTGACAAATATCATCATCAATAAGACGCATGAAAAATAAGCCAAGTGAGTCAAGCTCTACCTCAAGGCCCGGATTATCCACATCATCATCAGGGGCCGGATTAGAAGATGCAGTAGTTCTTTTCCTGTGGGCAGTCTTCTTTACAGCTTTAGTCTTTTGCCGGGTTGCTCGTTCCGGTTTGTCTGGTTTTTCTGGTTTCTCCTGCAGCAATTTCTTGCTCCAAAACGGATCATTGCCCTGATTGCAGACACTGATATTAAACAATGACCAGACATGTCAATAACAGATTCAGCAAAAGGAAAAATCAAGGTCTTACAGCTGGCGGTTTGTTGTTGGCACAGAAGGGAAGCAGGCCATTTTTAGCACAGATATGTTCCGGTTCATTCAGCATCTTATTCACAGCCTCTGTGATTTCTTCATTGGTGAGCTGGATTTTGGAACGTTGCAGTGGGTCATCAACACTGCCGGTATACTCGCACATCAAACCGGAGCACTGACTAAGGGGCAGTATGCTCCATGATATCCAACAGCGAGCGAGATCAACCCTTGTTAACCCGTTGGCCATAAAGGCTCTGAGCTTCGATAGTTGAGGAGCATATTTGCTTCTCTCCTGGGCAGTCAATCTTTGTGGAAAAGGGTGTGTATTGCTGAGCCGCTCCGGACGAAAGCCAGGCAAGGGATTTTCACTAGCAGGGGAGGTGTCTTTGCAATAGAACCATGTCTAATTCCACTCTTTGGGGTGGCTGTGCAGTTTGGCATGAGGGTATGTGACCTCTTTCCTTTTCTGGATCGCCACACCACCCAACTCCGTATTGGAGCCGTCAGTAAACTCAGTACGGTGGTTTAGATGGAAAAGGTCTCTGAACAATTCCACTGTGGGCTCCTCTTGAAAGAACGCCTCACAGAGCACTTGGAAGTGACACATATTTGTAACAGAATTGGGGCCAGTGTCTTGTGGATGGAGTTGGAAATTGGCCAAAACATCCCGGTAAAATTTAGAAATGGGCGGCTTAAATCCCCGAGCTAAGTGGTCTACGAAAACAACAACCTCTCCTTCTTGAGGAGTGGGAGGGCATTCTTTGCCAGGAGCCCTCCAATGGATGGTATCTTTGCTGCCTAAAGCGCCGATCAGGACTAGATCGTCCAGCTGAGCCTCTGTGACGCGAGAAGGAACCCAATTGCACTCATATACTTGCTTGACCATGATGGAATCTACAAGGTAGAAGATCCCGGTTCAAAAATGCATTTGATCAAGGTACATTGGTATGTGCAATGTTAAACAGGAGACAGAACTATCTGAACCGGAATTTTATGAAGAAACAACGTCTGGCGGTTCAACAAGGGGACTAATGGTATATACCGGTTTGGCAATTTTTTTCTACAAGGTTAAACCGCCTGGTTTAAACATTGAAGCAGATGAGTAAGTTTATAGAAACAGATTTCGTAAGATTTCTCTACAGCGATGGATCTAAAGCAAGTTCAAAAAAAAGATAAATATTCATAGGTCCAAAAGGAGCAATACTGAATCAATGAGCAAGACGTACATACAGATCTATGGTTTTGAGATGTGTAAGTGAAGGCGAAGGGTAAACAGCTGCCATGGCACAGAATAAATATTTGCGGAGCCATCTAAAGATCTATCATATGAGCCAGAGGCAGACGATGAACACTGAAGAACTGTGAAACCCTAGGTCAGATCTGCAGGGGAAAGGATAGAAGATTTATCGGAGCTGAGGAAGACGCGGAAGGTTGCCGCGATGCTCTGGTGCGCTCAGGTTGATGCAGCGGCCAAGGTTGAGGCAGAGGTCGACGGTGGCGGCGGAGCTCCGAGGCTGGCGACGCAAGGAAGACGAAGAAGGAAAGAAGGGGAGAAAAGAAATGACCCTTCAGTCCTATTTATAAGGCGAAAGAACATGTGTCAGGCGCGACAATCAAGGGGCCACGAAACGGAGCTGTCACCTCGATTTCCGCAGATCTATTAAACAAAGAAGCATAATGGATAGCTTCGTTATGACAGGTGATGTCACTCCGGTTTACAGCAATCAGATAAGATGACATCATGGTGGTTTACCAATTTATGAGAAGATGTTGAAGATGAAGCTTTTGTTAAAGGATTGACATGAACCCGTTCAAATCAATCTGGGGCCTAATGTTGGGGATATTACTACTGGGCGTAAACCGGCCTATTTGGGTCGGCTTAACTTCATCAGTAGTTAAGTATGTTAAAGACCGAGAAGGCAGATGAGGGCTCAAGGCCCATGGTCGGTTCAAGGCCTGTAGCCGTAAACCGGTGTTAGTAGTAACTTGTATTGTAAGTTAGGAATAAGTAGAGACCAAACTGGACACATCTATGAGCCGGTATTGGGACTCTGTAAACCGACGGGAGTCACCCGTGTATATAAGGGGACGACCCAGCGGCGGCTCAGGGAGAACGGTCAACAACTCGAGACATAGGCGAAGCTTGTTTGCTCCCTAGTCATTGAAACCCCATCAATTCCATCACAACTAGACGTAGGCTTTTACCTTCATTGAAGGGGCCGAACTAGTATAAACTCTCTTGCGTCCTTGTGTCCGCTTTAACCCCTTCAAGCTAACCCGTCGCGATGGCTCCACGACTAAGTCCTTTCTCTAGGACATCTGCCGTGACAAAACCACGACAGAAACACCTTCCCTACCAATGTTTGTTTAGTGATAATGGAATCGTATCCTCTTATGCTAAGGGTGTTTATAGTTACTATGATGTTCAACAAATTGAAGAATTTGTTGCTTTTAAGGGAGCTTACGAAATTGCTTCTTTGATTGAAAAGTATGATGCTACTCTTTACAAATCTGAAAATTTTGACATACTTAAATATCGCTATGATAATTATGCTTCTAATGCCTATGTTGAACCATATATTGAGTACTACTCCGCTGTCCAAGAAGAGACTAATATTTTGCAGGAGTCTATGGAAGAAGAAATTGACGAAACTATGAGCTCATTGGATGCAAAAGATGAGGAGGAGAGCGAAGAACAAAAGGAGGAAGAGCGGATTAGCTACCCATGCCCACCTTCTAATGAGAGTAACTCTTCAACTCATACATTGTTTAATTTCCCTTCGTGCTTACCAAAGAATGATTGCTATGATGGTTGTTATGATCCCGTTGATTCTCTTGAAATATCCCTTTTTGATGATGCTTGTGGCCAAGATGCCAATATGAATTATGCTTATGGAGATGAACTTGCTATAGTTCCTTATGTTAAAAATGAAATTGTTGCTATTGCACCCACGCATGATAGTCCTATTATCTTTTTGAATTCTCCCGACTACACTATATCGGAGAAGTTTGCACTTATTAAGGATTATATTGATGGGTTGCCTTTTACCGTTGCACATGATGATTTTGATGAATATAATATGCCTGTGCTTGCTGCTCCTACTTGCAATTATTATGAGAGAGGAACTATATCTCCACCTCTCTATGTTTTCAATATGATAAAATTGCAAGAAACTGTTTATACTATGCATTGGCCTTTACTTTGTGTGCATGAATTGTTCTTTTATGACATGCCGATGCATAGGAAGAGAGTTAGACTCCGTCATTACATGATATATGTTACCTTGTGCTCACCACTAAATTACAAATCATTGTTAATTAAAATTGGCTTTGATATACCTTGGAATCCGGGTGGATCCATTACTTGAGCACTATATGCCTAGCTTAATGGCTTTAAAGAAAGCGCTGCCAAGGAGATAACCCGGAAATTTTAGAGAGTCATTTATTTCTGTTGTGTTCTATTATAAAGTTTAGAAATAAAAATAATGTGCCAAGGTTTTCCTTTAGGATGTTTACGTTTGCTTGATGGTTTGTACGGTGCAGGACAGAAACTTTGGCTGTAGTGCGCGATTTTACATTTTTTGCTGGAACGTCAAATGGTTCTGATTATTCTTGAAATGTCTCCCTATAAAAATTGTTTATTTTTCCTAATTTTGGTAGAATTTTTCAAGTATCAGAAGTATGGTGAATGTTCATATTTCTACAGACTGTTCTGTTTTTGACAGATTCTGTTTTTTGATGCATACTTTGCTTGTTTTGATGAAACTATCGGATTATATTTGTGGTTAAGCCATGAAAAAGTTATATTACAGTAGACACAGTGCAAAAACAAAATATGAATTGGTTTGCACCAGTACTTAGAGTAGTGACTTGCTTTATTATACTAACGAATCTTACCGAGTTTTCTGTTGAAGTTTTGTGTGGATGAAGTGTTCGATGATCGAGAAGGTCCCGATGTGAGAAGAAGGAAGATAGGCAAGAGATCAAGCTTGGGGATGCCCGAGACACCCCAAGTAAATATTCAAGGATACTCAAGCGTCTAAGCTTGGGGATGCCCCAGAAGGCGTCCCCTCTTTCTTCAACAAATATTGGTATGTTTTCGGATTCGTTTCGTTCATGCGATATGTGCAATCTTGGAGCGTCTTTTGCATTTAGTTTTCATTTTTCTTTTATGCGCCATGCTGGTATGAGATAGTCCTTGGTTGATTTATAGAATGCTCTATGCACTTCACTTATATATTTTGAGTATGGCTTTACAGAATGCTTCATGTGCTTCACTTATATCATTTGAAGCTTGGATTGCATGTTTCTCTTTACATAGAAAACTGTCATTTGTAGAATGCTCTTCTGCTTCACTTATATTTGTTAGAGCGTGGGCATATCTTTTGTAGAAAGAATTTAACTCTCTTGCTTCACTTATATCTAGTTAGAGAGATGACAGGAATTGGTCATTCACATGGTTAGTCATAAAAGCCTACATAAAACTTGTAGATCACTGAATATGATATGTTTCATTCCTTGCAATAGTTTTGCCATATAAAGATGGTGATATTAGAGTCATGCTAGTGGGTAGTTGTGGATTGTAGAAATACTTGAGTTGAGGTTTGTGATTCCCGTAGCATGCACATATGGTGAACCGTTATGTAACGAAGTTGGAGCATGAGGTATTTATTGATTCTCTTCCTTATGAGTGGCGGTCGGGGACGAGCGATGGTCTTTTCCTACCAATCTATCCCCCTAGGGGCATGCGTAGTAGTACTTTGCTTAGAGGGCTAATAAACTTTTGCAATAAGTATGTGAGTTCTTTATCACTAATGTTGAGTCCATGGATTATACGCACTCTCATGCTTCCATCATTGCTAGCCTCTCTAGTACCGCGCAACTTTCACCGGTACCATAAACCCACCATATACTTTCCTCAAAACAGCCACCATACCTACCTATCATGGCATTTCCATAGCCATTCCGAGATATATTGACATGCAACTTTCATCATCATCATATACATGACTTGAGCATTCATTGTCATATTGCTTTGCATGATCGTAAGATAGCTAGCATGATGTTTTCATGGCCTGTCCATTTTTTGATGTCATTGCTACGCTAGATCATTGCACATCCTTCATATACTTTTGGCAACTTTTTATACTATTTTTGGGACTATAATTTTAGCTAGCTTGGGGTTGCTGATACGTCTCCGTCGTATCTATAATTTTTTATTGTTCCATGCCAATATTCAACAACTTTCATATACTTTTGGCAACTTTTTATACTATTTTTGGGACTAACATATTGATCCGGTGCCCAGTGCCAGTTCATGTTTGTTGCATGTTTTTTGTTTCGCAGAATATCCATATCAAACGGAGTCCAAACGGGATAAAAATTGACGGAGATTTTTTTGGGGAATATATATGATTTTTGAGAAGAAAAATCCACATGAGACGGTGCCCAAGGTGGCCACGAGGCAGGGGGCGCGCCCCTGACCCTCGTGGGCCACCCGTAAGGCGGTTGGTGCCCTTCTTTTGCCGCAACAAAGCTAATTTCCGGATAGAGATCATGTCAAAATTTCAGCCCAATCAGAGTTATGGATCTCCGGGAATATAAGAAACGGTGAAAGGGAAGAATCTGGGAACGCAGAAACATCTCCATCACCTTCCCCCCTCTATCTACAGCGGTCCACTCTCCCACAACCCGCTGTACCCTCTACTTGAACATGGTGCTTTATGCTTCATATTATTATCCAATGATGTGTTGCCATCCTATGATGTCTGAGTAGATTTTCGTTGTCCTATCGGTGGTTGATGAATTGCTATGATTGATTTAATTTGCTTGTCGTTATGTTGTTGTCCTTTGGTGCCCATCATATGAGTGCGCGCGTGGATCACACCCTAGGGTTAGTTGTATGTTGATAGGACTATGTATTGGAGGGCAATAGTGACAGAAGCTTCAACCTAGCATAGAAATTGATGCATACGGGATTGAAGGGGGGCCAATATACCTTAATGCTATGGTTGGGTTTTACCTTAATGAACATTAGTAGTTGCGGATGCTTGCTAATAGTTCCAATCATAAGTGCATAGAATTCCAAGTCAGGGATGACATGCTAGCAATGGCCTCTCCCACATAATACTTGCTATCGGTCTAGTAAAGTAGTCAATTGCTTAGGGGCAATTTCGCAACTCCTACCACCACTTTTCCACACTCTCTATATTTACTTTATTGTTTCTTTATCTAAACAGCCCCTACTTTTTATTTACGTACTCTTTATTATCTTGCAAACCTATCCAACAACACCTACAAAGTACTTCTAGTTTCACACTTGTTCTAGGTAAAGCGAACGTCAAGCGTGCTAGAGTTGTATCGGTGGTCGATAGAACTTGAGGGAATATTTGTTCTACCTTTAGCTCCTTGTTGGGTTTGACACTCTTACTTATCGAAAACTGTTACGATCCCCTATACTTGTGGGTTATCAAGACCCCGTCAGGGAGTGCGGCAGCTTTGGGCTGCCCTAGGTTGGTCAAGCCGCCCCTAGAGCCTCGGGATTGGTAGCTCTCCAACACAAAGAACAACGATGAATGAGGGAGCAAGAACGAGGGAGAGATGAAACGTAGATGAAAAAGTTGTAGATGCATTTGCAATTGTGTGTTGTTCTTCAATCGGCCATCACCTCTTGTCTATATATGAGGCGGATGGACTTCCCATACAGAAAAAGGTCATGCCTTGTCGTCTAAACCATCAAAATATTACCGGATTCGGACATCCCATGACCTCCGGCCAAGATATTCGGCTCTAGTCCCGGATGACCCGGCCAAGCCCAGATTTGTGATAGCAGCACATTGATTGGGCTGTAACTATTGCATACAACCTTGTATTATCACACCCTAGATTTTGGCCCTTTCTTTTTCTTTTGAATTTCTTTGGGATTTTATTTGAAATTGCTTTTATGTGGTTGTGTGGTCTTGAAACCTGAGAAGATCATCTATGATTCTTCTCCAAAGTGGCTTGTCATCCTCAAAACCATGCCAAGACCATGTCATTTCCATCTTGGACCAATCCCAAAATTATTTTTCTTAGAAATATTCCTTTTTCTATTAAAGTAATAATCCTTTTTTCATAGGGTGTGAAGCAACCTATATTTCTATCTTCCACAAAATTCTCAAATAATTCTCATAAATTGTTTGGATCATATAGGCCCCAAATATGTCCAAGCTTCCCTTTCCTAGCCCAAAAATAATCCAACAATATTCATTCATCATTTCTATCCAGTGTGGACTTTTGTGAAGGAAGTGCAATTTATCCTTGCTTGATTGACCCCAAACATTTGGACACCTTTTCCTATCCATATAATGGCCTCATGTCAAAATTTAGCTCAATTTGCCTAACCAGTCTTCCTCAGCAATTTTCCAAAGTTTCTGTGAGATAGAAGCCTCGTTTAAGGATGTACCAGCTAGGGATATCCATATGAGTTGAAATTTTGCAAGCTCCTTCATATGCTCAAATCATGGCATTCCATCAATTTTCCGCTCCATCCAACTAACTATGTGATCACACCTTCGAATCTTTGCTTCTGTCAATATTTTTAGGTTGTGAAGCAAGTATCTTTTATACTGCTTCATTAATTCTGAGAAATTACCAGATCATGATCCTACCAATATAACTTCTCTCCACCAAATTTGGTATCATTTCAGCAAGCCAATTTCTCTCCAAAATTATCCCAAGTTTCTGGACAGAGAGAAACACGGTGAAGCAAGTACCATTTTGGCAGGTCCAATTGGTATGAAACTTTTACAGCATCTTCATATGTCCAAATAATTCTTCCTTGCCAAAATTTTGCCCAACCCAATCCTCTTGTGAGTGCCTCATCTAAATAAAGATTCTGGACCAGATTTGGCTGTTGCAAAGCAACTATATCATATATTGGTCCCAATCATCTCAAAATTCATAGGACTATAGTCGTTCCTACCCTAAACCCCCCAGACATCATGTTTCTCTCTTCTCTCTTCTCAGTTTGTCACAGAGGTGTAGTCAAGTTTGCTACAACAAACTTTGCCTGATGCCTCACATCATCACAGTGCTTCGTATGTTGATCTATCACTTCATAACAGTCCCATGAGGTAAGGACAACACTCCAGACATAGTTTTCTAGCCTATCTTGCCCATTAGTCATCAAGCCATCCGGTAACCGCGTTGGATGCACACTTGTGCAGGCGCTATGCAAGCTCAGGTTGCGCTTTGCGTGTCGGGTCGTGTTGGAACGCTTTTCCCCGGTGATTCCCCCGCGTCCTCGAGTGTCGTCCAGCCTCCTCCTCCGTTCACGTCACTATATAGCTCCAGTCCCATCCTGTAGCTCGCTCGTTGATACGTCTTCAATGTATCTATATTTTTTTATTGTTCCATGCTATTATATTATCTATCTTGGATGTTTTATATGCATTTATATGCTATTTTATATGATTTTTGGGACTAACCTATTAACCTAGAGCCCAGTGCCATTTTCTGTTTTTTCCTTGTTTTTGAGTTTTACAAAAAAGGAATACCAAACGGAGTCCAGTTAACGTGCCAATTTTTGATGATTTTTTATGGACCAAAAGAAGCCCCCGAAGTAAAAGAGTTGGGCCAGAAGAGTCCCGGGCCATCCAGGAGGGTGGGGGCGAGCCCTACCACCCCTCCCCCGGGCGTGTCCCCCTATCTCGTGGACGACTCGGAGACCCCCCTGACGTGGGACCGACGCCAAAAATTTCTATAAATATCCAAACCTCCAGAAAATAACCTAGATCGGGAGTTCTGCCGCCGCAAGCCTCTGTAGCCACCAAAAACCGATCGGGGCCCTGTTCCGGCACCCTGTCGGAGGGGGCATCCATCACCGGTGGCCATCTTCATCATCCCGGCGCTCTCCATGACAAGGAGGGAGTAGTTCACCCTCGAGGCTGAGGGTATTGATACGTCTCCAACGTATCTATAATTTTTTATTGTTCCATGCTATATTATATTTTGGTTTGGACATTACTGGGCTTTATTATGCACTTTTATATTATTTTTGGGACTAACCTATTAACTGAAGGCCCAGCCCAGAATTGTTGTTTTTTTGCCTATTTTAGGGTTTCACAGAAAAAATATCAAACGGAGTCCAAACGGAATGAAACCTTTGGGAACGTGATTTTCGGAACGAACATGATCTAGAGGACTTGGACCCTACGTCAAGACATCAACCAGGAGGCCACGAGGTAGGGGGC
>NC_041386.1:251902762-251974650 GCF_002162155.2 Triticum dicoccoides | reverse complement strand
GTGTGCCCCCTGTTGCTCCACCGACGTACTCCTTCCTCCTATATATACCTAAGTACCCCCAAACTACCAGATACGGAGCCAAAACCCTAATTCCACTGTCGTAACTTTCTGTATCCACGAGATCCCATCTTGGGGCCTGTTCCGGAGCTCCGCCGGAAGGGGCATCGATCACGGAGGGCTTCTATATCAACACCATAGCCCCTCCGATGAAGTGTGAGTAGTTTACCTCAGACCTACGGGTCCATAGTTATTAGCTAGATGGCTTCTTCTCTCTTTTTGGATCTCAATACAAAGTTCTCCCCCTCTCTTGTGGAGATCTATTCGATGTAATCTTCTTTTGCGGTGTGTTTGTTGAGATCGATGAATTGTGGGTTTATCATCAAGTTTATCTATGAACAATATTTGAATCTTCTCTGAATTCTTTTATGTATGATTGGTTATCTTTGAAAGTCTCTTCGAATTATCAGTTTGGTTTGGCCTACTAGATTGATCTTTCTTGCAATGGGAGAAGTGCTTAGCTTTGGGTTCAATCTTGCGGTGTCGTTTCCCAATGACAGTAGGGGCAGCAAGGCACGTATTGTATTGTTGCCATTGAGGATAACAAGATGGGGTTTATATCATATTGCATGAGTTTATCCCTCTACATCATGTCATCTTGCTTAAAGTGTTACTCTGTTATCTTGAAGTTAATACTCTAGGAGCATGCTGGATAGCGGTCGATGTGTGGAGTAATAGTAGTAGATGCAGGCAGGAGTCGGTCTACTTGTCTCGGACGTGATGCCTATATACATGATCATACCTAGATATTCTCATAACTATGCTCGATTCTGTCAATTGCCCAACAGTAATTTGTTTACCCATCGTGAATACTTATGCTCTTGAGAGAAGCCACTAGTGAAACCTATGGCCCCGGGGTCTATCTTCCATCATATTAATCTTCCAACACTTAGTTATTTTTATTGCCTTTAGTTTACTTTGCATCTTTATCATAAAAATACCAAAAATATTATCTTATCATATCTATCAGATCCAACTCTCGTAAGTGACCATGTAGGGATTGACAACCCCTTATCGTGTTGGTTGCGAGGATTTATTTGTTTGTGTAGGTGTGAGGGACTCGTGCATGGCCTCCTACTGGATTGATACCTTGGTTCTCAAAAACTGAGGTAAATACTTACGCTACTTTGTTGCATCACCATTTCCTCTTCAAGGGAAAACCAACGCAAGTGCTCAAGAGGTAGCAAGAAGGATTTCTGGCGCCGTTGCCGAGGAGGTCTGTGCAAAAGTCAACATACCAAGTACCCATAACAAAACCTTATCTCCCGCATTACATTATTTGCCATTTGCCTCTCGTTTTCCTCTCCCCCACTTCACCCTTGCCGTTTTATTCGCCCTCTCTCTCCATCCTCCCTCTCTTTCCCTATTCGCCTCTTTTTGCCCGTTTCTTGTTTGCTTGTGTGTCTGATTGCTTTCTTGTCTCGATGGCTTTACCTAGATTTGGTGATCTTCACCTTAAAAGGTTAGAAGAGATCGAAAGCAACGTCAGGAGTTTTATGGTTTTACAATTTGAGCATAATAGCTTCTTTAGAAATGAGCTTAAAGAACAAAAAAGTTTTATGGGTTATATGAATAATGAACTCGATGATATGTCTAAAGAATTTGATGGTTTGAAATCTCAGATTGCTTATCTTGAGAAATTAATAGCTGAAGTTTCGGATAAGCAAGCCACCTTAGTTAATAAGATGGCCGCTAAGCCAGAAAATTTTCTGGAAGATAAAGATGAAGATCTAAAAGATATTGATGTGTCCCCTATTAAATCTTTGTTTTGCAATATGAATCTTGATAATGATGGGACTGAATATGATCCACCTTTACCTAGACGGCATTCCAAGAATTCAGAGTATTTAGATCTTGATGCTAAAATTGTTAAAAGTGGGACTGAAGAAGTCAAAACTTTAAATATTAATGAACCCACTATTTTGGATTTCAAGGAATTTAATTATGATAATTTCTCTTTGATAGATTGTATTTCCTTGTTGCAATCCGTGCTAAATTCTCCTTGTGCTTATAGTCAAAATAAAGCTTTCACTAAACATATCGTTGATGCTTTGATGCAATCTTATGAAGAAAAACTTGAGTTGGAGGTTTCTATCCCTAGAAAACTTTATGATGAGTGGGAACCTACTATTAAAATTAAAATTAAAGCTCATGAATACTATGCTTTGTGTGATTTGGGTGCTAGTGTTTCCATGATTCCAAAGTGTCGGTGTACTAGAATAGGGGTACTCTAGTACCCCGAACTTGTGCACGGGCAGTTGCAGCACCCCGCGGCAAGGCTTGCCGGGCGAACGCCAAGATCCTCCATGGTTCCCTTGGAGCCATTCAAGAACAAAGTATTTAAGCTCGGGAGACAAGGCCCCGGCAAGAGGAGCTTGCCGGGAAGGCCAACCAAGGCACTCCAAGGAACTTGCCGCGATGCGCCACGCGCTCCGGCAAGGCAACAAGGCCCCGGCAAGAGGAGCTTGCCGGGAAGACCAACCAAGGTACCTCGAGGCCCGGTGAGCGACAAGCTTCTGGACCCGGCAAGATAACAGCAGCGGCAAGGCGCTTGCCGCGGCAGGCGGCCACTCTGTACCCACGCTCCAGCGCATCCACCAACGTGTCGCTCTGGGGGCCTCTCCAGGCGCGCGTGGCGGGAGGCTGTGCAGCCAGCGGTGCGCAGTGTCATGCGAAGCTGACAAGATTGCCATCGTGGCGAATGGTGGCGCCCCTAACGGTCCTTTTCTGCACTGTTTGGGCGAATCAGACTGTACAAGTAACTGTACCGACCACCTCACTTTTTACATTTGTACCCTTCTCTGCGTTGCCACCTGTCGGTGACCCCTTTAACATATAAAAGGAGGCCCATGCGCAACGTAGAGGGGGTTCGACAGGTTCGACTGGTTCGGAACCCAGAAAAACACTACGCTCTCTCTCTGGAGCAAGAACACAAGATAATCAAACAAGCAGCAGTAGGAGTGTTATCTCTCTGGAGAGCTTCGAAGCTGGGTAAACTGCTCGTGTGCTTCGCCTCGATCTGCTCTTCGTGTGATCTCCGCCCCCCGCCGAACCGAAAGGGGCTCGGTCCGCTGGCCCCACAGGTGTTCGTGGATCAGTTTCCCCGACATCTTTGGCGCGCCAGGTAGGGGGCGTCGAGATTGTGTGAACCTGATCCGGCGTTCACACGAGCTAGATCTTCATTCCCTTCATCAACATGCCACCGAAGAAGAAGACTTCGGCGGCAGCCGCTCCGTCCACGTCACTTCCGCCACCGTTGGAGCAAACAGGTGGTGGAATGGACGCCGGCGGAAGAATGGACGTCGGCGAGGAAGCTTATGATGTTGCCAGGTCCAAGGACAAGGCTGCACAAACCTCGGCGACTGTACATGTTCCGCGCCACTCTCAGGAGGCGCAAGACCAACAGCGTCATGGCACTCGTAGTGCCATACACATGATAGGCCAAGACCAAGCTGGTGGATCTCGGGGCGCTCAAGACCAGCATGCACGCCAGCGTGCTAGCACGAGCGGGGCACGGTCGCCTGGATGGGATACTGCTCCTTCTAACATCTTTAGAAGTCCGAGCACGTCCCGCTCCTCGCGCCGTCCGCCACTGCCACCCACCACTCCAGCAGAAGCTTTGGCGCGAGCTCAACTGCTCCTAGATTACCCTCCGACGTCGGACAAGATCGACGAATGGAGGGCCACCATTCAGAGTCTCATCGGCTACGCCAACGGCGACACTCCACGGCGGCCGAGCGCGTCGCCGCCGCGGCAGGGTTGCCGGGCGCAAGCCGGTGGCGACGAAACGGGTGGAGGTGCAACTACCATGCAATCACCACCCCGAAGGCCATGATCGCCGACTCGCCAGATCCACCTCGACAGCGACTCCATCGCATCGTCGGATCCACGAGCTCGTCGCGATCAGCACCAAGTTCTTCATGATCGACAACAAGAAGACGCTCGAACTCGCGTCGAGCGCCGAAGAGAAGCGCGACGTCAATCCGACAAGCGCGCTGGGGCCTCTGTTGACATGCATGCGCCAGGGGAACCAGGCGATCTGCCGTACGTGGTAGGTTGCCCTGCATTCACTCATGAGCTGCGGCAAGTCCAGTGGCCCAGCACGAAGAACTTCAAGCCAGACGTACCGGAGAAGTACGACGGCAAGACGCATCCGTCGGAGTTCCTCAGCATCTACACCATTGCGGTGCGGGCTGCCGGGGGACGGGATGACAAGATCCTTGCCAACTACTTCCCGCTGGTGCTCAAGCCCAACGTCAGATCCTGGCTCATGCACTTGCCGGACAACTCCATATCCTCTTGGGCTGATCTGTGCCATCAGTTTGTCGGCGCTTTCACAGGCGGACACAAGCCTCATGGCCAGGAGAGTGATCTTCATCTGCTCGCCCAGAAGGAAGGAGAGCCCCTGCGCAAGTACATTCAGAGATTCAGCAGTGTGCAGCACAACATCCCAGACGTCCACCCTGCCGCGGTGATCAGCGCATTCCATCAGAACGTGCGAAACGGCAGGATGCGGGAGGAAATGGCGATGTGCAAGATCAGGGACGTCAGTGAGTTATATGCACTGGCCGACAAGTGTGCACGTGCTGAGGAAGGGAGGAGACTCCCCGGAGAGAATGTAGGAGCGGGAGGATCTGACAGTGAAGATGCTGCCCCGGCAAGGAAAAACCGGCGGTGGAACAACAGGAAGAGGAAAGGCAAAGAGGTGCTAGTTGTTGAGCAGTCCGGCAACGGTGGTGGCGCCAAGAAAGCCAAAGCTGGTGACTCCGGCAAGGAGGTTGCCGCGGAGGTGGCGGTCGCCGACAAGCAGGCGGCACCAACAAGCAGTATTGCAAGATCCACCGCACCAAGGGCCATGATCTCCAGAGCTGCAAGAAAGTCGAGCAGCTTGTTGAGCAACAAAAAGCTGAATACGAGCGGCGCGACAAGGAGAAGGCCCAGGAAGGTGTTGGGGGATCCGGCAAGAAACGTCCCGGCCGAGGAGGACGCCGCGGCAAGGCCAAGCAGCGGCAAGGAGACAGACCTCCTTGCGACCGCGACAAGGATGAAGATGACGACAACGATGAAGACATGGATGATGAGGAGACTGATGAGCAGGAGTCCCAGAAAGCCACAGAGGTCATGTGCGTTGACGGTGGTTCTTCTCTGCATACCTCGCACCGTCAGCTCAAGCAGTGGGTGCAGGAAGTTAATGCAGCAGAACCACCCGTCGAGTCACGCAAGCCTCTGAAATGGTCCAGCACGCCTATCATCTTTGATATTGAGGACCACCCTAATCGCATAACTGCGGTCGGGTGCTTGCCGATGTTGGTTTCACCAACAATCCGCAACCTCAAGGTCACTATGATGCTAGTTGACGGCGGGGCCGGCTTGAACCTGATCTCCTCCGCGGTGCTCCAGAAACTCCAGATCCCTGACAGCGAGCTCGAAGAGATCGGTACATTTCAAGGAATCAACCCGGGAAGGAGCAAGCCGAAGGGAAAGATCACGTTGCCGGTAACATTTGGCAGCGAGCTGAACTTCAGGACTGAGAGGGTCACGTTTGATGTTGCTGACTTTCCATTACCTTACAATGGAATCCTTGGCCGTCCGGCACTCGCCAAGTTCATGGCAGCCTCTCACTATGCGTACAACGTACTGAAAATGCCAGGCCCGATAAGTGTCATCTCTGTCCCTGGCGACAAGAAGGATGCTCTTATCTGTGCCGACAAGATCTACCGGGAAGCAGCAGCCGCAGCAGAACGCAAGACACTTGCCGCTGAAGCTCCCGGGGGGAAAAAGAAGACCAAGTCCGGCAAGAGCTCTGATGCCCACTCCGGCAAGCACACCTCTTCGGAGTGCTGCGCTACCGTCGAGGATGCACCATCGAGCTCCACCGGCAAGTGTAAGAAGGCAATGGCAGCTCCACTTGAGACCAAGAAGGTGTCCGCCAAGGAGGACGGCACTGGTGGTACCTGCACCATCAGCGCCACTCTTGACCCCAAATAGGAAAGCGCGCTCATTGCTTTCCTGCGGGCGAATGTCGACGTGTTTGCGTGGCAACCGTCTGATATCCCCGGTGTTCCCAGGAAAGTAATTGAGCACCACCTTGCCGTCTGTCCTCATGCGCGGCCCGTCAAACAGAAAGTCAGGAAACAGGCAGTGGAGCGCCAAGAATTCATCGCAGAAGAAATCAAGAAGTTGGAACCAGCAGGCCTTGTCAGAGGAGTGCTCCATCCCACGTGGTTGGCCAATCCTGTTGTCGTGTGCAAGGCTAACGGGAAATGGAGGCTTTGCATTGACTTCACTGATGTTAATAAAGCTTGTCCCAAAGACCCATTTCCCTTGCCGCGCATTGACCAGATTGTTGACTCCACAGCCGGATGTGATTTGCTTTCATTTCTTGATGCATACTCAGGATACCATCAGATCTTCATGGCAGAAGAGGATGAAGAGAAAATCGCATTTATCACCCCGTGTGGCACGTACTGCTTCGTACGGATGCCTTTCGGTTTGAAGAATGCTGGTTCAACATTCGCAAGGGTAGTCCACCACGCTTTTGAGCCACAGATGCACAGAAATGTGGAAGCCTACATGGATGACATAGTGGTCAAAAGCAAGGACAGGGCGACCCTGATTCAAGATTTAGACGAGACATTTGCAAATCTGCGCAGGATCAACCTCAAGCTTAACCCCAAGAAGTGCGTGTTTGGAGTCCCTTCCGGCAAGCTTCTCGGGTTCTTCGTGTCTCAGCGGGGAATTGAAGCCAATCCCGACAAGATCAAGGCCATTGAGCAGATCGAAGCACCAAAGCGCGTCAAGGATGTACGAAGGCTTGCCGGTTGCGTGGCTGCTCTCAGCAGGTTTATCTCTAGATCTGCTGAGTGCGCCCTGCCATTTTTCAAAATTTTGAAAAAGGCAGGTCCATAAAATGGACTCCAGAGGCGGAGGCTGCGCTGCAGGACTTGAAGAGATACCTGTCCTCCACTCCAACACTTGTCGCACCTAAGCCGCAAGAGAAGTTGCTGCTGTATATAGCGGCAACCAATCAAGTGGTTAGTGTTGCGTTAGTGGCGGAGAGGGAGGCAGATGATGAGCCAGCAACCACGGCAGATGCATCTAGCAACAAGCAGGGGGCTTCGCCGACAAGCTCTGGTCCCGACAAAGATGGATTTGCGCAGGAGCATGATAAGATGCAGAAGAGAATGGTGCAGCGTCCAGTTTACTTTGTCAGTTCCCTTCTACAGGGGGCTAGATCAAGGTACTCTGGTGTGCAGAAGTTGCTTTTCGGCCTCCTCATGGCCTCGAGAAAGTTGCGCCATTACTTCCAAGCACATGAGATCACAGTCGTCACTCGCTTTCCGCTGAAGAGGATACTGCAAAATCCAGAAGCGACAGGCAGGATTGTCGAGTGGGCGCTGGAACTGTCAAGCTTTGGCCTCAAGTTTGAGAGCACTTCAACTATCCAAAGCAGAGCACCGGCAGAGTTCATAGCAGAATGGACGCCAACACCAGATGAAGAAATTCCAGAGACGAGCATCCCCGTCAAAGAGGCAAGCAAAGAGTGGCTGATGTACTTTGATGGTGCCTTCTCACTGCAAGGCGCCGGTGTGGGCGTGCTGCTTGTCGCGCCCACCGGAGAGCACCTCAAGTACGTAGTCCAGATGCACTTTCCCAAGGAGCAAGCAACCAACAATACTGCAGAGTATGAAGGATTGCTTGCCGGTCTCAGAATCGCAGCAGACCTTGGGATCAAGAAGCTCATTGTCAGGGGTGACTCACAGCTTGTCGTCCGCCAAGTGAACAAGAACTACCAGAGTCCATTGATGGAAGCATATGTTGATGAAGTGAGGAAGCTAGAAGAGCACTTTGACGGCCTACAGATGGATCATATCTCAAGAGCTCAGAATGACATTGCTGATGGCCTGTCAAAGTGCGCCGCACTAAAGTTACCTGTGGAACGAGGGATCTTTGTGCTCCATAACACCATCAACTGGACAAAGCAAGAAGAGGAAGTTGGTTTCTGGTGACTACTTTCCGGCAGAGCTCCCCGAAGCCGTCGCTAAGAAAGTCCCCAAGATCAACACCAAGGATGCTGAGGGGCAGTCTGCTCTGGCAAGCCTTATGGTTTGTTCCGTTGAAGCAGACGCTCCCGACAAGTTTTGCTCCGGAAGCTTGCCGGGGAACATCAAGCTCCGGCAGGGCCGCAAGTCCTTGCCGTAGAAGCGAATGTTCCCACAGCAGCAGATGTGCCTTTAGTCCTTGTTGTCGAGCCACAAGCTCCAGCATGGGCACAGCAGATTGTCCATTTCCTTCAGACAGGAGAACTTCCCGAAGAGCAAGAAGAAGCGGAAAAAGTAGCCCGGCAGTCAAGTATGTACCAGTTTGTCGATAGCATACTATACAGAAGAAGACTCAATGGTGTGAAATTGAAGTGTATTTGCCGGGAAGATGGACAAAAGCTGTTGGCAGAGATACATGGAGGCATATGTGGCCACCACATTGGCGCAAGAGCACTTGCCGGCAAAGCTTTCCGGCAAGGTTTCTTTTGGACAACAGCCCTCCAGGATGCAACTACACAAGTAACCAAGTGTGAAGCGTGCCACTTCCACTCCAAACAGATAAACTAGCCAGCTCAAGCTCTCCAGACGATCCCTTTATCCTGGCCATTTTCGGTCTGGGGGCTCGATATCCTCGGCCCTTTCCCCCGAGCTGTCGGGGGCTTTGAGTACTTGTACGTCGCAATCGACAAGTTCACAAAGTGGCCGGAAGTGCAGCCAGTGAGGAAGGTGACAGCACAGTCAGCAGTCAAGTTCTTCAGGTCAATTGTTTGCCGTTTCGGGATCCCTAACAGGATCATCACCGACAACGGCACGCAATTCATGAGCCGCACCTTCATGCAGTACGCCCAAGACCTTGGCGCCAAGGTCTGCTTCGCTTCTGTTGCTCATCCGAGAAGCAACGGTCAAGCAGAGAGGGCAAATGCTGAAGTGCTGCGCGGGCTCAAGACCAGAACTTTCGACAGGCTGCGCAAGTGCGGAAGAAACTGGATCGAGGAGCTGCCGGTGGTTCTTTGGTCGATCAGAACGACGCCAAATCGAGTCACTGGCCAGACGCCTTTCGCTCTAGTCTATGGAGCAGAGGCAATTCTCCCCACGGAACTCGTATACGGATCGCCTCGAGTGCTCGCTTATGATGAGCTTGAGCAAGAACAGCTGCGACAAGACGACGCGCTGCTCCTTGAGGAAGATCGTCTTCAAGCTGCTGTACGAGCTGCTCGATACCAGCAAGCTTTGCGTCGCTACCATAGCCGCAAAGTTAAGGCCAGAAGCTTCGAGGAAGGCGACCTTGTTCTTCGGCGCGTTCAGTCCGCCAAGAATTCCAACAAGTTGACGCCGAAGTGGGAAGGCCC
This sequence comes from Triticum dicoccoides, assembly GCF_002162155.2. Taxonomy (NCBI): domain Eukaryota; kingdom Viridiplantae; phylum Streptophyta; class Magnoliopsida; order Poales; family Poaceae; genus Triticum; species Triticum dicoccoides. The sequence continues at coordinate 251,965,202 of NC_041386.1, read as the reverse complement.
TTATTGGGTGAAACGAGTCACAAGGCCCGGCGCTGTCCGCCTTGAGACCGAAGATGGCATTCCGGTGAGCAACTCCTGGAACATAGAACATCTTCGTAAGTTTTTTCCCGTAGGGCGCGGTTGCCGGAACCCGTTCCGGCAACCACCTTTTGTACAAGTCTTGCCGCTGTTGCATATAGTCCTTTGTACAAAGCCAGGCGCAGATCCCGTGCATAAATAAAACCCCATGTGCTCCGCACAACTTGTCCATTTCATGCATTAGTTTCTTTCTTGCATGCATTATCTGACACTTTGTGCAGCACCTACATCCGGTAAGCAATAACGAGCCGAAGGGCTCCATATCATTATTTTCTCTTCTATCTTTTTTTCTCAACAAAGGAAAAGAAGGTTCCCTCGCACACAAGTTTGCCGGGGGGAAGGAGAAGATTGTGGTATGGACCAGGCGTCGTTCAAGCAAAGTTTTGCCTTGCCGGGAAGCAAACGACAGAAAAGCTAAGTTGCCAAAGTTTGAGCAATTAGTTTTTAAATTTTTGAGTTATCTTCCTCGAACGACCCTGCTTTGTATGGAAAACCTGTGCGCGGAGGAACCAACTCGTGGCTAGTTGCGCCCTTACTTTGTTTCGAGTCCGCTCAACAACTTAAGTGTGCTGCATCTAGTCGCGACAAGGTTTCTTGTCGAAAGCAGCGCCGCCAGCAGGCTGCTGACGTTCCGCACTCAGCGCTCGCGGCTCGGGTGCCTGCGTCGACAAGTTCCCTAGAAGCGTAGGGTAAAAACATACAAAGGAAGGAATCTAGTAGAGGAAATAACATAGCAATTGATAACAGAAATAAAGTTATATTACAAGATAACTTGTCGCAGCTCTAACAGACTGTTTTTCATAACATGATTAGCAGCGACAAGGGAAAAGAAGAAATGGGCGGCCTAGTCTACGCGATCGCCCTCAACCCTCTTGATCTCGCTCACCTTGTCCACAATGGGTGCGATAAGGGCCTTGAGTGCGTCCCGATCGGCGTCTGCGGCAAGGACTTGAGGACGTTGGTGAAGCTGAGGCCTGGATTGCGGAAGGCCACCTTCATCAGCACCTTCTGGAGAACCCCGGCGCAGATTTTACGCGACTCGTCGGCCAGCTGCTTTGGGATCCTCTCCCGGAGCCGCTGGAGTGCCGTCGCCACGCCCTTCAAGAACAGGCTGAGCTTGGCGCTGGGTTGGAGATTCTCGTCGGAGGGATACCCAAAGTCCTCCATCCCCAGCTGTGCCAGCTCCTCGTCGATGACTGCGGCAATATTCACCAGACCGTCGGTCCAGTGCTCCACATTATCTCTGAATGAGTTCTGGGTAACTGTGATGCTCTCCAGCAGCGCCTTGTCAGCCTTGACCTTCTCCGACAAGGTCTTCTCCCGCTTCTTGGCGTCGTCCAGCGTCTGCGTCAGCGTGGCCAGCTTCAACTCCAGGTCTGCATTGGAATCCTTGGCGGCGCTGAGCTCCTTGCCCCTCTCAGCGAGAAGACCTTGCAGCTCACCGTGGGCGGCAGCATCCTTCTCACGCTCACGCTTGACCGCGGCAAGCTCCTCGCCGCTCTTCCCGATGTTGGTCTCCAACTGCGCCGCCTTCTCCTCCAGCTCTTTCTTGGCGGCCTCTGCGGTTGCGGCAGCGTCCTTTGCTTCCTTGAGCGCCCCGCCGAGTGCTTGCTCACGCTCTGCAAGCTCCTCCTCGTAGCTGTCGAGGTTGGCCTTCCGCTGCACCAATTCGCCTTCTCGCGCGGACTGCTTCTCGGCGGCCAGCCTTTGTTCCTCCTCAGCTTCGGCCTTCTCGAAAAGGAAGGTCGTGCGCTCCTCGCGAGTCGCTCCCGCTCCTGTGCTAGGGACCGGAGAGCTTCTTGATTGTGGCCCCGGAGCTCCTCCGCGTGCTTCTCCATATCAACTCCCGCCTTCGTGACAAGCGCTTCCCGAGAAGCCAGCTTGGCTTGCCGTGCGCGGTAGAGTGACAGTAGCTTCCGCAGCAGCTGCTCCTCCTCAGGCTCGCCACTGCTGCTGCTGGGCGCGTCGACCAACGACAGTCCAGCGGAGGCGAGCACCTCCTCATCAAAAGTTTCCCCCTCGACCGGCGCCCTGGAGCTCGACGCCCAGGGCAACTTGATGAAGATATCGTCGCCGGCCTTCAAGTAGGCGCCGGGCTGGGGCTCCTCGGAGCCCGGCTCCGCAACAGCGGCAGAGGGATCGGCGGCCGGCGCAGCGCCTGGCCCTCCTGCGGCCTCAGGGTCGTCAGTGCGATCGCCCGACCCCTCGCCGGCTTCTGCGGCGGCAGCCTTGGCGGCCTCCTCGCCGGCGGTCTCATCAGCACCGGCCCCTTCTTCGTTGGCGGCGGCATCGTCAGTGCTGCCATGCGCGCCTTCCTTGCCGGCGCCCTCTGTCTCCATTGGCTCAGCAGCAGATGGGTCTGAAGAACGAAGAAGGGAGAAAAGTCAATCAAAAATCCAAGAGAAGAAAATCAGAAGAAGAAGAACCCAAGGGAAAGTTTTTGGACAAGTGAATTACCTGTGCCAAGATCTGCAGTTGCGGTCTCGGCCGCCGCAGGATCAACGGTGCTGTCCCTTGCTGGAGAACTGCCCCTTGTCGGAGAGTTCTCCCTTGCCGGAGAGCGCTCCCTTGCCGGGGACTCCTCCCTTGGCGGCATAGTCGAAGCAGATGGCACTTCGGGACCAGCTTCCGGGCGCTCCTGATATGGCTGCTCTGCTCCTACACAAATCAACAAGCAATATATCAACAAAGGAAAAAGCACTCATGCGCGCCTGACAGCAGAAAGCTAACTATGAACTTACACTGGGGGCTGCGCTGGGGGCTGCTTTGAGGAGTGGTTGCCGGGTCCGTCAAGGTGGTCTCGGACCCACCCCCTGCTGACACGGTGGGGTCATCTTCGATGACAATCACCGCGGCCTTGGCCCACTTCGCAGCTCTCTGGGCCAGCGTCCTGAAAAGAAAGGAGTTCAGATTGAAGCAAGTCAGATACAAGATAAAAACAGCAAGATTGAAGAACTACAAGAGCACCAAAGAAACTTACTCTTCTTCCTCCTCGTCGGAGCTGATCACGGAAAGATCGAAGTCCGGCTCCCCTCCGGTGCAGCGGGGCGGAGGAGTAGGATCCCTTGCCCGCTTGGCGGGGGCGGTGGCCCGGGAAGATCCCGCTCTAGTTGCCGCTGCTGTGTGAGGCGCTCCCGCGGCAACATTGCTTGCCGCGATAGAGCGTGTCGCACGGCTCGGCGGCTGTTGACCCGACTGCCGCCCCGCTACGTCTGTGGCCCTGCGAAGATGCCTTCTTGGCGGGGCCGGGGGCTCCGCCTGCGGCAAGCTTTCTGAAGGCTCGGGCTCTTCCTCGCTGGCCTCGCTCGGCTCAGCTTCAGAGCCGGCAGGCTCTTCCTCGCCAATAAACTCCGCGCGCTCGGCGAGGTTTGCCGCCTCTGCCGCCTCCGCCTCCTCCACAGTGAACCCGAATGCGCCTGCGGCAGCTGCGGCCGCAACCTCTTCCTCCCTAGTGGCGATGCGCTACAGCTCCTCGTCGGTGGGTGTCACGGGTGAGGCTCTTCTGCTCGTCAGCATGGACCGGCACTTCTTCCAAGTTGTCGAAGAACGCTTGCACGACGTCATCCGCAGGCTCTTGCCAAGTTGGAACGATTCCGTGTGAATCGCACAACGGCATCATGGCGCGGATCCGGTCAAGCGAAGAATTATTGCACAATGGAATGACGCCCCTCGCCAGCGTGAATGGGTGCTGGGGATCGCGTTTGAACAACTCCAGGAGCATTGCATCCAGCTCCAAGATGGTGAAGTTGTAGTTGAGGTCCGGCCGCAGGCTCATGATGTTCGCCGAGTTCTTGAATTCCCAGGTGGGCCTCCCCCTCTCCTGCATGGGGGCGATGCGGCGGCGGAGGAAATCTGCGCCTACAGCGCCTACAGTGAGCCCGGCAAGCCTGAGGCGAAGGATCCTAGTAATGGCGATCTTCAGCCTCTCGTCTTCCGGAACCACGTTGCTCCAGTCATTGCCGCGCACTATTGGAGCTTGGCGCACGGCGGTGAAGGGCTGCGGATTCTCCTCGACGATCCAGCACCACTCCGCTCTCCACTCCTCCCACTTGCTGCGGAGCTCACCCTCCAAGTACGCCTCCTTCTTGCCGACCCTCGAGATCCAGGCGATCCCTCCGGCAAGCGGCTCTCCTCTCTCTACCCGAGGCATGAAGAAGTGGCAGAAAAGGGAAACATTGGGGTGGACTCCGACAAAGTTTTCGCACAAATGTGCGAAAACTGCCATGGTCAGAACGGCGTTGGGGTGAAATCAAGGAGGCGGAGGTCGTAGGTGTTCATGATATCGCAGAAGAACTCCGAGAAGGGCGGGCAGAGCCTGCAATAGAAGAACAGCGCGAAGAATGGGTACCCGTTTGGAGCCAGTTCCGAAGCAGCGGCCGGGAGTACCCTCGTGCGCGGATGCGCCCGCGTCTCCGTCGCCCAAAAGAGGTAGAAGTACTCCCTTAGCTCCTTCGCGCCGAGCTGGGGGGAAAAGATAGCCCGCTCCTTCCGCAGCGCCGCGAGCTGCTGCGCCTCGGCCGACTTCACGCCCTTTCCCTTGTCGGCTTTCGGAGCCATGGCGGAGGTGGTGGGGGAGGTCGACGGCATCGGTGATGCTGGTGGCAATGGGGGGCGGAGCGCTGCTCTCTCGGCTTCGAGAAGAAGGGGGGGAGCGGCGGAGGTTCGTGAAGATGGAGTAGTAGCAACCAGCGACGGGGAACGAACTGCCCCTGTTTCCTCTGCTTATAAAGAGGGACGGGGCGGACGTTTCGCCCTTCCGAATAAAGAACCACCCACGATCTCTCCCGTGACGCCGCATTCGACGCGTGCCGTTAGGGGAGAGCGCGGTGGATACGGAGCAAGATTAGGTGTGGCCCAGTCCGCGTGTGCCCGTGCCCTGTCGTGGGCCTGGCCCAACAGCGCTCGGCACCGTGTCTGGCCCAGGCCCGGGGGCTCCTGTCGGTGTACTAGAATAGGGGTACTCTAGTACCCCGAACTTGTGCATGGGCAGTTGCAGCACCCCGCGGCAACGCTTGCCGGGCAAATGCCAAGATCCTCCGTGGTTCCCTTGGAGCCATTCAAGAACAAAGTATTTAAGCTCGGGAGACAAGGCCCCGGCAAGAGGAGCTTGCCGGGAAGGCCAACCAAGGCACTCCAAGGAACTTGCCGCGACGCGCCACGCGCTCCGGCAAGGCAACAAGGCCCCGGCAAGAGGAGCTTGCCGGGAAGACCAACCAAGATACCTCGAGGCCCGGTGAGCGACAAGCTTCCGGACCCGACAAGATAACAGCAACGGCAAGGTGCTTGCCGCGGCAGGCGGCCACTCTGTGCCCACGCTCCAGCGCATCCACCAACGTGTCGCTCTGGAGGCCTCTCCAGGCGCACGTGGCGGGAGGCTGTGCAGCCAGCGGTGCGCAGTAGCATGCGAAGCTGACAAGATCGCCATTGTGGCGAACGGTGGCGCCCCTAACGGTCCTTTTCTGCACTGTTTGGGCGACTCAGACGGGCATTTAATGCCCTTGTCCCCTGCCGTCAAGGTTAGGTAGGGTGCACTGTACAAGTAACTGTACCAACCACCTCACTTTTTACATTTGTACCCTTCTCTGCATTGCCACCTGTCGGTGACCCCTTTAACATATAAAAGGAGGCCCATGCGCAACGTAGAGGGGGTTCGACAGGTTCGACTGGTTCGGAACCCAGAAAAACACTACGCTCTCTCTCTGGAGCAAGAACACAAGATAATCAAACAAGCAGCAGTAGGAGTGTTATCTCTCCGGAGAGCTCCGAAGCTGGGTAAACTACTCGTGTGCTTCGCCTCGATCTGCTCTTCGTGTGATCTCCGCCCCCCGCCAAACCAAAAGGGGCTCGGTCCGCCGGCCCCATAGGTGTTCGTGGATCAGTTTCCCCGACACAAAGACTTTGTGTGATTTGCTAGGTTTCCGTGATTTTGATATTGCTCTTTAAACTTGCACCTTGCGGATTTCACCATTAAGAAACCTATGGGAAGAATTAATGATGTTCTTATTGTTGCAAATATGAACTATGTGCCCATAGATTTTATTGTTCTTGACATAGATTGCAATCCTTCATGTCCTATTATTCTTGGTAGACCTTTCCTTAGAACGATTGGTGCAATTATTGATATGAAGGAAGGAAATATTAGATTCCAATTTCCATTAAGGAAAGGCATGGAACACTTTCCTAGAAAGAAAATAAATCTACCATATGAATCTATTATCAGAGCCACTTATGGACTGCCTACCAAAGATGGCAATACCTAGATCTATCCTTGCTTTTACGCCTAGCTAGGGGCGTTAAACGATAGCGCTTGTTGGGAGGCATCCCAATTTTATTTTTATTCCTTGCTTTTTGCACCTGTTTAGTAATAAATAATTTATCTAGCCTCTGTTTTGGTTGTGTTTTTTGTGTTTAATTAGTGTTTGTGCCAAGTAGAACCGTTGGGAAGATTTGGGGAAAGTCTTTTTAATCTTGCTGTAAAAAATAGAAACTTTAGCGCTCATGAGAATTGCTGCCATTTTTATTTGGAAAGTGCTATTTAGTTAATTCGTTTTGAAGATGATTAATAGATAAATTCCTCATGTCAGAACTTTATTTTAGAATTTTTGGGGTTCCAGATCTTGCGTTAGCTACAGATTACTACAGACTGTTCTGTTTTTGACAGATTCTGTTTTCGTGTGTTGTTTGCTTATTTTAATGAATCTATGGCTAGTAAAATAGTTTATAAACCATAGAGAAGTTGGAATACAGTAGGTTTAACACCAATATAAATAAATAATGAGTTCATTACAGTACCTTGAAGTGGTGTTTGTTTTCTTTTGCTAACGGAGCTCACGAGATTTTCTACTTTAAGTTTTGTGTTGTGAAGTTTTCGAGTTTTGCGTAAAGATTTGATGGATTATGGAACAAGGAGTGGCAAGATCCTAAGATTGGGGATGCCCATGGAACCCCCAAGATAATCTAAGGACACCTAAAAGCCAAAGCTTGGGGATGCCCCGGAAGGCATCCCCTCTTTCGTCTACTTCTATCGGTAACTTTACTTGGAGATATATTTTTATTTACCACATGATATGTGTTTTTCTTGGAGCGTCTTGTATGATTTGAGTCTTTTCTTTTTAGTTTACCACAATCATACTTGCTGCACACACCTTTTTTAGAGAGACACTCATGATTTGGAAATTGTTAGAATACTCTATGTGCTTCACTTATATCTTTTGAGTTATATAGTTTTTGCTCTAGTGCTTCACTTATATCTTTTAGAGCACGGTGATAGATTTGTTTTACAGAAACCATTGTTCTCTCATGCTTCACTTAGATTATTTTGAGAGTCCTAAAAAACATCAAGGTAATTTTCTTTAATTATTTTAGGCATTCAAAATTAATAATAAAATTTTCTTATGAGTGTGTTGAATACTATGAGAAGTTTGAAACTTGATAATTGTTTTGAGATATGGATATGGTGATATTAGAGTCGTGCTAGTTGAGTAGTTGTGAATTTGAGAGATTCTTGTGTTGAAGTTTGTGATTCCCGTAGCATGCACGTATGGTGAACCGTTATGTTAAGAAGTCGGAGCATGGTGTATTTATTAATTGTCTTCCTTATGAGTGCCCGTCGGGGACGAGCGATGGTCTTTTCCTACCAATCTATACCCCTAGGAGAATGCGTGTAGTACTTTGCTTCAATGACTAATAGATTTTTGCAATAAGTATGCGAGTTCTTTATGACTAATGTTGAGTGCATGGATTATACGCACTCTCACCCTTCCACCATTGCTAGCCTCTCTAAATACCGCGCACCTTTCGCCGGTATCATACACCCACCATATACCTTCCTCAAAACAGCCACCATACCTACCTATCATGGCATTTCCATAGCCATTCCGAGATATATTGCCATGCAACTTTCCACCGTTCCGTTCACTATGACACGCTCCATCCTTGTCATATTGCTTTGCATGATCATGTAGTTGACATTTTAGTTGTGGCAAACCCACCGTTCATAATTCTTTCATATAAGTCACTCATGCATCATTGCTATCCCGGTACAGCACCGGAGGCATTCATATAGAGTCATACTTGGTTCTAGTATCGATTTGTAATCATTGAGTTGTAAATAAATAGAAGTGTGATGATCATCATCCATAGAGTATTGTCCCAAATAAAAAAAGAGAGAAAGGCCAAATAAAAAAAGGAAGGCCCAAAAAAAGGGGGCAATACTACTATCCTTTTTCCACATTGTGCTTCAAAGTAGCACCATGATCTTCATAATAGAGAGTCTCCTATGTTATCACTTTCATATACTAGTGGGAATTTTTCATTATAGAACTTGGCTTGTATATTCCAATGATGAGCTTCCTCAAAGTGCCCTAGGTCTTCGTGAGCAAGCAAGTTGGATGCACACCCACTTAGTTTCTTTTTATTGAGCTTTCATATACTTATAGCTCTAAGTGCATCCGTTGCATGGCAATCCCTACTCACTCACATTGATATCTATTGATGGGCATCTCCATAGCCCGTTGATATGCCTAGTTGATGTGAGACTATCTTCTCCCTTTTTGTCTTCTCCACAACCACCATTCTATTCCACCTATAGTGCTATGTCCATGGCTCACGCTCATGTATTGCGTGAAGATTGAAAAAGTTTGAGAACATTAAAAGTATGAAACAATTGCTTGGCTTGTCATTGGGGTTGTGCATGATTTGAATACTTTGTGTGGTGAAGATGGAGCATAGCCAGACTATATGATTTTGTAGGGATAACCTTCTTTGTCCATGTTATTTTGAAGAGACATAATTGCTTAGTTAGTATGCTTGAAGTATTATTATTTCTATGTCAATATGAAACTTTTGTCTTGAATCTTTCGGATCTGAATATTCATACGACAATTAAGAGAATTACATTGAAATTATCCACATCAAAAAATCTGTTTTTATCATTTACCTACTCGAGGATGAGCAGGAATTAAGCTTGGGGATGCTTGATACGTCTCCAATGTATCTATAATTTTTTATTGTTCCATGCTATATTATATTTTGTTTTGGACATTATTGGGCTTTATTATACACTTTTATATTATTTTTGGGACTAACCTATTAACCGGAGGCCCAACCCAAAATTGTTGTTTTTTTGCCTATTTTAGGGTTTCGCAGAAAAAGAATATCAAACGAAGTCCAAACGGAATGAAACCTTCGGGAACGTGATTTTCGGAGCGAACATGATCCAGAGGACTTGGACCCTACGTCAAGACATCAACCAGGAGGCCACGAGGTAGGGGCGCGCCTACCCTCCCCCCCCCCTCCCAGGCGCGCCCTCCACCCTCGTGGGCCCCCTGTTGCTCCACTGACGTACTCCTTCCTCCTATATATACCTACGTACCCCAAACTACCAGATACAGAGCCAAAACCCTAATTCCACCGCCGTAACTTTCTGTATCCACGAGATCCCATCTTGGGGCCAGTTCCGGAGCTCCGCCGGAGGGGGCATCAATCACGGAGGGCTTCTACATCAACACCATAGCCCCTCCGATGAAGTGTGAGTAGTTTACCTCAGACCTACGGGTTCATAGTTATTAGCTAGATGGCTTCTTCTCTCTTTTTGGATCTCAATACAAAGTTCTCCCCCTCTCTTTTGGAGATCTATTCGATGTAATCTTCTTTTGCGGTGTCTTTGTTGAGATCGATGAATTGTGGGTTTATGATCAAGTTTATCAATGAACAATATTTGAATCTTCTCTGAATTCTTTTATGTATGATTGGTTATCTTTGCAAGTCTCTTCGAATTATCAGTTTGGTTTGGCCTACTAGATTGATTTTTCTTGCAATGGGAGAAGTGCTTAGCTTTGCGTTCAGTCTTGCGTTGTCCTTTCCCAGTGACAGTAGGGGCAGCAAGGCATGTATTGCATTGTTGCCATCGAGGATAACAAGATGGGGTTTATATCATATTGCATGAGTTTATCCCTCTACATCATGTCATCTTTCTTAAAGCGTTACTCTGCTCTCTTGAACTTAATACTCTAGATGCATGCTGGATAGCGGTCGATGTGTGGAGTAATAGTAGTAGATGTAGGCAGGAGTCGGTCTACTTGTCTCGGACGTGATGCCTATATACATGATCATACCTAGATATTCTCATAACTATGCTCAATTCTGTCAATTGCTCAATAGTAATTTGTTTACCCACCGTGAATACTTATGCTCTTGAGAGAAGCCAGTAGTGAAACCTATGGCCCCTGGGTCTATCTTCCATCATATTAATCTTCCAACACTTAGTTACTTTTATTGCCTTTTATTTTACTATGCATCTTTATCATAAAAATACCAAAAATATTATCTTATCATATCTATCAGATCTCACTCTCGTAACTGACCGTGTAGGGATTGACAACCCCTTATCGCGTTGGTTGCGAGGATTTATTTGTTTGTGTAGGTCCGAGGGACTCGTGCGTGGCCTCCTACTGGATTGATATCTTGGTTCTCAAAAACTGAGGGAAATACTTACGCTACTTTGCTGCATCACCCATTCCTCTGCAAGGGAAAACCAACGCAAGTTCTCAAGAGGTAGCAAGTATGTACTAGTAGCTATGTGTTTGATCTCTCTCTCTCTCTCTCATGTTCTTGATTCGGCACGATCTTGATGTATTGCGAGCTTTGCTATTATAGTTGGATCTTATGACGTTTCTCCCCCTCTACTCTCTTGTAATGGATTGAGTTTTCCTTCGAAGCTATCTTATCAGATTGAGTCTTTAAGGATTTGAGAACACTTGATGTATGTCTTGCATGTGCTTATCTGTGGTGACAATGGGATATTAACGTGATCTACTTGATGTATGTTTTGGTGATCAACTTGCGGGTTTCGTGACCTTGTGAACTTATGCATAGGGGTCGCACACGTTTTTGTCTTGACTCTCTGGTAGAAACTTTGGGGCACTCTTTGAAGTTCTTTGTGTTGGTTGAATAGATGGATCTGAAATTGTGTGATGCATATCGTATAATCATACCCCCGGCTACTTGTGGTGACATTGGAGTATATAGGTGACATTAGGGTTTTCGTTGAGTTGTGTCTTAAGGTGTTATTCTAGTACTAACTCTAGGATAAATCGAGCGGAAAGAATAGCTTCGTGTTATTTTACTACGGACTCTTGAATAGATCGATCAGAAAGAATAACTTTGAGGTGGTTTCGTACCCTACAATAATCTCTTCATTTGTTCTCCGCTATTAGTGACTTTGGAGTGACTCTTTGTTGCATGTTGAGGGATTGTTATATGATCCAATTATGTTATTATTGTTGAGAGAACTTGCACTAGTGAAAGTATGAACCCTAGGCCTTGTTTCAACGCATTGCAATACCGTTTTTGCTCACTCTTATCATTAGCTACCTTGCGTTTTTATATTTTCAGATTACCAAAACCTATATCTACCATTGATACGTCTCCGTCATATCTATAATTTTTGATTGTTCCATGCCAATATTCTACAACTTTCATATACTTTTGGCAACTTTTTATACTATTTTTTAGACTAACATATTGATCCAGTGCCCAGTGCCAGTTCCTGTTTGTTGCATGTTTCTTGTTTCGCAGAATATCCATATCAAATGGAGTCCAAACGGGATAAAAATTGATGGAGATTTTTTGGAATATATATTATTTTGGGAAGAAAATCCACACGAGACGATGCTCGAGGGGCCCACGAGGCAGGGGGCGCGCCCCTGACCCTCGTGGCCACCCCGTAAGGCGGTTGATGCCCTTCTTTCGCCACAAGAAAGCTAATTCCCGAAAAGAGATCGTGTTAAAATTTCATCCCAACCGGAGTTACGGATCTCCGGGAATATATAAAACGGTGAAGGGGTAGAATCTGAGAACGCGGAAACAGAGAGAGACAGAGAGACAGATCCAATCTCGGAGGGGCTCTCTCCCCTCCCACGCTATAGAGGCCAAGGACCAGAGGGGAAACCCTTCTCCCATCTAGGGAGGAGGTCAAGGAAGAATAAGACGGAGGGGCCCCCTCTCCCCTTCTCTTCCGGTGGCGCCGGAACACTGCCGTGGCCATCATCATCACCGCAGTCTTCACCAACAACTTCACCGCCATCATCACCAACTCTTCCCCCATCTATGCAGCGGTGTAACCTCTCTCTTACCTGTTGTAATCTCTACTTAAACATGGTGCTCAACGCTATATATTATTTCCTAATGATGTATGGCTATCCTATGATGTTTGAGTAGATCCGTTTTGTCCTATGGGCTATTTGATGATCAAGATTGGTTTGATTTGCATGTTTTATTATTTGTGTTGTCCTATGGTGCTCTCCATGTCGCGCAAGCGTGAGGGATCCCCTCTGTAGGGTGTTGCAATATGTTCATGATTCGCTTATAGTGGGTTGCGTGAGTGACTGAAACACAAACCCGAGTAAGGGGGTTATTGCGTATGGGATAAAGAGGACTTGATGCTTTAATGCTATGGTTGGGTTTTACCTTAATGATTTTTGGTAGTTGCGGATGCTTGCTAGAGTTCTAATCATAAGTGCATATGATCCAAGTAGAGAAAGTATGTTAGCTTATGCATCTGCCTCATATAAAATTGCAATAATGATTACTAGTCTAGTTATCGATTGCCTAGGGACAAATAACTTTCTCGTAACAAAAAGCTCTTTACTAAAACTAATTTAGTTGTGTCTTTATCTAAACAACGCCTACTTTTTATTTACATGCTCTTTATTATCTTGCAAACCTATCCAACAACACCTACAAAGTACTTCTAGTTTCATACTTGTTCTAGGTAAAGCAAACGTCAAGCGTGCGTAGAGTTGTATTGGTGGTCGATAGAACTTGAGGGAATATTTGTTCTACCTTTAGCTCCTCGTTGGGTTCGACACTCTTACTTATCGAAAACTGTTGCGATCCCCTATACTTGTGGGTTATCAAGACCTTTTTCCGGCGTCATTGCCGGGGAGCAATAGTGTGGGGTGAATATTCTCGTGTGTGCGTGTTTGCTTTATCACTAAGTAATTTTAATTTTCTGTTCTTAGTTGTTCTTTATCTTTAGTTATGGATATGGAACACGAAATACCAAAAAAAATTAGGTGTACTTGCTACTCATGGAGATGGGGAACCTCCTAAAACCCTCGATGCTGGTTATGTGAAAGATATTATGTACTACTTCAATAATCCTGAGAAAACCCCATTTAATTATGTAATGGGATTAACGTGGGATCAACGTGAATACTTTAGGGATTACCGCTTGACACAAAAAGGGAAACTATTATGGGATCAAATTCATATATTGAATTGGTATGCTAGGCAACTATGCTTGAGATATGATTATACTTGTTGCTCTAGGATGAAGGCTCCACAGCTTCCCTTTTTATGCAAATTTAATGATAATAAAACCTTAGCTTCTTATGCTAATGGCATATATGATTACTATGATGTGGAACAAATAGAAGAATTTGTTGCTTTTATGGGTGCTTATGAAATTGAATCTATGTTTAAAGAGTTTGACGATTTTGATGATTCGGTTTATAGACCTGAAAATTTAGCTATCCTGAAATATTGTTATGAGAATTATGAATACAATTACGAAATTAATGCACTTATTGAGAAAGTCTCCGCTGTCCAAGAAGAGATTAATATTTTGCAGGAGTCTATGGAAGAAGAAATTGATGAAACTGTGAGCTCATTGGATGAAAAAGATGAGGAGGAGAGCGAAGAACAAAAGGAGGAAGAGCGGATTGATAACTCGTGCCCACCTTCTAATGATAGTAACTCTTCAACTCATACATTGTTTAATTTCCCTTCGTGCTTACCGAAGGATGATTGCTATGATGACTATTATGATCCCATTGATTCTCTTGAAATATCCCTTTTTGATGATGCTTGCTATGCTTGTGGCCAAGATGCCAATATGAATTATGCTTATGGAGATGAACTTGCTATAGTTCCTTATGTTAAAAATGAAATTGTTGCTATTGCACCCACACATGATAGTCCTATTATCTTATTGAATTCTCCAAACTACACTATATCGGAGAAGTTTGCACTTATTAAGGATTATATTGATGGGTTGCATTTTACTATTACACATGATAATTTTGATGAATATTATATGCATGTGCTTGCTGCTCCTACTTGCAATTATTATGAGAGAGGAACTATATCTCCACCTCTCTATGTTTCCAACACGATAAAATTGCAAGAAACTGTTTATACTATGCATTGGCCTTTACTTTGTGTGCATGAATTGTTTCTTTTATGACATGCCGATGCATAGGAAGAGAGTTAGACTTCGTTGTTGCATGATATATGTTACTTTGTGCTCACTACTAAATTACAAATCATTGTAACTAAAATTGGCTTTGATATACCTTGGGATCCGGGTGGATCCGTTACTTCAGCACTATATGCCTAGCTTAATGGCTTCAAAGAAAGCGCTACCAGGGAGACAACCTGGAAGTTTTAGAGAGTCATTTATTTCTGTTGAGTGCTTTTATATAGTTTAAAAACAACAAAAATAAAGAGGGGAACCCAAAACTTTTTCAAAAAGGAAAGTGAAAGCGAGAAAGACAAGCATTGTTGAAGTGGGAGAGCTCCTTGAACTTTGTTCATGCTCACGACAACTTTGTGAATCTTGATTACAGAAACTTTTCAACAAAAATAATTATCCCCTTGTACAATTCCATTGTATTATAAAAAAATGTGCCAAGGTTTGCCTTTAGGATGTTTACATTTGCTTGATGGTTTGTACGGTGCAGGACAGAAACTTTGGCTGTAGTGCACGATTTTACATTTTTAGCTGGAACATCAAATGGTTCTGATTCTTTCTGCACTGTCTTCCTATACAAATTTTTTATTTTTCCTAATTTTGGTAGAATTGTTCAAGTACGATAAGTATGGTGAATGTTCAGATTATTACAGACTGATCTGTTTTAGATAGATTCTGTTTTTGATGCATATTTGCTTGTTTTGATGAAACTATCGATTCATATCAGTGGATTAAGCCATGAAAAAGTTATATTACAGTAGACACAATGCAAAAACAAAATATGAATTGGTTTGCAATAGTACTTATAGTAGTGATTTGCTTTATTATACTAACGGATCTTACCGAGTTTTCTGTTGAAGTTTTGTGTGGATGAAGTGTTCGATGATCGAGAAGGTCTTGATGTGAGAAGAAGGAAGAGAGGCAAGAGCTCAAGCTTGGGGCTGCCCAAGGCACCCCAAGTAAATAATCAAGGATACTCAAGCGCCTAAGCTTGGGGATGCCCCGGAAGGCATCCCCTCTTTCTTAAACAAGTATGGGTATGTTTTCAGATTCGTTTCGTTCATGTGATATGTGCAATCTTGGAGCGTCTTTTGCATTTAGTTTTCATTTTTATTTTACGCGCCATGCTGGTATGAGGTAGTCCTTGGTTGATTTATAGAATTCTCTTTGCACTTCACTTATATCTTTTGAGTATGGCTTTATAGAATGCTTTATGTGCTTCACTTATATCATTTGAAGTTTGGATTGCCTGTTTCTCTTCACTTAGACAACCGCCATTTGTAGAATGCTCTTTTGCTTCACTTATATTTGTTAGAGCATGGGCATATCTTTTGTAGAAAGAATTGAACTCTCTTACTTCACTTATATCCATTTAGAGAGATGACAGGAATTGGTCATTCACATGGTTAGTCATAAAATCCTACATAAAACTTGTAGATCACTGAATATGATATGTTTGATTCCTTGAAATAGTTTTGCGATATAAAGATGGTGATATTAGAGTCATGCTAGTGGGTAGTTTTGGATTAGTAGAAATACTTGTGTTGAGGTTTGTGGTTCCCGTAGCATGCACGTATGGTGAACCGTTATGTAACGAAGTCGGAGCATGAGGTATTAATTGATTGTCTTCCTTATGAGTGGCGGTCGGGGACGAGCGATGGTCTTTTCCTACCAATCTATCCCCCTAGGGGCATGCATAGTAGTACTTTGCTTCGAGGGCTAATAAAATTTTGCAATAAGTATGTGAGTTCTTTATGACTAATGTTGAGTCCATGGATTATACGCACTCTCACCTTTCCATCATTGCTAGCCTCTCTAGTATCGCACAACTTTCGCCGGTACCATAAACCCACCTTATATCTTCCTCAAAACAGCCACCATACCTACCTATCATGGCATTTCCATAGCCATTCCGAGATATATTGCCATGCAACTTCCATCATCATCATATACATGACTTGAGCATCATTGTCGTATTGCTTTGCACGATCGTAAGATAGCTAGCATGATGTTTTCATGGCTTGTCCGTTTTTTGATGTCATTGCTACGGTAGATCATTGCACATCCCGGTACACTACCGGAGGCATTCATATAGAGGCATATCTTTGTTCTAGTATCAAGTTGTAATATCGAGTTGTAAGTAAATAAAAGTGTGATGATCATCATTCTTAGAGCATTGCCCCAAAAAAAGAGGCCAAAGTAGCCTAAATAATAATTATAAATAAATAAAATGAAAAAAAATAGAAAAGGGGGCAATGTTACTATCCTTTTACCACACTTGTGCTTCAAAGTAGCACCATGTTCTTCATATATAGAGTCTCTTGAGTTATCACTTTCATATACTAGTGGGAATTTTCATTATAGAACTTGGCTTGTATATTCCAACGATGGGCTTCCTCAAATGCCCTAGGTCTTCATGAGCAAGCAAGTTGGATGCATACCCACTTAGTTTCAGTTTGAGCTTTCATATACTTATAGCTCTAGTGCATCTGTTGCATGGCAATCCCTACTCACTCACATTGATATCTATTGATGGGCATCTCGATAGCCCGTTGATACGCCTAGTTGATGTGAGACTATCTTCTCCTTTTTGTCTTCTCCACAACCACCATTCTATTCCACCTATAGTGCTATATCCATGGCTCACGCTCATGTATTGCGTGAGGGTTGAAAATGCTGAAACGCGTTAAAAAGTATGAACCAATTGCTCGGCTTGTCATCGGGGTTGTGCATGATGTGAATATTTTGTGTGGTGAAGATGGAGCATAGCCAGACTATATGATTTTGTAGGGATAACTTTCTTTGGCCTTGTTATTTTGAAAAGACATGATTGCTTTATTAGTGGGCTTGAAGTATTATTGTTTTTATGTCAAATGATAGACTATTGCTTTGAATCACTCGTGTCTTAATATTCATGCCATGATTAGATATGTGATCAAGATTATGCTAGGTAGCATTCCACATCAAAAATTATCTTTTTTATCATTTACCTACTCGAGGATGAGCAGGAATTAAGCTTGGGGATGCTGATACGTCTCCGTCGTATCTATAGTTTTTTATTGTTCCATGCAATATTCTACAACTTTCATATACTTTTGGCAACTTTTTATACTATTTTTGGGACTAACATATTGATCCAGTGCCCAGTGCCAGTTCCTGTTTGTTGCATGTTTTCTGTTTCGCAGAAAGTCCATATCAAACGGAGTCCAAATGGGATAAAAACTGACGGAGATTTTTTTTTGGAATATATATGATTTTTGGGAAGAAAAATCCACGTGAGACGATGCTCGAGGGGCCCACGAGGCAAGGGGGCGCGCCCCTGACCCTCGTGGCCACCCCGTAAGGCGGTTGATGCCCTTCTTTTGCCGGAAGAAAGCTAATTTCTAGATAGAGATCGTGTTAAAATTTCAGCCCAATCAGAGTTACGGATCTCCGGGAATATATAAAACGGTGAAGTGGTAGAATCTGAGAATGCAGAAACAGAGAGAGACAGAGAGGCAGATCCAATCTCAGAGGGGCTCTCGCCCCTCCCACGCCATGGAGGCCAAGGACCAGAGGGGAAACCCTTCTCCCATCTAGGGAGGAGGTCAAGGAAGAAGAATAAGAAGGGGCCCCCTCTCCCCTTCTCTTCCGGTGGCGCCGGAACGCTGCCGTGGCCATCATCATCACCGCAATCTTCACCAACAACTTCACTGCCATCATCACCAACTCTTCCCCCATCTATGCAGCGGTGTAACCTCTCTATTACCCGCTGTAATCTCTACTTAAACATGGTGCTCAATGCTATATATTATTTCCCAATGATGTATGGCTATCCTATGATGTTTGAGTAGATCTGTTTTGTCCTATGGGCTATTTGATGATCAAGATTGCTTTGAGTTGCATGTTTTATTATTGGTGTTGTCCTATGGTGCTCTCCATGTCGCGCAAGCGTGAGGGATCCCCGCTGTAGGGTGTTGCAATACGTTCATGATTCGCTTATAGTGGGTTGTGTGAGTGACTGAAACACAAACCCGAGTAAGGGGGTTGTTGCGTATGGGATAAAGAGGACTTGATGCTTTAATGCTATGGTTGGGTTTTTACCTTAATGATCTTTAGTAGTTGCAGATGCTTGCTAGAGTTCCAATCATAAGTGCATATGATCCAAGTAGAGAAAGTATGTTAGCTTATGCCTCTCCCTCATATAAAATTGCAATAATGATTACCGGTCTAGTTATCGATTGCCTAGGGACAAATAACTTTCTCGTAACAAAAAGCTCTTTACTAAAACTAATTTAGTTGTGTATTTATCTAAACAGCCCCTACTTTTTATTTAAATTCTCTTTATTATCTTGCAAACCTATCCAACGACACCTACAAAGTACTTCTAGTTTCATACTTGTTCTAGGTAAAGCGAACGTCAAGCGTGCGTAGAGTTGTATCGGTGGTCGATAGAGCTTGAGGGAATATTTGTTCTACCTTTAGCTCCTCGTTGGGTTCGACACTCTTACTTATCGAAAACTGTTGCGATCCCCTATACTTGTGGGTCATCAACCATCCATATTGCACTTGTATCACCATCTCTTCACTAAACTAGTGCACCTATACAATTTACCATTGTATTGGGTGTGTTGGGGACACAAGAGACTCTTTGTTATTTGGTTGCAGGGTTGTTTGAGAGGGACCATCTTCATCCTACGCCTCCCACGGATTGATAAGCCTTAGGTCATCCAGTTGAGGGAAATTTGCTACTGTCCTACAAACCTCTGCACTTGGAGGGCCAATAACGTCTACAAGAAGAAGGTTGTGTAGTAGACATCAAGCTCTTTTCTGGCGCCATTGCCGGGGAGGTTAGTGCTTGAAGGTATATCTTTAGATATTACAACTGAATCTTTTAGTTTCTTGTTTTATCACTAGTTTAGTCTATAAAAGAAAACTACAAAAAATGGAATTAAGGTTGCCTCATATGCTTCATCTTTTTCATATCTTTCATGAAAATAAGGATTCCGGTAATTGTGCCAAAATGCTAGAACTAGAATGCATTAAAATGTTTGGCACTAAATCTTTGAATGATGAGCATGATTGCTATGTTGTTAGTACAAACTCTTTGAATATCCATAGTACTAACGATGATTGCACTAGTCATGATGAAAATGTCTCTTATAAGCATGTCAATTTTTGTGGAGTGTGATACGTCTCCAACGTATCTATAATTTTTGATTGTTCCATGCTATTATATTATCAACCTTGGATGTTTTATATGCATTAGTATGCTATTTTATATGATTTTTGTGACTAACCTATTAACCTAGAACCCGGTGCCAGTTTCTATTTTTTCCTTGTTTTAGAGTATCGTAGAAAAGGAAAATTAAACGGAGTCCAATTGACCTGAAACTTCATGGAACTTATTTTTGGACCACAAGAAGCCCACGGAGTATCGAAGATGGACCAGGAGAGTCCCGGGCTGCCCACGAGGGTGGGGGCGCCCCCCCCCTCACCGGTGGCCATCTTCATCATCCCAGCGCTCTCCATGACGAGGAGGGAGTAGTTCTCCCTCGGGGCTGAGGGTATGTACCAGTAGCTATGTGTTTGATCTCTCTCTCTCTCTCTCTCTCTCTCTCGTGTTCTTGAGGTGGTACGATCTTGATGTATCGTGAGCTTTGCTATTATAGTTGGATCTTATGATGTTTCTCCCCCTCTACTCTCTTGTAATGCATTGAGTTTTCCCTTTGAAGTTATCTTATCGGATTGAGTCTTTAAGGATTTGAGAACTCTTGATGTATCTCTTGTGTGGGATACCCGTGGTGAAAATGGGGTATTCTATTGATCCACTTGATGTATGTTTTGATGATCAACTTGCGGGTTCCGCCCATGAACCTATGCATAGGGGTTGGCACACGTTTTCGTCTTGACTCTCCGGTAGAAACTCCGGGGCACTCTTTGAAGTACTTTGTGTTGGTTTGAATAGATGAATCTGAGATTGTGTGATGCATATCGTATAATCATACCCACGGATACTTGAGGTGACATTGGAGTATCTAGGTGACATTAGGGTTTTGGTTGATTTGTGTCTTAAGGTGTTATTCTAGTACGAAATCTATGATAGATCAAACGGAAAGAATAGCTTCATGTTATTTTACTACGGACTCTTGAATAGATCGATCAGAAAGGATAACTTTGAGGTGGTTTCGTACCCTACCATAATCTCTTTGTTTGTTGTCCGCTATTAGTGACTTTGGAGTGACTCTTTGTTGCATGTTGAGGGATAGTTATATGATACAATTATGTTATTATTGTTGAGTGAACTTGCACTAGTGAAAGTATGAACCCCAGGTCTTGTTTCAACGCATTGAATGCATACGGTTTGTGCTCACTTTTATCATTAGTTACCTTGCTGTTTTTATATTTTCAGATTACATTGACCTTTATCTACCATCCATATATCACTTGTATCACCATCTCTTCGCCGAACTAGTGCACCTATACAATTTACCATTGTATTGGTTGTGTTGGGGACACAAGAGACTCTTTGTTATTTGGTTGCAGGGTTGCTTGAGAGAGACCATCTTCATCCTACGCCTCCTACAGATTGATAAACCTTAGGTCATCCACTTGAGGGAAATTTGCTACTGTCCTACAAACCTCTGCACTTGGAGGCCCAACAACGTCTACAAGAAGAAGGTTGTGTAGTAGACATCAAGCTCTTTTCTGGCTCCGTTGCTGGGGAGGTTAGCGCTTGAAGGTGTATCTTTAGATCTTGCAATCGAATCTTTTTGTTTCTTGTTTTAGCACTAGTTTAGTTTATAAAAGAAAACTACAAAAAAATATGGAATTGAGTTTGCCTCATACGCTTCATCTTTTTAATATCTTTCGTGAGTATGATGGAAAGAAAAATTGTGCCAAAGTGTTAGAAGAAGAATGCATTAAAATGTTTGGCACTAAATCTTTGGATGATGAGCATGATTGCAATGTTGTTAGTATGAACTCCTTGAATATCCGTAGTACTAATGATGACTGCACTAGTTATGATGAAAATGTCTCCTATAAACATGTAAATTTTTGTTGAGTTCATTAGGTTTGCAAGTACACACCAAATAGGGAAGATAGATATTGCAAGAGGCATAAGCATTTAGAAACTAAATGGTTGCAAGAAAGGCTAAATGTTAGTGCTAAAAATTTAAAATTTCTTAGCCATACTTGTGAACTTTGCAATGAACATGCTCATTTAAATATCAAATGCAAATTGTTTCATGATCGAATCGTGTCCAAAAATTGTGATGACTTGATTTCCCTTGCACATTATAGTGAACTTAGTTTGCTTTTGGGTTATGAAGAAATGAAACGTCAAACTAAGATTATTCCAGAATATAACCTCGAGAAATACCTCGATATTGATCTAGAAGAAATTTATATGTATTGTGCGGTGAATTGTATTGAAAATCCTTATATTGTCAATTACATAAAGAAAATAAAACAAATACAAGATGAAAAGAATACTAATGAAAGGGAAGAGACTTCCCAATATCCTCCTATTATTTCTTATGATGAATCAGGTAACGAGGAGGAGCCTTCTATTCAACCAATCTCATTAATAAGGAGCTCCAAAAAGAGGGTTGACCCCACACATGATGTGAAGAAGAAAAAGAAAAGACGGAGAAGCAAAGGTAAAAAGGCATCCCTCTCAAATGATGTTGCTCCTATTACTCATTGTGATGATGATAATTGCTATACTATCGGTCCATACTATTAATGATGAGAGTGATTATGCTTATGATATGAAAATGCCCAAGCTTGGGGATGCTATGTTTGAAGAAGATGATGTTTTTGAGAATATATTTGCTGCAACTAATGTTTGTCCCAAGCTTGGGGATGCTACGTTTAATGAAGATGATATTTTTAGTCTCCCAAGTTTTGATATGCAAATTTATAATGATGATAGCATGCCTCCTACTTATGATGATTATATTGATGAAAGTGGGTTTTGAAGAGTGCCAACTTTAGGAAGTAATGATCCCACTATTTTGGAGGATGTTGGATCTTATTATGATAATTATGAAAGTGGATTTGGAGACGTCATGACTTTATTTAGTAATGATTCCACTATCTTGGAAGATGTTTCAATCGATTATGATGAGAACAAAGTTGCTACCTATGATGATTATTGTGATGATACTTCTGCTATAAAAAGTAGTGATGATTATATTTATAAAACTTATCATGATTATGATTACCCCTTTTCTGAACATTACTCTTTTAATGTGGAAACAATTTACAGTATTCGAGTCTCTTATGACACTCCCACTATTCCGATTGAGAAGAATTTTGCTTATGTAGAGAGTAGTAAATTTTATATGCTTGTAGATCATGAAAAGAATTCTTTAGGTGCTGGTTATATTGTTTAATTCATTTATGATGCTACTGAAAATTATTATGAGGGAGGAATATATGCTTGTAGGAATTGCAAATAGTATCAAGTTTCCTCTCTATGTGCTTAAAGTTTTGAAGTTATGCTTGTTTTGCCTCCCTATGCTAGTTGATTATTGCTCCCATAAATTGTTTGCTCACAAAATCCCTATGCATAGGAAGTAGGTTAGACTTAAATTTGCTAGTCATATTCTTCATGATGCTTTATTTATGTTTCAGTTCTTATCTTTTATGTGAGCATCATTGAAATCATCATGCCTAGCTAGGGGCGTTAAACGATAGCGCTTGTTGGGAGGCAACCCAACTTTATTTTTGTTCCTTGCTTTTTGCTCCTGTTTAGTAATAAATAATTTATCTAGACTCTATTATGATTGAGTTTTTATGTTTTAATTAGTGTTTGTACCAAGTAGAACCGTTGGGAAGACTTGGGGAAAGTCTTGTTGATCTTGCTGTAAAAAGCAGAAACTTTAGCGCTCACGAGAATTGCTGCCATTTTTTATTGGAGAGTGATATTTAGTTAATTATTTTTTTAGATGATTAATATATAAATTACTCACGTCCATAAATTTATTTTAGAATTTTCTGGGTTCCATAAGTATGCGTTTGATACAGATTGCTACAGACTGTTCTGTTTTGACATATTCTGTTTTTCGTGTGTTGTTTGCTTATTTTGATGAATCTATGGCTAGTAATGGAGTTTATAAACCATAGAAAAGTTTGAATGAAGTAGGTTTAACACCAATATAAATAAATAATGAGTTCATTACAGTACCTTGAAGTGGTGTTTTGTTTTCTTTCGCTAACGGAGCTCACGAGATTTTCTGTTAAGTTTTGTGTTGTGAAGTTTTCAAGTTTTGGGTAAAGATTTGATGGATTATGGAACAAGGAGTGGCAAGATTCTAAGCTTGGGGATGCCCAAGTCACCCCAAGTTAAATCCAAGGACACCAAAAAGCCTAAGCTTGGGTATGCCCCGGAAGGCATCCCCTCTTTCGTCTTCGTTCATCGGTAACTTTACTTGGAGCTATATTTTTATTCACCACATGATATGTGTTTTGCTTGGAGCGTCTTGTATGATTTGAGTCTTTGATTTTTAGTTTACCACAATCATCCTTGTTGTACACACCTTTTGAGAGAGACACACATGATTCGGAATTTGTTAGAATACTCTATGTGCTTCACGTACATCTTTTGAGCTATATAGTTTTAGCTCTAGTGCTTCACTTATATCTTTTAGAGCACGGTGGTGGTTTTATTTTATAGAAATAATTGATCTCTCATGCTTCACTTATATTATTTTGAGAGTCCTTTAGAACAACATGGTAATTTGCTTTTAGGCATAATAAAAACTTTCATATAAGTGCATTGAATACTATGAGAAGTTTGATACTTGATAATTGTTTTGAGATATGGAGATGGTGATATTAGAGTCATGCTAGTTGAGTAGTTGTGAATTTGAGAAATACTTGTGTTGAAGTTTGTGATTCCCGTAGCATGCACGTATGGTGAACCGTTATGTGATGAAGTCGGAGCATGATTTATTTATTGATTGTCTTCCTTATAAGTGGCGGTCGGGGACATGCGATGGTCTTTTCCTACCAATCTATCCCCCTAGGAGCATGTGCGTAGTACTTTGTTTCGATAACTAATAGATTTTTGCAATAAGTATGTGAGTTCTTTATGACTAATGTTGAGTCCATGGATTATACGCACCCTCACCCTTCCACATTTGCTAACCTCTCTATTACTGCGCACTTTTCGCCGGTATCATACACCCACCATATACCTTCCTCAAAACAGCCACCATACCTACCTATTATGGCATTTCCATAGCCATTCTGAGATATATTGCCATGCAACTTTCCACCATTTCGTTTGTTATGACACGCTTCATCATTGTCATATTGCCATGCATGATCATGTAGTTGACATCGTATTTGTGGCAAAGCCACCTTTCATAATTTTTTCATACATGTCACTCTTCATTCATTGCACATCCCAGTACACCACCGGAGGCATTCACATAGAGTCATATTTTGTTCTAAGTATTGAGTTGTAAGTAAAAAGAAGTGTGATTATCATCATTATTAGAGCATTGTCCCAGTGAGGAAAGGATGATGGAGACTATGATTCCCCCACAAGTCGGGATGAGACTCCGGACGGAAAAAAGTAGAAAAGAGGCCAAAAAAAGAAGGCCCAAATAAAAAAATGAGAGAAAAAGAGAGAAGGGACAATGTTACTATCCTTTTTTCACACTTGTGCTTCAAAGTAGCACCATGATCTTCATGATAGAGAGTCTCCTATGTTGTCACTTTCATAAACTAGTGGGAATTTTACATTATAGAACTTGGCTTCTATATTCCATTGATGGGATTCCTCAAATTGCCCTAGGTCTTCTTGAGCAAGCAAGTTGGATGCACACCCACTTAGTTTATTTTGTTGAGCTTTCATACACTTATAGCTCTAGTGCATCCGTTGCATGGCAATCCCTGCTCAGTCACATTGATATCTATTGATGGGCATCTCCATAGCCCGTTGATACGCCTAGTTGATGTGAGACTATCTTCTTCGTTTTGTCTTCTCCACAACCACCATTCTATTCCACCTATAGTGTTATGTCCATGGCTCACGCTCATGTATTGCGTGAAAGTTGAAAAAGTTTGAGAACATCAAAAGTATGAAACAATTGCTTGGCTTGTCATCGGGGTTGTGCATGATTTAATATTTTGTGTGATGAAGATAGAGCATAGCCAGACTATATGATTTTGTAGGGATAACTTTCTTTGGCCATGTTATTTTGAGAAGACATGATTGCTTAGTTAGTATGCTCGAAGTATTATTATTTTTATGTCAATATTGAACTTTTATCTTGAATTTTTCGGATCTGAACATTCATGCCACAATAAAGAAAATTTACATTGAAAAATGTTAGGAAGCATTCCACATCAAAAATTCTATTTTTATCATTTACCTACTCGAGGACGGGCAGGAATTAAACTTGGGGATGCTTGATACGTCTCCAACGTATCTATAATTTTTGATTGTTCCACGCTATTATATATTCTGTTTTTGATGTTTAATGGGCTTATTTATACACTTTTATATTATTTTTGGGACTAACCTATTAACCGGAGGCCCAGCCGAAATTGTTGTTTTTTGCCTATTTCAGTGTTTCGCAGAAAAAGAATATCAAACGTAGTCCAAACGGAATGAAACCTTCGGGAGCATGATTTTTGGAACGAACGTGATCGAGAGGACTTGGAGTGGACGTCAAGCAATCAACAAGGAGGCCACGAGGCAGGGGGGCACGCCTACCCCCCTGGGCGCGCCCTCCACCCTCGTGGGCCCCTCGTGGCTCCGCCGACCTACTTCTTCCTCCTATATACCTACGTACCCTGAAAACATCAAAGGGCACCATGAAAACCAAATTCCACCGCCGCAACCTTCTGTACCTGTGAGATCCCATCTTGGGGCCTTTTCTGGCGCTCCGCTGGAGGGGGCATTGATCATGGAGGGCTTCTACATCAACACCATAGCCTCTCCGATGATGTGTGAGTAGTTTACCTCAGACCTTCGGGTCCATTGTTATTATCTAGATGGCTCTTCTCTCTCTTTGGATCTCAATACAAAGTTCTCCTTGATTCTCTTGGAGATCTATTTGATGTAATCTTCTTTTGTGGTGTGTTTCTCGAGATCCGATGAATTGTGGGTTTATGATCAAGATTATCTATGAACAATATTTGAATCTTCTCTGAATTCTTTTATGTATATTTGTTATCTTTGCAAGTCTCTTCGAATTATCAGTTTGGTTTGGCATACTAGATTGATCTTTCTTGCAATGGGAGAAGTGCTTAGCTTTGGGTTCAATCTTGCGGTGCTCGATCCCAGTGATAGTAAGGGAAACGACGCGTATTGTATTGTTGTTATCAAGGATAAAAAGATGGGGTTTATATCATATTGCATGAGTTTATCCCTCTACATCATGTCATCTTGCTTAAAGCGTTACTCCATTCTTATGAACTTAATACTCTAGATGCATGTTGGATAGCGGTCGATGTGTGGAGTAATAGTAGTAGATGCAGGCAGGAGTCGGTCTACTTGTCATGGACGTGATGCCTATATACATGATCATACCTGGATATTTTCATAATTATTCGCTTTTCTATCAATTGCTCGACAGTAATTTGTTCACCCATCGTAATACTTATGCTATCTTGAGAGAAGCCACTAGTGAAACCTATGGCTCCCGGGTCTATTTTCCATCATACAAGTTTCCAATCTATTATATTTTGCAATCTTTACTTTCAATCTATATCATAAAAATACCAAAAATATTTATCTTATTATTATTATCTCTATCAGATCTCACTCTTGCAAGTGGCCGTGAAGGGATTGACAACCCCTTTATCGCGTTGGTTGTGAGGTTCTTATTTGTTTGTCTAGGTATGAGGTGACTCGCGCGTGGTCTCCTACTGGATTGATACCTTGGTTCTCAAAAACTGACGAAAATACTTACGCTACTTTGCTGCATCACCCTTTCCTCTTCAAGGGAAAACCAATGCATGCTCAAGAGGTAGCAATGAACCATAGAGAAGTTGGAATACAGTAGATATTACACCAATATGAATTTAGAATGAGTTAACAACAGTACCTAAGTGGTGATTTATTTTCTTATACTAACGGAGCTTACGAGTTTTTTGTTAAGTTTTGTGTTCTGAAGTTTTCAAGTTTTGGGTAAAGTTTTGATGGACTAAGAATAAGGAGTGGAAAGAGCCTAAGCTTGCGGATGCCCAAGGCACCCCAAGGTAATATTCAAGGACAACCAAGAGCCTAAGCTTGGGGATGCCCCGGATGGCATCCCCTCTTTCCTCTTCGTTCATTGGTAACTTTACTTGGAGCTATATTTTTATTCACCACATGATATGTGTTTTGCTTGGAGCGTCATTTTATTTTATTTTGTTTTGCTTGTTGTTTGAATAAAATACCAAGATCTGAAATTCTTAAATGTTAGAGAGTCTTCAAATAGTTACATAATTATTCAACTACTCATTGTGCTTCGCTTACATCTCTTGGAGTAGTTTGTCGTTTTCTCTAGTGCTTCACTTATATCTTTTTAGAGCACGACGGTGGTTTTATTTGGAAGAAATAGATGAATCTCATGCTTCACTTATATTATTTTGGGAGTCTTTGAACAGCATGGTAAGCGAAGGCCCAAAAACGACATTGTCCCGTGTGAGGAATTAAAAAAAGGGAGAAAGGCCAAAAAAGGAGAAGGCCCAAAAAATGAGAGAAAAAGAGAGAAGGGACAATGTCACTATCCTTTTTCCACACTTGTGCTTCAAAGTAGCACCATGATCTTCATGATAGAGAGTCTCTTATTTTGTCACTTTAATATACTAGTGGAAATTTTCATTATAGAACTTGGCTTGTATATTCCAACAATGGGCTTCCTTAAAATGCCCTAGGTCTTCGTGAGCAAGCAAGTTGGATGCACACCCACTTAGTTTCTTTTGTTGAGCTTTCATACATTTATAGCTCTAGTGCATCCGTTGCATGGCAATCCCTACTCCTCGCGTTGACATCAATTGATGGGCATCTCCATAGCCCGTTGATTAGCTGCGTCGATGTGAGACTTTCTCTTTTTTTGTCTTCTCCACACAACCTCCATCATCATACTCTATTCCACCTATAGTACTATGACCATGGCTCACACTCATGTATTGCGTGAAAGTTGAAAAGGTTTGAGAATACTAAAGTACGAAACATTGCTTGGCTTTTCATCGGGGTTGTGCATGATTTGAATATTTCCTGTGACGAAGATGGAGCATAACCAAACTATATGATTTTGTAGGGATGAACTTTCTCTGGCCATGTTATTTTGAGAAGACATAATTACTTTGTTAGTATGCTTGAAGTATTATTATTTTTATGTCAATATTAAACTTTTGTCTTGAATTTTTTGGATCTAAACATTCATGCCACAATAAAGAAAATTACATTGATAATTATGTTAGGTAGCATTCCACATCAAAAATTCTGTTTTATCATTTATCTACTCGAGAACGAGTAGGAATTAAGCTTGGGGATGCTTGATACGTCTCCAACGTATCTATAATTTTTTATTGTTCCATGCTATTAT
The DNA here is from genome assembly GCF_002162155.2 of Triticum dicoccoides. Taxonomy (NCBI): domain Eukaryota; kingdom Viridiplantae; phylum Streptophyta; class Magnoliopsida; order Poales; family Poaceae; genus Triticum; species Triticum dicoccoides. Next base: position 251,936,330 of record NC_041386.1, on the reverse strand, counting down.
ATTATCTATCTTGGATGTTTTATATACATTTATATGCTATTTTATATGATTTTTGGGACTAACCTATTAACCTAGAGCCCAGTGCCAGATTCTGTCTATCCTTGTTTTTGAGTTTTACAGAAAAGGAATACAAAACAGAGTCCAATTGATGTGCCAATTTTTGGTGATTTTTTATGGACTAAAGGAAGCCCCCGAAGTAAAAGATTTGGGCCAGAAGAGTCCCGGGCCATCCACGAGGGTGGGGGCGCGCCCTACCCCACGGGCGCATCGCCCTATCTCGTCGATGACTCGTAGACCCCCTTGACGTGGGACCGACGCCAAGAATTCCTATAAATACCCAAACCTCCAGAAAATAACCTAGATCAGGAGTTCCGCCGCCGCAAGCCTCTGTAGCCACCAAAAACCAATCGGGGCCTTATTTTGGCACCCTGCCGGAGGGGGGATCCATCACCGGTGGCCATCTTCATCATTCTGGTGCTCTCCATGACGAGGAGGGAGTAGTTCACCCTCGTGGCTGAGGGTATGTACCAGTAGCTATCTGTTTGATCTCTCTCTCTCTCTCTCACTCTCTCGTGTACTTGATTCGCCACGATATTGATGTATCGTGAGCTTTGCTATTGTAGTTGGATCTTATGATTTTTCTTCCCCTCTACTCTCTTGTAATGGATTGAGTTTTCCCTTTCAAGTTACCTTATCGGAATGAGTCTTTAAGAATTTGAGAACACTTGATGTATGTATTGCATGTGCTTATCTATGGTGACAATGGGATATTCACGTGATCTACTTGATGTATGTTCTGGTGATCAACTTGTGGGTTCCATGACCTTGTGAACTTATGCATAGGGAATGGCACACGTTTTCGGCTTGACTCTCCAGTAGAAACTTTGGGGCACTCTTTGAAGTTCTTTGTGTTGGTTGAATAGATGAATCTGAGATTGTGTGATGCATATCATATAATCATACCCACGGATACTTGAGGTGACATTGGAGTATCTAGGTGACATTAGGGTTTTGGTTCACTTTTGTCTTAAGGTGTTATTCTAGTACGAACTCTAGGATAGATCGAACGGAAAGAATAGCTTCATGTTATTTTACTATGGTCTCTTGAATAGATCAATCAGAAAGAATAACTTTGAGGTGGTTTTGTACCCTACAATAATCTCTTCATTTGTTCTCCGCTATTAGTGACTTTGGAGTGCCTCTTTGTTGCATGTTGAGGGATTGTTATATGATCCAATTATGTTATTATTATTGAGAGAACTTGCACTAGTGAAAGTATGAACCCTAGGCCTTGTTTCAACGCATTACAATACCATTTTTGCTCACTCTTATCATTAGTTACCTTGCTATTTTTATACTTTCAGATTACAAAAACCTATATCTACCATCCATATTGCACTTGTATCACCATCTCTTCGCCGAACTAGTGCACCTATACAATTTACCGTTGTATTGGGTGTGTTGGGGACACAAGAGACTCTTTGTTATTTGGTTGCAGGGTTGTTTGAGAGAGACCATCTTCATCCTACACCTCCCATGGATTGATAAGCCTTAGGTCATCCACTTGAGAGAAATTTGCTACTGTCCTACAAACCTCTGCACTTGGAGGGCCAACAACGTCTACAAGAAGAAGGTTGCGTAGTAGACATCAAGCTCTTTTCTGGCGCCGTTGCCGGGGAGGTTAGCGCTTGAAGGTATATCTTTAGATCTTGCAATTGAATCTTTTAGTTTCTTGTTTTATCACTAGTTTAGTCTATAAAAGAAAACTACAAAAAATGGAATTAAAGTTGCCTCATATGCTTCGTCTTTTTAATATCTTTCGTGAAAATAAGGATTCCGATAATTGTGCCAAAATGCTAGAACTAGAATGCATTAAAATGTTTGGCACTAAATCTTTGAATGATGAGCATGATTGCAATGTTGTTAGTACAAACTCTTTGAATATCCATAGTACTAATGATGATTGCACTAGTCATGATGAAAATGTCTCTTATAAGCATGTCAATTTTTGTGGAGTGCATAGAGTTTGCAAGTACACACCAAATAGGGAAGACAGATTTTGCAAGAGGCATAAGTATTTAGAAACTAAATGGTTGCAAGAAAGGCTCGATGTTTGTGCCCCAAAGTTTCTACCGGAGAATCACGACGAAAACGTGTGCCAACCCCTATGCATAGGTTCATGGGCGGAACCCGCAAGTTGATCACCAAAACATACATCAAGTGAATCACGTGATATCCCATTGCCACCACAGATATCCACGGCAAGACATACATCAAGTGTTCTTAAATCTTTAAAGACTCAATCCGATAATATAACTTCAAAGGGGAAACTCAATCCATTACAAGAGAGTAGAGGGGGGAAGAAACATCATAGGATCCAAATATAATAGCAAAGCTCGCGATACATCAAGATCGTATCATCTCAAGAACACGAGAGAGAGAGAGAGAGATCAAACACATAGCTACTGGTACATACCCTCAGCGCCGAGGGAGAACTACTCCCTCCTCATCATGGAGAGCGCCGGGATGAGGAAGATGGCCACCGGAGAGGGATTCCCCCCTCCGGCAGGGTGCCAGAACGGGTCTAGATTGGTTTTTGGTGGCTACGGAGGCTTCTGGCAGCGAAACTCCCGATCTATTGTATGTTCTGGAAGTTTTAGGGTACGTGAGTATATATGGGTGCAGGAAGTACGTCGGTGGAGCTTCGGGGGGCCCACGAGGCAGGGGGCGCGCCCTAGGGGGGTGCCCCCACCCTCGTGAGCACCTCCCTTGGCTCCTGACATCGGGTCCAAGTCCATCCGGTAGCTTTCCTTCCAAAAATATCTTCTCAAGTTGATTTCGTTCCGTTTCGACTCCGTTTGATATTCCTTTTCTTCAAAACACTGAAATAGGCAAAAAACAACAATTCTGGGCTGGGCCTCCGGTTAATAGGTTAGTCCCAAAAATAATATAAAAGTGGATAATAAAGCCCAATATTGCCCAAAACAGTAGATAACATAGCATGGAGCAATCAAAAATTATAGATACGTTGGAGACATATCAAGCATCCCCAAGCTTAATTCCTGCTCGTCCTCGTGTAGGTAAATGATAAAAACAGATTTTTTGATGCGGAGTGCTAGTTGGCATAATTTCAATGTAATTCTTCTTAATTGTGGTATGAATATTCAAATCCGAAAGATTCAAGACAAAAGTTCATATTGACATAAAAATGATAATACTTCAAGCATACTAACTAAGCAATTATGTCTTCTCAAAATAACATGGCCAAAGAAAGTTCATCCCTACAAAATCATATAGTTTAGTCATGTTTCATTTTCGTCACACAAGAATGCTCTCATCATGCACAACCCCGATGACAAGCCAAGCAATTGTTTCATACTTTAGTAATCTCAAACCTATAAACTTTCACGCAATACACGAGCGCGAGCCATGGATATAGCACTATGGGTGGAATAGAATAATGAGGGGGTTATATGGAGAAGACAAAAAAAGGAGAAAGTCTCACATCAACGAGGCTAATCAATGGGCTATGGAGATGCCCACCGATTGATGTTAATGCAAGGAGTAGGGATTGCAATGCAACGGATGCACTAGAGCTATAAATGTATGAAAGCTCAACAAAAGAAACTAGTGGGTGTGCATCCAACTTGCTTGCTCACTAAGACCTAGGGCACTTAAGGAGGCCCATTGTTGGAATATGCAAGCCAAGTTCTATAATGAAAAATTCCCACTAGTATATGAAAGTGACAAAACAAGAGACTCTCTACTTTGAAGATCATGGTGCTACTTTGAAGCACAAGTGTGGTAAAAGGATAGTAGCATTGTTCCTTCTCTCTTTTTCTCTCATTTTTATTTTTTGGGGCATTCTCTTTTTTTATGGCCTTTCTCTTTTTTTGGAGCCTTCTCTTTTTTATGGCCTTTCTCTTTTTTTTATTCCTCACTTGGGACAATACTCTAGAAAATGATGATCATCACACTTCTATTTATTTACAACTCAATGATTACAACTCGATACTAGAACAAAGATGACTCTATATGAATGCCTCCGGCGGTGTACGGGGATTGCGATGAATCAAGTGTGAATGTATGAAAAATTATGGACGGTGGCTTTGCCACAAATACGATGTCAACTACTCAACTACATGATCATGCAAAGCAATATGGCAATGATGATGCGTGTCATAATAAACAGAATGGTGGAAAGTTGCATGGCAATATATCTCGGAATGGCTATGGAAATGCCATAATAGGTAGGTATGGTGGCTGTTTTGAGGAAGATATAAGGAGGTTTATGTGTGAAAGAGCGTATAATATCACAGGGTTTGGATGCACCGGCGAAGTTTGCGCCAACTCTCAATGCGAGAAAGGGCAATGCACGGTACCGAAGAAGCTAGCAAGGATGGAAGGGTGAGAGTGCGTATAATCCATGGACTCAACATTAGTCATAAAGAACTCATATACTTATTGCAAAAATCTACAAGTCATCAAATACCTTGATACTATGCGCATGCTCCTAGGGGGATAGATTGGTAGGAAAATACCATCACTCGTCCCCGACCGCCACTCATAAGGAAGACAATCAAATAACACCTCATGTTTCAAATTTGTTGCATAACGTTCACCATATGTGCATGCTACGGGACTTGCAAACTTCAACACAAGCATTTCTCAAATTCACAACTACTCAACTAGCACGACTTTGATATTATTACCTCCATGTCTCAAAACAACCATCAAGTATCAAACTTCTCTTAGTATCCAAAACACTCATAAGAAAATTTTACTAATCTTGAATACCTAGCATATTAGGATTTAAAGCAAATTACTATGCTATTAAGACTCTCAAAATAATCTAAGTGAAGCATGAGAGTTCATCTATTTCTACAAAATAAAACCACCATCGTGCTCTAAAAGATATAAGTGAAGCACTAGAGCAAATGACAAACTACTCCGAAAGATGTAAGTGAAGATCAATGAGTAGTCGAATAATTATGCAACTATGTGAAGACTCTCTAATATTTAAGAATTTCAGATCTTGATATTTTATTCAAACAGCAAGCAAAGCAAAATAAAATGGCATCTAAGAATAGCAAACATCATGTGAAGAAGCAAAAACTTAGGATCAACCGATACTAACCGATAGTTGTTGAAGAAGAAAGGTGGGATGCCAACCGGGGCATCCCCAAGCTTAGACGCTTGAGACTTCTTGAGATATTATCTTGGGGTGCCTTGGGCATCCCCAATCTTGAGCTTTTGTGTCTCCTTAATTCCTCTCATATCACGGTCTCCCTAAATCTCAAAAGCTTCATCCACACAAAACTCAACAAGGACTCGTGAGATAAGTTAGTATAAACCATTGTAAAAACCTTATCATACTATACTGTAGCAAATCACTAAAATTAATATTCAACATTGCATACTAAATGCCTCTGCGTATTTAATAGTTCCATCCTCAAATAGAATCATTAAAGAAGCAAACATATGCAAACAATGCAAACATAACAGCAATCTGCCTAAACAGGACAGTCTGTAAAGAATGCAGCAACATCCATACTTCCCTAGCTCCAAAAATTATGAAAGAAAATTCCCACTGTAGTAAATTTATAAGAGCTTAATATTCAAAAGGTTTCAACATTGTATCACATTCTGACTTTTCTAGGGAATTATTGCAACAGCGGTAAACTTTCTGTTTTCAAACAGCAACATGTGGACTAGTAAAATAGGCATAGTAAAGGATATCAATGCCACTTTTATTGAAATAAAAGATGAAAAACATTGTTATAAATAACAGCAAGAAAATCTTAAAAAAATAAAATTGATGCTCCAAGCAAAACACATATCATGTGGTGAATAAAAATATAGCTCCAAGTAAAGTTACCGATGAACGAAGACGAAAGAGGGGATGCCTTCCGGGGCATCCCCAAGCTTAGGCTCTTGTATATCCTTGAGTATTACCTTGGGGTGCCTTGGTCAACCCCAAGCTTAGGCTCTTGCCACTCCTTATTCCATAATCCATCGAATCTTTACCCAAAACTTGAAAACTTCACAACACAAAACTTAACAGAAAACTCGTAAGCTCCGTTAGTATAAGAAGGCAAATCACCATCATAAGGTACTGTAATGAACTAATTCTTTATTTATGTTGGTGTTAAACCTACTGTATTCCAACTTATCTATGGTTTATAAACTATTTTACTAGCCATAGATTCATCAAAATAAGTAAACAACACATGAAAAACAGAATCTGTCAAAAACAGAACAGTCTGTAGTAATCTGGATCAAACGTATACTTATGGAACACATAAAATTATCAAATAAATTGCTGGACGTGAGGAATTTATCTATTAATCATCTGCAAAAATAATTAACTAAATAGAACTTTCCAAATAAACATGGCAGCAATTCTCGTGAGCGCTAAAGTTCCTGTTTTTTACAGCATGATCAACAAGACTTTCCCCGAGTCTTCCCAAAGGTTCTACTTGGCACAAACACTAATTAAAACAATAAAACCACATATAAACAGAGGATATATAAATTATTTATTACTAAACAGGAACAAAAAGCAAGGAACAAAAATAAAGTTGGGTTGCCTCCCAACAAGCGCTATCGTTTAACGCCCCTAGCTAGGCATGATGATTTCAATGATGCTCACATAAAAGATAAGAATTGAAACATAAAGAGAGCATCATGAAGAATATGACTAGCACATTTAAGTCTAACCCACTTCCTATGCATAGGGATTTTGTGAGCAAACAACTTGTGGGAACAAGAGTCAACTTGCATAGGAAGGTAAAACAAGCATAACTTCAAAATTTTAAGCACATAGAGAGGATACTTGATATTATTGCAATTCCTACAAACATATATTCCTCCCTCATAATAATTTTTAGTAGCATCATGAATGAATTCAACAATATAACTAGCACCTAAAGCATTCTTTTCATGATCTACAAGCATAGAAATTTTACTACTCTCCACATAAGCAAAATTCTTCTCACGAATATTAGTGGGAGCAAACTCAACAAAATAATTATCATGTGATTGAAAATTAAGATCAAGATGACAAGATTCATGGTTATCATTATTCTTTAAAGCATATGTGTCATCACAATAATCATCATAGATAGGAGGCATGCTTTCATCATAGTAAATTTGCTCATCAAAGCTTGGGGGACAAAAAATATCATCTTCATCAAACATAGCTTCCCCAAGCTTGTGGCTTTGCATATCATTAGCATCATGGATATTCAAGGAATTCATACTAACAACATTGCAATCATGCTCATCATTCAAAGATTTAGTGCCAAACATTCTAATTCATTCTTCCTCTAGCACTTGAGCACAATTATTGGAATCCTTATTTTCATGATAGATATTAAAAGATGAAACATATGAGGTACCCTTAATTCCATTTTTTGTAATTTTCTTTTGTAAACTAAACTAGTGATAAAACAAGAAACTAAAAGACTCGATTGCAAGATCTAAAGATATACCTTCAATCACTCACCTCCCCGGCAACGGCGCCAGAAAAGAGCTTGATGTCTACTACACAACCTTCTTCTTGTAGATGTTGTTGGGCCTCCAAGTGCAGAGGTTTGTAGGATAGTAGCAAATTTCCCTCAAGTGGATGACCTAAGGTTTATCAATCTATAGGAGGCGTAGGATGAAGATGGTCTCTCTCAAGCAACCCTGCAACCAAATAACAAAGAGTCTCTTGTGTCCCCAACACAACCAATACAATGGTAAATTGTATAGGTGCACTAGTTCGGCAAAGAGATGGTGATACAAGTGCAATATGGATGGTAGATAAAGGTATTTGTAATCTGAAAATATAAAAACAGCAAGGTAACTAATGATAAAAGTGAGCGTAAACGGTATTGCAATGCATTGAAACAAGGCCTAGGGTTCATACTTTCACTAGTGCAAGTCCTCTCAACAATAATAACATAATTGGATCACATAACTATCCCTCAACATGCAACAAAGAGTCACTCCAAAGTCACTAATAGTGGAGAACGAACGAAGAGATTATGGTAGGGTACGCAACCACCTCAAAGTTATTCTTTCCAATCAATCCGTTGGGCTATTCCTATAAGTGTCACAAACAACCCTAGAGTTCGTACTAGAATAACACCTTAAGACACAAATCAACCAAAACCCTAATGTCACCTAGATACTCCAATGTCACCTCAAGTATCTGTGGGTATGATTATACGATATGCATCACACAATCTCAGATTCATCTATTCAACCAACACATAGAACCTCAAAGAGTGCCCCAAAGTTTCTACCGGAGAATCACGACGAAAATGTGTGCCAACCCCTATGCATAGGTTCATGGGCGAAACCCACAAGTTGATCACCAAAACATACATCAAGTGAATCACGTGATATCCCATTGTCACCACAGATATCCACGGCAAGACATACATCAAGTGTTCTCAAATCTTTAAAGACTCAATCCGATAATTTAACTTCAAAGGGGAATCTCAATCCATTACAAGAGAGTAGAGGGGGGAACAAACATCATAGGATCCAAATATAATAGCAAAGCTCGTGATACATCAAGATCGTATCATCTCAAGAACACGAGAGAGAGAGAGAGAGAGATCAAACACATAGCTACTGGTACATACCCTCAGCCCCGAGGGAGAACTACTCCCTCCTCGTCATGGAGAGCGCCGGGATGATGAAGATGGCCACCGGAGAGGGATTCCCCCCTCCGGCAGGGTGCCGGAACGGGTCTAGATTGGCTTTCGGTTGCTACGGAGACTTGTGGCGGTGGAACTCACGATCTATTGTACGTTCTGGAAGTTTTAGGGTACGTGAGTATATATGGGTGCAGGAAGTACGTCGGTGGAGCTTCGGGGGGCCCACGAGGCAGGGGGCACGCCCCCCACCCTCGTGAGCACCTCCCTTGGCTCCTGACGTGGGGTCCAAGTCCATCCGGTAGCTTTCCTTCCAAAAATAACTTTCCAATTGATTTCGTTCCATTTCGACTCTGTTTGATATTCCTTTTCTTCGAAACACTGAAATAGGCAAAAAAACAGCAATTCTGGGCTGGGCCTCCGGTTAATAGGTTAGTCCCAAAAATAAAATAAAAGTGGATAATAAATCCCAATATTTCCCAAAATAGTATATAACATAGCATGGAGCAATCAAAAATTATAGATACGTTGGAGACGTATCACCTCCTACTGGATTGATACATTGGTTCTCAAAACTGAGGGAAATACTTATGCTACTTTGCTGCATCACCCTTTCCTCTTCAAGGGAAAACTAACGTAGTGCTCAAGAGGTAGCAAGAAGTATTTTTGGCGCCATTGCCGAGGAGTCTACACAAAAGTCAATATACCAAGTACCCATCACAATCATTATCTCCTGCATTACATTATTTGCCATTTGCCTCTCGTTTTCCTCTCTCCCACTTCACCCTTGCTGTTTTATTCGCCCCCTCTCTCTCTATCCTCCCTCTCTTTCTCTATTTGCCTCTTTTTGCCTTTTGCACTTTCTGCCGTCATGTCTGAAATTGGGGAAATTATTGTCGACTTGGACAATAATAATATCATGAAAAATTCTGACGCTCCTGCTGAAGAACCCCCTATCTTACATACAAAAAAATTCCGTATTGGTAGTGGTAATATTATTGGAAAAGGAGTTATCCAAGATTTCTTTACTTGTGTCGGTGCTTTGCCTTCTATGGGTAGTTCTATCCTTCATAGAACTAGTAGTCTTGCGGATGCTATTGCCATGCTTGTAGTTGAACTTGAAAGAAAATTCATGCACTTGCATCCATGCATACAAAGGATTTTCCTAGAATTTTCTAATATTGAGCATTCTTCTATTAAGCGTGCCGGTACTATCTCTTTGGCTCATGAGTTTAGATTCATAATAAAAGAAGCCAAAGAAATCTTTGCGCATTATAGGGTGGACGCTTGCCGTCCTCCCATAGAGGCTATCCTTTTTGATCAAGAAGAAATAATGCATTTTCAATCTCTAGACTATGTTGCTTTCAATGAAAATCTTAGAAAAAGGGTTCCTACCAATGTTTTAGTTGATAGAATTTATGAGAATAATGATGATTTGGCCATTCAAAATAATTAACTAGGATATTCTCTTGAATATAGGCTCACAAAGTTTTGTCAAAAGAATGCTTATAATGATGAATTGGTTGTGCAATACGAAGGACCAAAGGAGGAACCTATACCTCCCAAGGTTGATCTTGGGGACTTCTGCCCCATTAAATTTATCCCTTTTGATTACTTTTTCTTCCCTCAAAGAAAACTTGCTGCCGAACATAGAGAATATTAAATCAGTTTTAATGATCTATCTTACTATTATGGCAATACCAAGATCTATCCTTGCTTTTTATGCCTAGCTAGGGGCATTAAACGATAGCGCTTGTTGGGAAGCAACCCTATTTTATTTTTATTTCTTGCTTTTTTCTCCTGTTTAGTGATAAATAATTTATCTAGCCTCTGTTTAGGTTGTGCTTATTGTGTTTAATTAGTGTTTATGCCAAGTAGAACCGTTGGGGAGACTTGGGGAAAGTCTTGATATCTTGCTGTAAAAAACAGAAACTTTAGCGCTCACGAGAACTGCTGCCATTTTTTTCGAAAGTGCTATTTAGTTAATTCTTTTCAAAGATGATAATAGATAAATTCATTACGTCCAGAAGTTTATTTTAGAATTTTTGGGGTTCCAGATCTTGCGCTAGCTACAGATTACTACAGACTGTTCTGTTTTTGACAGATTCTGTTTTTCATGTGTTGTTTGCTTATTTTGATGAATCTATGGCTAGTAAAATAGTTTATAAACCATAGAGAAGTTGGAATACAGTAGGTTTAACACCAATATAAATAAATAATGAGTTCATTATAGTATCTTGAAGTAGTCTTTTGTTTTCTTTCGCTAACGGAGCTCGCGAGATTTTTCTTCTTTAAGTTTTGTGTTGTGAAGTTTTCAAGTTTTGGGTAAAGATTTGATGGATTATGGAACAAGGAGTGGAAAGAGCCTAAGCTTGGGGATGCCCATGGCACCCCCAAGATAATCTAAGGACAGCTAAAAGCCAAAGCTTGGGGATGCCCCGGAAGGCATCCCCTCTTTTCGTCTACTTCTATTGGTAACTTTACTTGGAGCTATATTTTTATTCACCACATGATATGTGTTTTTCTTGGAGCGTCTTGTATGATTTGAGTATTTGCTTTTTAGTTTACCACAATCATCCTTTCTGTACACACCTTTTGAGAGAGCCATACATGATTTGGAATTTGTTAGAATACTCTATGTGCTTCGCTTATATCTTTTTGAGTTATATAGTTTTACTCTAGTACTTCACTTATATCTTTTAGAGCACGGTGGTGGATTTGTTTTATAGAAACTATTGATCTCTCATGCTTCACTTAGATTATTTTTAGAGTCTTAAATAGCATGGTAATTTGTTTAAATAATCCTAATATACTAGGTATTCAAGTTTTTTTTCTTATGAGTGTTTTGAATACTAAGGGAAGTTTGATGCTTGATGATTGTTTCGAGATATGGTGGTAATAATATCAAAGTCGTGCTAGTTGAGTAGTTGTGAATTTGAGAAATGCTTGTGTTGAAGTTTGCCAGTCCCGTAGCATGCACGTATGGTAAACGTTATGTAACAAATTTGAAACATGAGGTGTTATTTGATTGTCTTCCTTATGAGTGGCGGTCGGGGACGAGCGATGGTCTTTTCCTACCAATCTATCCCCCTAGGAGCATGCGCGTAGTGCTTGGTTTTTGATGACTTGTAGATTTTTTCAATAAGTATGTGAGTTCTTTATGACTAATGTTGAGTCCATGGATTATACGCACTCTCACCCTTCCATCATTGCTAGCCTTTTCGGTACCATGCATTGCCATTTCTCACATTGAGAGTTGGTGCACACTTCGCCAGTGCATCCAAACCTCGTGATATGATACGCTCTTTCACACATAAACCTCCTTATATCTTCCTCAAAACAGCCACCATACCTACCTATTATGGCATTTCCATAGCCATTCCAAGATATATTGCCATGCAACTTTCCACCATTCCGTTTATCATGACACATTCATCATTGTCATATTGCTTAGCATGATCATGTAGTCGACATAGTATTTGTGGCAAAGCCACCATTCATAATTCTTTCATACATGTCACTCTTGGTTCATTGCATATCCCGGTACACCGCCAGAGGCATTCATATAGAGTCATATCTTGTTCTAAGTATCGAGTTGTAATTCTTGAGTTGTAAATAAATAGAAGTGTGATGGCCATCATTCATAGAGCACTGTCCTAAAAAAAGAGGGAAAGGCCAAAAAAGGGGGACAATGCTACTATCCTTTGCCACACTTGTGCTTCAAAGTAGCACCATAATCTTCATGATAGAGAGTCTTTTGTTTTGTCACTTTCATATACTAGTGGGAAATTTTCATTATAGAACTTGGCTTGTATATTCCAACAATGGGCCTCCTCAAGTTCCCTAGGTCTTCGTGAGCAAGCAAGTTGGATGCACACCCACTTAGTTTCTTTTGTTGAGCTTTCATACATTTATAGCTCTAGTGCATCCGTTGCATGGCAATCCCTACTCCTTGCATTAATATCAATCCATGGGCATCTCCATATCCCATTGATTAGCCTCGTTGATGTGAGACTTTCTCCTTTTTTTTCTTCTCCACATAACCCCCATCATCATATTCTATTCCACCCATAGTGCTATATCCATGGCTCGCGCTCATATATTGCGTGAAAGTTTATAGGTTTGAGATTACTAAAGTATGAAACAATTGCTTGGCTTGTCATCGGGGTTATCGGTGTACTAGAGTAGGGGTACCCTAGTATCCCGAACTTGTGCACGGGCAGTCGCAGCATCCCGCGGCAAGGCTTGCCGGGTGACCGCCAAGGTCCACCATGGTTCCTTTGGAGCCATTCAAGGACAAAGTATCCAAGCCAAGGAGACAAGACACCGGCGAGAGGAGCTTGCCGGGAAGGCCAACCAAGGCATCTCAAGGAACTTGCCGCGACGCGCCACGCGCCCCGGCAAGGCCCGGTGAGCGACAAGCTACCGAACGCGACAAGACAACGACCGCGGCAAGGCGCTTGCCGCGGCAAGCCACCACTCTGTGCCCGCGCTCCAGCACATCCACCAACGTGTCGCTCTGGGACCCTTCCAGGCGTACGTGGCGGGAGGCTGTGCAGCCGGTGGTGCGCGGTGGCAAGCGGCACTGATAAGATTGCCATCGTGGCGAGCGGTGGCGTCCTTGACGGTCCCTTTTGCACTATTTAGGCAACGCAGACGGGCATTTAATGCCCTTGTCCCCTGCCGTCAGGGTTAGGTATGATACACTATAGCAGGTAGCTGTACCAACCGCAACACCTTTCCATTTTTACCCTTGTCTACGTTGCCACCTGTCGGTGACCCCTTGAGCATATAAAAGGAGGCCCATGCGCAACGTGGAGGGGGGAGAAAAAGGCGGAAAGGAAGAGAACACTCACGCTCGGGCTCGTTAGCTGCTGGGGTGTACTGTAGCACTCCGTGCTCCCGAGCAAGAACTCAATACAAACCACAAAGCAGGAGTAGGGTTTTACGCATCCGTGCAGCCCGAACCTGGGTAAACTGCTCGTGTGCTTCGCCTCGATCCGCTCTTCGTGCGACCCTCGCCCCTGCCGAACCGAAAGGGACTCGGTCTGCCGGTCCCATAGGTGCTCGTGGATTAGCCCCCCGACATCTTTGGTGCGCCACTCAACGGCAGTCGAGCACGTCGCAGCCGCGGCAAGTCAGCCAGGCACGAGCCAGTGGCGACAAGACCGGTGGGGGTGCAACCACTGTGCACTCTCCGCCCCGAAGGCCAAGATCACCGACTCGCCGGATCCACCTCGACAGCGACTCCACCGCGTCATCAGATCCACGAGCTCGTCGCGATCAGCGCCAAGTTCTTCACGAACGACAGCAATAAGACGCTCGTACTCGCATCGAGCGCCGAAGAGAAGCGCGACGTCAATCGGACTAGCGCGCTGGGCCCTCTGTCGACATGCATGCGCCAGGGGAACCAGGCGACTTGCCGTACGCGGTAGGTTGCCCTGCGTTTACTCGTGAGCTGCGGCAAGTCCGGTGGCCCAGCACGAAGAATTTCAAGCCAGACGTACCAGAGAAGTACGATGGCAAGTCGCATCCGTCGGAGTTCCTCAGCATCTACACCATCACGGTGCAGGCTGCTGGGGGGCGGGACGACAAGATCCTTGCCAACTACTTCCCGCTGGTGCTCAAGCCCAACGTCAGGTCCTGGCTCATGCACTTGCTGGACAACTCCATATCCTCCTGGGCAGACCTATGCCATCAGTTTGTCGGCGCCTTTACAGGCGGCCACAAACCTCATGGCCAAGAAAGTGACCTTCATCTGCTCACCCAGAAGGAAGGAGAGCCCCTGCGCAAGTACATTCAGAGATTCAGCCGTGTACAGCACAACATCCCAGATGTCCACCCTGCCGCGGTCATCAGCACGTTCCATCAGAACGTGCGTAACCGTGGGATGCGGGAGGAGATGGCGATGTGCAAGATCAGAGACGTCAGTGAGCTGTATGCCCTGGCCGACAAGTGTGCACGTGCTGAGGAAGGGAGGAAACTCCCCGGAGAGAATACAGGAGCAGGAGGATCTGACAGCAAGGATGCTACCCCGGCAAGGAAAAACCGGCGGCGGAACAACAGGAAGAAGAAAGGCAAAGATGTGCTAGTCATTGAGCAGTCCGGCAACGAAGGTGGCGCCAAGAAAGCCAAAGCTGGTAGCTCCGGCAAGGAGATTGCCGCATGCACCAACTGCCAGACTGTGGCGGTCGCCGACAAGCAGGACGACACCGACAAGCAGTACTGCAAGATCCACCGCACCAAGGGCCATGACCTCCAGAGCTGCAAGAAGGTCGAGCAGCTTGTCCAGCAGCAAAAGGTTGAATACGAGCGACGCGACAGGGAGAGGGCCCAAGGAGGCGCTGGAGAATCTGGCAAGAAGCGCGCCGGCCGGGGAGGACGCCGCGGCAAGGCCAAGCAGCGGCAAGGAGACAGACCTCCCCGCGGCCGCGACAAGGATGAAGATGACGACGACGACGAAGACATGGATGGTGTCGAGACCAGTGAGCAGGAGTTCCAGAAAGCCACAGAGGTCTTGTGCATTGACGGTGGTGCTACTCTGCATACTTCGCACCGCCAACTCAAGCAGTGGGTGCGGGAAGTCAATGCGGCGGAACCACCTGTCGAGTCACGCAAGCTTTTGAAATGGTCCAGCACGCCTATCATCTTTGATATTGAGGACCACCCTGATCGCACAACTGCGGTCGGGTGCTTGCCGATGTTGGTTTCACCAACTATCCGCAACCTCAAGGTCACTAAGATGCTAGTTGACGGCGGGGCCGGCTTGAACCTAATCTCCTCCGCTGTACTCCAGAAACTCCAGATCCCTGACAGCGAACTTGAAGAGACCGGCACATTCCAAGGAATTGTCATGACCGGTTTTCCGGGTTTTAAATTCCAGAAAATGGCCGTTGTACTCACCAGCCCCAGGATAACTGTTAGCTGATGAGGCACCAACTTGATACAGAAATTCCAAGCAAAATACAACATATGTAGTACAAGACCATTCTGGCCTGTGAGTACAACAAAAGGTTTCTGGTGGTTGATGGCGGAAGCGGTTTGTGGATCGTCAGCGTATAGGGGACTCCATTTCCCACAGGAACAGCTGACCAGGTTAACTCCTATCTTCGCGAGGCTGCTATCACCATTACGTGGGTTCCGGGGCTGTCACCGCAATGCTCCTCTCCAAGAAGAAATCTGGCCAAGACAATAGCCAGGGACAAGCCAGTGAGTACTTTGAATGTACTCGCAAACATTATGAACACAGGTATAACATAACAATGATGTGCTAAAAATATTTTATGCTCATGACGTCAGTCACAAAAGATAAATAAAACTCTGATGCGTGCAGGCATGTTATTTATGAATATGTAGTAACATAGTAGTATTAAAATTTATGAAATAAATAACAAGCAATGCCACAGTCGGGCGTCTTAGCGACACCACATAAAGGGCTTTAAAAGAAATGCCACAGTCGGGCGTCTTAGCGACACCACATAAAGGGCTTTAAAAGAAATGCCATAGTCGGGCATCTTAGCGACACCACATAAAGGGCTTTAAAAGAAATGCCACAGTCGGGCGTCTTAGCGACACCACATAAAGGGCCTATAAAAGAAATGCCACAGTCGGGCGTCTTAGCGACACCACATAAAGGGCTTTAAAAGAAATGGCACAGTCGGGCGTCTTAGCGACACCACATAAAGGGCTTATAAAATAAATAAATAACAAGAAATGCCACAGTCGGGCGTCTCAGCGACACCACATAAAGGGCTTATAAAACAAATAATCACAATGAACATCCAGGAGGTAGAACCGTCCCAGGGATACTTGATGATATAATGGGTTATTTCCATAATAATAATAATCATAATCTTCACAAGTCACCAGTCACAGTCCAAGTTCTGGTTTAACAATCTCTCCTCCGAAGACCGACACTAAGACCAATCCTTGACCCATCCCAGACTGTAATCCTTAACCATGGACACGGTTATTCGAATAGGTTTAATCTCTACAGAGGGTGTACTCTTTACCCACGAGTAACGGATTCCTTTAGTCCATCGGGACTAATTCCGTCTACGGCCTTGTAGTTGAAAACACGCCTAACTTGCACACACCAGCTTAACTCATCGGTGTCTGGAATCACCCACGACACTTGTTAAGCAAAACTCTAAGTGGGGAGGCTACAACCTCACGTAGCATGGGATCAAATTTATATCGCGCGCTCTAAGGGGTGGCCTCCCCTCTCGGTCCCAACCGAAGCACCCATGCCCCCGGACCAGGTGGCCTGCCTACCGGCTACAACCGGTATCTTCCACCATGGCCTCTCTGTACGGTGTGTGCTTGAAAGGGGTTGACGACTTACTGAACCGTACCCTACCTGCGGCAGGGACAAGTGGTAGTACAAAACAAGTATGGGGGTTACTGGAACAAGACTCGATCTACGGTCGACTCACGAGGTTTATAAATTCCCTGCATGACATGTATAACAAATATATTTCAACCAACAAAATCACCACTCAATATACCTTACCATGCCATACCGGACATAACCGTCCCGACGAAGACCAGCGATAAGCTCACGCCTACCCAAGGCAGAGGCTTTCCCGGATTTCTTTCCGGCAGGCATGTAAGGCACATGAGGATGATTACCATCACAAGTATATTCATTTCCAACAGCAAAGAAATCACTAATATGCATTCATGCAAATGATCATATCACATGAAATAATAAGTTCTCCGATATAAGGTGGTGTTATAAACGTGTCTACTAACACACCAAAAATATTATTCCGGGGTTCAGAATGCTTGCCTTCATGGTGTGGAAAGGCAGGGTGCACTCCAAAACTTTTGAAAGCTTTCTCCTCTCTCCAAAAATCCTATTCAAAATATTTTTGAATCAATATGTAGTTTCAAAAACAGTACCAAAAAGTTGTCTGAATTTTTTTGAAATATATCTTAAAATAAACTAGACAAAATTTGAGGAAGGTAGGAAAAAGAATCAACTCATTTGGAGTTATAATTAAAAAGTTATAGCCAGTCAAAGATTTGGTCAAAATCTGTTTTGAATAAAATCAGAAAAAGAAAACGGTTCAAACGAGATTACGCTTTCGAGCAAAGAAAACGTACTATGGGTTTTACGCCTCCACTTATCCAGCGTGGACCGCACGGGGAGTCACTGGCAGTGGGTCTAGGGGGCCCACTAGCCAGGTTTGACTAGTCCACACTCCCCCCTCTTCTCTGCCCGAGCAGAGGCGGGACATCCGGCGATCATCGCTGGCGAACGGCGGTTCTTCGCAGGCATCTGAATGCAGGGATGGATCCGCCACTCCTAGGTGGTCCTCCTGGTGGTTGTAGGGTCATCGGGGGTGGAGGGAACTGCCGGCGGCGAGCTTCTCGGTGGAGGTGGCCTCGGGAGCAAAGTGCTTTTGGGGCTGCGGTGGCTCCCGATCAAAATCGAGCAGGGGGAAGTGTTCGCGGGAGGAAGAGAAGGCTCCTGGTGGAGAGAGTGGAGAGGGGGAGGTACTAGAGGTGCCAGAATGGCCGGGGCGGTGGCGGCGGCAGGAGTTGCTGGAGACGGGGAAGAAAACCTCCCTGGGTCGAATGTGAGCTAGGGGAGCGCCATTGGGGTGGCCTGAGGTTGCCTGCGTGCTCGAGGGAGTTCGAGGACCTCTCTTTATAGCACGTCCAAGTCGGCTTGCGGCGGCCGGGGATAAGAACGGCGGTGAACCGCCTCTCTGTGCTGCAGGGCGACGTGGTGGTGGCTGGCTAGCTCCAGGGGCTAACGACGACCACTACACTATCGAAAGAAGCAAGCTGTCGCACTGTGGTGGTTTGGGCGGTGCTGCCCATGGCGGTGGTGGATGCGGCCGCGGGCATGCCGCCAAACGGCTCTGACGGTGGTGCTGCAGGGCACCAGGGCCTGCTTGGCGTGATGTGGTGAGGAGGAGAGCGAGTGGCGTGGCTCTGCAGAGCGGGCAAGGCCAGGGGCGCGACGCGTCGGCTCGGCACGGCACGTGCAAAACGTGTGCTCTGCTCGCGCCCAGGGCATGCACGAAACGTGCTCGACGAAATGCCATGGCATGCTGGGGGGTTCCAAACCGCAAGAGGGTTAGCAGGGTGGGGCTATAGGCTAGGGAAACACCATTGGACATGCTAGTTTGGTTAGGGGATCAAGTTCACAGTGCAATGACAAAATTCATGTCAAAGCTGTTCATGCACTCTGGGTGTTTGACAAAATGCCACAGGCACCTAGGCATTTCTTGGAGTGGACAAAACTTCCAGAGTGGGGTCTCTTTAGATGAAAGAGATAGTGGTGAGGTTAGTTTGTGAAAAACACAAACTTGTTAGTGCAAGTTTTGCAAAACTACAATTCTGGACAGGAGATAAATAGCATTATTTCATGAACCAAAAATATTCAAATGGGTGCATGCTCCTGGACTTAGGGGTTTGGTAGGGCTGTCTACAAGTAGGAGAAGGCACAAGGTTACTGGAGCAAAAATAAATAGGGTTGCAGTAGAAATCACAAGGCTGGAACAGAATGGAAAAGAGGTTGATTCACTCAAAATTTTCAAAGAACAGCACTAGGTTTTTGCATAATGTTGAATCATAAGCTACTATCAACATCCCATAATTTTGGTGGAGGCTAGAAAGAAATATCTAAATGGGTTGTAGTGCAAAATTTCACTCTGGACCAGAGAAGAAAATTGGATGTAGAGCTCAAATTATTTTAATAATAAAATATATTTTTGCACAAAAGTGATTTAGAAACATCACATGACATCTCCAAATTTTGGTGGGATTTTTGAATAAATTTTTAAAGGGGTTGTAGTTCAAATATGGCCACATAACCTGTAAAAACCATTTTTCAATAAAATGAAGATCAGGCAAATTAATTAGGTAATTAGTTCTACTAATGAAAGAAAAGTTTTTCTTGAGAGGTTTAAACAAGTCCAAAAACATATTTGAAAAGTTTTCATTTTGGGGAAAAACTCCATAATAACAAGGGAGATAATGGTTCAAAAATAAAAAGGGAGCCCAGAAAATAAAAGTTTTAATTCCTGGCAAAATCATAATTAATAAAACAAGGCCAAAAATTTTGGGTGTCACAACACCACCCCCCCTTAAGAAAAATCTCGTCCTCGAGATTTGCTAAGGATTGTTTTGAAAAACAAATACTCCCGGGATTTTTCGCGAGGGAAACGGTTAAAATAAAGGAGCATAAGCCACAACAAAAACTACACACATTAGTAGAAGCCAACTAATTGACTCGTCATACAAACTCGGGGTATCACGCATAAGTCACACACATAAATAAATGTTGCAATAATGAACACCGCAGCGACGTCTAAAATGGAAACGGTAACTGGACGGGGTCCCTAGAAAACGTCTCTGGTACTGGGATACACTCCTCTTCTATCGGGGGAAGTGGATTGACCAGTCGATGCACGTGTCTCTCCTGGTCGGGCCTTAGTGCTCTGCCGATGACGATCTGAGGATTTAAATCTGCGAGGCTCTAGAGATAACCCATCACACGTTGGGTTAAATGCTCTTGAGCGATGACGTACTGGACAAGGTTGGCCAGGACTGGGTCTCTCTCAATTCGTCCACCGGGAAAAGATGTCACTCCTCCGGGTGATGCACGGCTCGGGAAGTAATAATACCCTTGTTCGCTGGCATAGGGTACCACGAATCGAAGGCGAGCAAGCGCTTCGTATGCAACAGCTTCTATGGCCATATGTGGGGTTGGCATAGATTTCCCCACGAAGGAGACCTCCGTTGGATCTTGGTTTGAGTTTACGGGAGGGATGTGTACTGCTGCCCAATATCTCGAGGTGGAAGGGGTAATTCTCGATTTGAACAGCTCGTACTGGGGTGGCTGGGTAGCGCCCATGGTACTGTAGGTAAGATCCCACAATATCTTGACAAAACTACCCGGGGTTGCATCTGGGGTTCTCAGATAAATGCTGGGGCTCGGCATGGCAAGAAATGGTTGTGAGGGTGGTGCACAAGGTGAGAGGTGCTTGGCAAGGTCACGCGGTGGCCTTTTTATAGCACTGGAGCTGGGTCATTTTTACCGTGGTGAATGGTAAAGAAAATTTTCAGCTCTGCTCCAAGGGTCGAGGTCGTGTTACTGTGGGGGTTGTCGGGGAGGTTTTTGGTAACTGTGTCTGGCATATCCATGCAAAGCTACTAGAGGCACGGCAACATGCGGCATTTAATTACAAGGCCACACGATTACAAAGCGAGGGTACACTGGGACTCGATACGACTCGGGTGACTTAGTCTACCTCGTTTACATCCAAGCGGGCGTGCCTTGTGGATGTTGAGGCTTCTCCACGGGTCTCGCCGTCGGAATTAGCTGGAGTGGGTTGAGGGGCTGCAGGCTCGGGGTAGCGATGAGGACCATCTCGGGGATTGTTGGCCACAACCCCGTTGGAGTGTGCTCCCAATATGCGACAAAGCACTTCTGGGGTTATCGCAGCACCTTGGCCGATGGCTGGGGCAGGCCTCAGGGACTCGATCGGGTGTCCAAACAGCACGACTGGGTTGTTGGTGTTGGGCTCATTCTCTTCTCTCGCCGGGGCTCCACGAACCAGCTCTCCACGAGCTGCGATTAGATCAATAGTGATTTGATCGCACAGTTCCTCTAGTGCACTTACATAGCGCACTAGGTGCAACAATGCAGGATCTGTCTCGTGATCTCCGTTGGCAACTTGGGGTGGTCTACCATACCCTTCACGTCTGGGGTAGTAGTGGAACGAGCGACAGTTAACTCTGGGCGACAAGTGCCGGAGATGAACTATAGCTTCTCGAGCAGCTAGTTGGATGGCTTGTGGCTCAAAGGAAGTTGTCCTTCCAGTGAACCTGTAGGGGCGCTCGGGTGCTAGACCCCTACCATAGATGTGCACAGTGGCCCAGAATTGACGGCTCTCACCGCTCATGGACCCTTGGTACACAACATATTCTGGGGGCTCTTCTAACGAAGAGCACGACGGGTGAGGTTTGCGAGTATGGTCACAAAACCTCCAAGGTTGGCTGCTGTGGTCTCATTGTGGACAACGGATCCTGGCATTATAGCTCGGTTTGGGGTAGAGGCTGTGTTGTGCTGGGTTGAGGCTAGCGTGCCCTTTTTATAGAAAAAGGGGACGGAGTCTTCCTTCGCACGCTTGCGAGAAAGACTATTCAGGATCCGGTCACTGGCGCCTGAGCAACAGGTTGGGTTGATAGGTTGGGCACCGACTGCCAAAAGGTGCCGGGTCACTATGGGGCTATCTTGTATGAGAAGCTTGCTTCGGTGTGGTTATGGTTTGGTGGGTTGGTTTGCCTAAGTTTATAGACCCGGCTAAGATAGGATTAGCCAATGGTCAGCCTGGCTCTGATACCAAGTCTGTCACGACCGGTTTTCCGGGTTTTAAATTCCAGAAAATGGCCGTTGTACTCACCAGCCCCAGGATAACTGTTAGCTGATGAGGCACCAACTTGATACAGAAATTCCAAGCAAAATACAACATATGTAGTACAAGACCATTCTGGCCTGTGAGTACAACAAAAGGTTTCTGGTGGTTGATGGCGGAAGCGGTTTGTGGATCGTCAGCGTATAGGGGACTCCATTTCCCACAGGAACAGCTGACCAGGTTAACTCCTATCTTCGCGAGGCTGCTATCACCATTACGTGGGTTCCGGGGTTGTCACCGCAACGCTCCTCTCCAAGCAGAAATCTGGCCAAGACAATAGCCAGGGACAAGCCAGTGAGTACTTTGAATGTACTCGCAAGCATTATGAACACAGGTATAACATAACAATGATGTGCTGAAAATATTTTATGCTCATGACGTCAGTCACAAAAGATAAATAAAACTCTGATGCATGCAGGCATGTTATTTATGAATATGCAGTAACATAGTAGTATTAAAATTTATGAAATAAATAACAAGCAATGCCACAGTCGGGGCGTCTTAGCGACACCACATAAAGGGCTTTAAAAGAAATGCCACAGTCGGGCATCTTAGCGACACCACATAAAGGGCTTTAAAAGAAATGCCACAGTCGGGCGTCTTAGCGACACCACATAAAGGGCTTTAAAAGAAATGCCACAGTCGGGCGTCTTAGCGACACCACATAAAGGGCTTTAAAAGAAATGCCATAGTCGGGCGTCTTAGCGACACCACATAAAGGGCTTATAAAATAAATAAATAACAAGAAATGCCACAGTCGGGCGTCTCAGCGACACCACATAAAGGGCTTATAAAACAAATAATCACAATGAACATCCAGGAGGTAGAACCGTCCCAGGGATACTTGATGATATAATGGGTTAGTCCATAATAATAATAATCATAATCTTCACAAGTCACCAGTCACAGTCCAAGTTCTGGTTTAACAATCTCTCCTCCGAAGACCGACACTAAGACCAACCCTTGACCCATCCCAGACTGTAATCCTTAACCATGGACACGGTCATTCGAATAGGTTTAATCTCTGCAGAGGGTGTACTCTTTACCCACGAGTAACGGATTCCTTTAGTCCATCGGGACTAATTCCATCTACGGCCTTTTAGTTGAAAACACGCCTAACTTGCACACACCAGCTTAACTCATCGGTGTCTGGAATCACCCACGACACTTGTTAAGCAAAACTCTAAGTGGGGAGGCTACAACCTCGCGTAGCATGGGATCAAATTTATATCGCGCGCTCTAAGGGGTGGCCTCCCCTCTCGGTCCCAACCGGAAACACCCATGCCCCCGGACCAGGTGGCCTGCCTACCGGCTACAACCGGTATCTTCCACCATGGCCTCTCTGTACGGTGTGTGCTTGAAAGGGGTTGACGACTTACTGAACCGTACCCTACCTGCGGCAGGGACAAGTGGTAGTACAAAACAAGTATGGGTGTTACTGGAACAAGACTCGATCTACGGTCGACTCAGGAGGTTTATAAATTCCCTGCATGACATGTATAACAAATATATTTCAACCAACAAAATCACCACTCAATATACCTTACCATGCCATACCGGACATAACCGTCCCGACGAAGACCGGCGATAAGCTCACGCCTACCCAAGGCAGAGGCTTTCCCGCATTTCTTTTCGGCATGCATGCAAGGCACATGAGGATGATTACCATCACAAGTATATTCATTTCCAACAGCAAGGAAATCACTAATATGCATTCATGCAAATGATCATATCACATGAAATAACAAGTTCTCCGATATAAGGTGGTGTTATAAACGTGTCAACTAACACACCAAAAATATTATTCCGGGGTTCAGAATGCTTGCCTTCATGGTGTGGAAAGGCAGGGTGCACTCCAAAACTTTTGAAAGCTTTCTCCTCTCTCCAAAAATCCTATTCAAAATATTTTTGAATCAATATGTAGTTTCAAAAACAGTACCAAAAAGTTGTCTGAATTTTTTTTGAAATATATCTTAAAATAAACTACACAAAATTTGCGGAAGGTAGGAAAAAGAATCAACTCATTTGGAGTTATAATTAAAAAGTTATAGCCAGTCAAAGATTTGGTCAAAATCTGTTTTGAATAAAATCAGAAAAAGAAAACGGTTCAAACGAGATTATGCTTTCGAGCAGAGAAAACATACTACGGGTTTTACGCCTCCACTTATCCAGCGTGGACCACGCGGGGAGTCACTGACAGTGGGTCCAGGGGGCCCACTAGTCAGGTTTGACTAGTCCACACTCCCCCCTCTTCTCTGCCCGAGCAGAGGCGGGACATCCGGCGATCATCGCCGGCGAACGGCGGTTCTTCGCGGGCATCTGAATGCAGGGATGGATCCGCCACTCCTAGGCGGTCCTCCTGGTGGTTGTAGGGTCATCGGGGGTGGAGGGAACTGCCGGCGGCGAGCTTCTCGGCGGAGGTGGCCTCGGGAGCAAAGTGCTTTTGGGGCTGCGGTGGCTCCCGATCAAAATCGAGCAGGGGGGAGTGTTCGCGGGAGGAAGAGAAGGCTCCTGGTGGAGAGAGTGGAGAGGGGGAGGTACTAGAGGTTCCGGAATGGCCGGGGCGGTGGCGGCGGCAGGAGTTGCCGGAGACGAGGAAGAAAAGCTCCCTGGGTCGAATGCGAGCTATGGGAGCGCCATTGGGGTGGCCTGAGGTTGCCTGCGTGCTCGGGGGAGTTCGGGGACCTCTCTTTATAGCACGTCCAAGTCGGTTTGCGGCGGCCAGGGATAAGAACGGCGGTGAACCGCCTCTCTGTGCTGCAGGGCGACGTGGCGGTGGCTGGCTAGCTCCAGGGGCTAACAACGACCACTACTCTGTCAAAAGAGGCGAGCTGGCGCGCTGTGGTGGTTTGGGCGGTGCTGCCCATGGCGGTGGCGGATGCGGCCGCGGGCATGCCGCCAAGCGGCTCTGACAGCGGTGCTGCAGGGCACCAGGGCCTGCTTGGCGTGACGTGGTGAGGAGGAGAGCGAGTGGCGTGGCTCTGCAGAGCGGGCAAGGTCAGGGGCGCGACGCGTCGGCTCGGCACGGCACTTGCAAAACGCGTGCTCTGCTCGCGCCCAGAGTATGCACGAAACATGCTCGACGAAATGCCATGGCATGCTGGGGGGTTCCAAACTGCAAGAGGGTTAGCAGGGTGGGGCTATAGGCTAGGGAAACACCATTGGACAGGCTGGTTTGGTCAGGGGATCAAGTTCACAGTGCAATGACAAAATTCATGTCAAAGCTGTTCATGCACTCTAGGTGTTTGACAAAATGCCACAGGCACCTAGGCATTTCTTGGAGTGGCCAAAACTTCCAGAGTGGGGTCTCTTTAGATGAAAGAGATAGTGGTGAGGTTAGTTTGTGAAAAGCACAAACTTGTTAGTGCAAGTTTTGCAAAACTACAATTCTGGACAGGAGATAAATGGCATTATTTCATGAACCAAAAATATTCAAATGGGTGCATGCTCCTGGACTTAGGGATTTGGTAGGGCTGTCTACAAGTAGGAGAAGGCACAAGGTTACTAGAGCAAAAATAAATAGGGTTGCAGTAGAAATCACAAGGCTGGAACAGAATGGAAAAGAGGTTGATTCACTCAAAATTTTCAAAGAACAGCACTAGGTTTTTGCATAATGTTGAATCATAAGCTACTATCAACATCCCATAATTTTGGTGGAGGCTAGAAAGAAATATCTAAATGGGTTGTAGTGCAAAATTTCACTCTGGACCAGAGAAGAAAATTGGGTGTAGAGCTCAAATTATTTTAATAATAAAATATATTTTTGCACAAAAGTGATTTAGAAACATCACATGACATCTCCAAATTTTGGTGGGATTTTTGAATAAATTTTTAAAGGGGTTGTAGTTCAAATATGGCCACATAACCTGTAAAAACCATTTTTCAATAAAATGAAGATCAGGCAAATTAATTAGGTAATTAGTTCTACTAATGAAAGAAAAGCCTTTCTTGAGAGGTTTAAACAAGTCCAAAAACATATTTGAAAAGTTTTCATTTTGGGGAAAAACTCCATAATAACAAGGGAGATAATGGTTCAAAAATAAAAAAGGGAGCCCAGAAAATAAAAGTTTTAATTCCTGGCAAAATCTTAATTAATAAAACAAGGCCAAAAAATTTGGGTGTCATAGGAATCAACCCGGGAAGGAGCAAGCCGAAGGGGAAGGTCACGTTGCTAGTAACATTTGGCAACGAGGTGAACTTCAGGACTGAGAGGGTCACTTTTGAGGTTGCCGATTTTCCATTGCCTTACAATGGGATACTCGGCCGTCCAGCACTCGCCAAGTTCATGGCAGCCTGTCACTACGCATACAACATGCTGAAGATGCCAGGCCCGATAAGCGTCATCTCTGTCCCTGGCGACAAGAAGGATGCTCTTATCTGCACCGACAAGATCTACTGGGAAGCGGCAGCCGCAACAGATCGCAAGTCACCTGCCGTTGAAGCTCTCGGGGGGAAGAAGAAGACCAAGTCTAGCAAGAGTTCTGATGCCCACTCCGGCAAGCGCACCTCTTCGGAGTGCTGCGCTGCCGTCGAGGACGCACCATCGAGCTCCACCGGCAAGTGTAAGAAGACAATGGCAGCTCCGCCAGAGACCAAGAAGGTGTCCGCCAAGGAGGACGGCACTGGTGGTACCCTCACCATCAGTGCCACTCTCGACCCTAAATAGGAAAGCGCGCTCATTGCTTTCCTGCGGGCGAACGTCGACGTGTTTGCGTGGCAACCGTCTGACATCCCCGGTGTACCCAGGAAAGTAATTGAGCACCATCTTGCCGTTTGTCCTCATGCGCGGCCCGTCAAGCAGAAGGTCAGGAAGCAAGCAGTGGAGCGCCAAGAATTCATCGCAGAGGAGATCAAGAAGTTGGAAGCAGCAGGCCTTGTCAGAGGAGTGCTCCATCCTATGTGGTTGGCCAATCCTGTAGTCGTGCGCAAGGCGAACGGGAAATGGAGACTTTGTATCGACTTTACCGATGTTAACAAAGCTTGTCCCAAAGACCCATTTCCTTTGCCGTGCATTGACCAGATTGTTGACTCCACGGCCGGATGTGAATTGCTTTCATTTCTTGACGCATACTCAGGATACCATCAGATCTTCATGGCAGAAGAGGATGAGGAGAAGACCGCATTCATCACTCCATGTGGCACGTACTATTTCATACGGATGCCTTTCGGTTTAAAAAATGTTGGTTCAACATTTGCAAGGGTAGTCCATGTCGCTCTTGAGCCACAAATACACAGAAATGTGGAAGCCTACATGGATGACATAGTGGTCAAGAGCAAGGACAAGGCAACTCTGATTCAAGATTTAGACGAGACCTTTGCAAATCTGCGCAAGATCAGCCTCAAGCTCAACCCCGAGAAGTGTGTGTTTGGAGTCCCCTCCGGCAAGCTTCTCGGGTTCTTCGTGTCTCAGCGGGCAATCGAAGCCAATCCCGACAAGATCAAGGCCATTGAGCAGAATGAAGCACTAAAGCACGTCAAGGATGTACAAAGACTTGCCGGTTGCGTGGCTGCTCTCAGCAGGTTTATCTCTAGGTCTGCTGAGCGCGCCCTGCCGTTTTTCAAAATATTGAAAAAGGCAGGTCCAATGAAATGGACTCCGGAAGCGGAGGCTGCGCTACAAGACTTGAAGAGATACCTGTCCTCCACTCCAACACTTGAGGCAGATGATGAGCCAGCAACCACGGCAGGCGCATCCAGCGACAAGCAGGGGGCTTCCCCGACAAGCTCTGGTCCCAACAAGGATGGATCTGCACAGACGCACGAGGAGATACAGAAGAGAATGGTACAACGCCCAGTTTACTTTGTCAGTTCCCTTCTGCAGGGGGCTAGGTCAAGGTACTCTGGCGTCCAGAAATTGCTTTTCGGCCTTCTCATGGCCTCGAGAAAGCTGCGCCATTACTTCCAAGCACATGAGATCACAGTTGTCACTTGTTTTCCGCTGAAGAGGATACTACAGAATCCAGAAGCGACAGGCATGATTGTTGAGTGGGCACTGGAACTGTCAAGCTTTGGCCTCAAGTTTGAGAGTACTTCAACTATCCAAAGCAGAGCATTGGCAGAATTCATAGCAGAATGGACGCCAACACCAGATGAAGAAATTCCAGAAACGAGCATCCCATCGAGGAAGCAAGCAAAGAGTGGCTGATGTACTTTGATGGTGCCTTTTCGCTGCAAGGCGCCGGCGCTGGCCTGCTGCTTGTCGCACCCACCGGAGAGCACCTCAAGTACGTAGTCCAGATGCACTTTCCCAAGGAGCAAGCAACAAACAATACTGCAGAGTATGAAGGCTTGCTTGCCGGTCTCAGGATCGCGGCAGACCTTGGGATCAAGAAGCTCATCGTCAGGGGTGACTCGCAGCTTGTCGTCCACCAAGTGAACAAGAGCTATCAGTGTCCGTTGATGGAAGCCTACGTCGACAAAGTGAGGAAGCTAGAAGAGCACTTTGACGGCCTACAGATGGAGCATGTTCCAAGAGATTAGAACGCCATTGCCGATGGCCTTTCAAAGTGCGCCGCACTTAAGTTACCTGTGGAACCAGGGATCTTTGTGCTCAAGCTGACTCAACCGTCTGTAACGCCATCAACTGGACAGAGCAAGAAGAGGAAGTTGATTTCTGGTGACTATTTTCCGGCAGAGCTTCCCGAAGCCGCCGCCAAGAAGGTCCCCAAGATCAACGCCAAGAGCGCTGAGGAGCAGTCTGCTCCAGCAAGCCCTAGGGTTTGTTCCGTTGAAGCAGAAGCTCCCGACAAGTTTTGCTCCGGCAAGCTTGCCGGGGAACGTCAAGCTCCGGCAGAGCCGCAGGTTCTCGCCGTAGAAGCGGACGTTCCCGCAGCAACAGATTTGCCTTGCGCTGAGGAGCAGTCTGCTCCGGGAAGCCCTAGTGTTTGTTCCGTTGAAGCAGAAGCTCCCGACAAGTTTTGCTCCGGCAAGCTTGCCAGGGAACGTCAAGCTCCGGCAGAGCCGCAGGTTCTCGCCGTTGAAGCGGACGTTCCCGCAGCAACAGATTTGCCTTGCGCTGAGGAGCAATCTGCTCCGGCAAGCCCTAGGGTTTGTTCCGTTGAAGCAGAAGCTCCCGACAAGTTTTGCTCCAGCAAGCTTGCCGGGGAACGTCAAGCTCCGGCAGAGCCGCGGGTTCTCGCCGTAGAAGCGGATGTTCCCGCAGCAGCAGATTTGCCTTTAGTCCTTGTTGTCGAGCCACAAGCTCCAGCATGGACACAGCAGATTGTCTGTTTCCTTCAGACAGGAGAACTTCCCGAAGAGCAAGAAGAAGCGGAAAGAGTAGCCCGGCAGTCAAGTATGTACCAGTTTGTCGACAACACACTGTACAGAAGAAGACTCAACGGTGTAAAATTGAAGTGTATTCATCGAGAAGACGGACAAAAGCTGTTGGCAGAGATACATGGAGGCATATGTGGTCACCACATTGGCACAAGAGCACTTGCCGGCAAAGCATTCCGGCAAGGTTTCTTTTGGCCGACAGCCCTCCAGGATGCAACTGCACAAGTAACCAAGTGTGAAGCGTGCCAGTTCCATTCCAAGCAGATACACCAACCAGCTCAAGCTCTCCAGACGATCCCTTTATCCTAGCCATTTTCGGTCTGGGGGCTCGACATCCTCGGACCCTTTCCTCGAGCAGTCGGGGGCTTTGAGTACATGTACGTTGCAATCGACAAGTTCACAAAGTGGCCGGAAGTGGAAGCAGTGAGGAAGGTGACAGCACAGTCAGCAGTCAAGTTCTTCAGGTCGATTGTTTGCCGCTTCGGGATCCCTAACAGGATAATCACCGACAACGGTACGGAATTCACGAGCCGCACCTTCATGCAGTACGTCCAAGATCTTGGCACCAAGGTCTGCTTCACTTTTGTTGCTCACCCGAGAAGCAACGGTCAAGCGGAGAGGGCAAATGCTGAAGTGCTGTGTGGGCTCAAGACCAAGACTTTTGACAGGCTGCACAAGTGCGGAAGAAACTGGATCGAGGAGCTGCCGGTGGTTCTTTGGTCGATCAGGACGACGCCAAATCGAGCCACTGGCCAGACACCTTTAGCTCTAGTCTATGGAGCAGAGGCAGTTCTCCCCACGGAACTCGTATACGGGTCACCTAGAGTGCTCGCTTATGATGAGCTTGAGCAAGAGTAGCTGCGACAAGATGACGCGCTACTCCTTGAGGAAGACCGTCTTCAGGCTGCTGTACGAGCTGCTCGCTACCAGCAAGCTTTGTGCCGCTACCATAGCCGCAAAGTTAACGCCAGAAGTCTCGAGGAAGGCGACCTTGTTCTTCGGCGTGTTCAGTCCGCCAAGAATTCCAACAAGTTGACACCAAAGTGGGAAGGCCCTTACCGGGTGAAACGAGTCACTAGGCCTGGCGTTGTCCGCCTTGAGACCGAAGATAGCATTCCGGTGAGCAATTCCTGGAACATTGAGCATCTTCATAAGTTTTACCCATAAGGCGCGGTTGCCGGAACCTATTCTGGCAACCACCTTTTGTACAAGTCTTGCCGCTGTTGCATGTAATCCTTTGTACAAAGCCGGGCGCAGACCCCGTGCATAAGTAAAGCTCATATGCTCCGCACATCTTGTCAATTTCATGCTTTCTATTTTTTGCATATGTGATCTGACACTTTGTGCAACACCTACTCCCCGGTAAGCAATAACGAGCCGTAAGGCTCCATATCTTTATTTTCTCCTCTTTCTTTTTTCTCAAGGAAAGGAAGGTTCCCTCGCCCACAAGTTTGCCGGGGGGGAAAGGAGAAGATAATGGTATGGACCAGGCGTCGTTCAAGAAAGTTTCGCCTTACCGGGAAGCAAACAACAGAAAAGCTAAGTTGCCAAAGTTTGAGCAATCAAATTTTTTAAATTTTTAAGTTATCTCCCTTGAATGACCACACTTTGTATGGAAAACCTGTGCGCGGAGGAACCAACTCATAGCTAGTTGCGCCCTTACTTTGTTTCGAGTCCGCTCAACAACTTAAGTGAGCTGCGACTAGTTGCGACAAGGTTTCTTGTCGGTAGCGGCACCGCCAGCAGGCTGCTGACGTCCCGCACTCAGCGCTCGCGGCTAAGGTGCCTGCACCGGCAAGTTCCCTAAAAGCGTAGGGCAAAAACATACAAAGGGAGGAATCAAGTAAAGGGAATAACACTGCAATCATTACCCATGTTACAAGGTAGCTTGTCGCGGCTCTATCAGATTGTTCTCATAACATGACCAGCAACGACAAGAAAAGAAGAAAACGGGCGGCGTAGTCTACGCGATCGCCCTCAATCCTCTTGATCCCACTCACCTTCTCCACAATGGGTGCGACAAGGGTCTTGAGCACAATGGGTGCAGTAGAAGAACAAGGCGAAGAAAGGATATCCATTTGGATCCATTTTCCAAGCGGCGGCTGGAAGTACCTTCGTGCGCGGATGCGCTCGCGTCTCCGTCGACCAGAAGAGGTAGTAATTCTCCCTCAACTCCCTCGTGGCGAGCTTGGGGGGGAAGATTGCCCGCTCCTTTCGCAGCGCTGCAAGCCGCTGCGCCTCGGTCGACTTCACAACCTTCTTTTTGTCAGCTCTCGGAGCCATGGCGGAAGTGGTGGAGGAGGTCGATGGTGTTGGTGGTGCTGGTGGCGATGGGGGGCGGGGCGCTGCTCTCTTTCAGCTTTGGGAAGACGAGGGAGCGGCGGAGGTTTCCGAGATTGGAGTAGCAACCGGCGAATGGGCGAACTACCCCTGTTTCCCATGCTTATAAAGAGGGAGGGGGCGGACGTTCCGCCTTTCCGAATAAAGAAATCACCCACGATCTATCACACGATGCCGCATTCAACGCGTGCCGTTCGGGGAGGGCGCGGTGGATACGGGGAGAGATACGGCGTAACCCAGGCCGCGCGTGCCGGTGCCCTGTTTTGGGCCTGGCCCAACAGCGCTCGGCACCGTGTATGGCCCAGGCCCGGGGGCTCCTGTCGGTGTACTAGAGTAGGGGTACCCTAGTATCCCGAACTTGTGCACGGGCAGTCGCAGCATCCCGCGGCAAGGCTTGCCGGGTGATCGCCAAGGTCCTCCATGGTTCCTTTGGAGCCATTCAAGGACAAAGTATCCAAGCCAAGGAGACAAGACCCCGGCAAGAGGAGCTTGCCGGGAAGGCCAACCAAGGCATCTCAAGACCCCGGCAAGAGGAGCTTGCCGGGAAGGCCAACCAAGGCATCTCAAGGAACTTGCCGCGACGCGCCACGCGCCCCGGCAAGGCCTGGTGAGCGACAAGCTCCCGGACGCGACAAGACAACGACCGCGGCAAGGCGCTTGCCGCGGCAAGCCACCACTCTGTGCCCGCGCTCCAGCACATCCACCAATGTGTCGCTCTGGGACCCTTCCAGGCGTACGTGGCGGGAGGCTGTGCAACCGGCGGTGCGCGGTGGCAAGTGGCGCTGACAAGATTGCCATCGTGGCGAGCGGTGGCGTCCCTAACGGTCCCTTTTGCACTATTTAGGCGACGCAGACGGGCATTTAATGCCCTTGTCCCCTGCCGTCAGGGTTAGGTATGATACACTATAGCAGGTAGCTGTACCAACCGCAACACCTTTCCATTTTTACCCTTGTCTACGTTGCCACCTGTCGGTGACCCCTTGAGCATATAAAAGGAGGCCCATGCGCAACGTGGAGGAGGGAGAAAAAGGGGGAAAGGAAGAGAACACTCACGCTCGGTCTCGTTAGCTGCTGGGGTGTACTGTAGCACTCTGTGCTCCCGAGCAAGAACTCAATACAAACCACAAAGCAGGAGTAGGGTTTTACGCATCCGTGCGGCCCGAACCTGGGTAAACTGCTCGTGTGCTTCGCCTCGATCCGCTCTTCGTGCGACCCTCGCCCCCGCCGAACCGAAAGGGACTCGGTCCGCCGGTCCCATAGGTGCTCGTGGATTAGCCCCCCGACAGGGGTTGTGCATGATGAGAGCATTCTTGTGTGACGAAAATAGAGAATGACTAAACTATATGATTTTGTAGGGATGAACTTTCTTTGGCCATGTAATTTTGAGAGGACATAATTGCTTAGTTAGTATGCTTGAAGTATAATTATTTTTATGTCAATATGAACTTTTATCTTGAATCTTTCGGATCTGAATATTCATACCACAATTAAGAAGAATTACATTAAAATTATGTCAAGTAGCACTCCGCATCAAAAATTCTATTTTTATCATTTTCCTACTCAAGGACGAGCAGGAATTAAGCTTGGGGAGGCTTGATACGTCTCCAACGTATCTATAATTTTTGATTGCTCCATGCTATATTATATACTGTTTTGGACATTATTGGGCTTTATTATCCACTTTTATATTATTTTTGGGACTAACCTATTAACCGGAGGCCCAGCCCAGAATTGCTATTTTTTTGCCTATTTTAGGGTTTCGAAGAAAAGAAATATCAAACGGAGTCCAAACGGACATGATCCAGGAGACTTGGACCCTACGTCAAGAAACAAAGGAGGAGGCCACGAGGTAGGGGGCGCGCCTAC
>NC_041386.1:251829855-251902395 GCF_002162155.2 Triticum dicoccoides | reverse complement strand
CGCGCCCTCCACCCTTGTGGGCCCCCTGTTGCTCCACCGACGTACTCCTTCCTCCTATATATACCTACGTACCCCCAAACGATCAGAGACGGAGCCAAAACCCTAATTCCACCGCCGTAACTTTTTGTATCCACGAGATCCCATCTTGGGGCCTGTTCTGGAGCTCCTCTGGAGGGGGTATCCATCACGGAGGGCTTCTACATCATCACCATAGCCCCTCCGATGAAGTGTGAGTAGTTTACCTCAGACCTACGGGTCCATAGTTATTAGCTAGATGGCTTCTTCTCTCTTTTTGGATCTCAATACAATGTTCTCCCCCTCTCTTGTGGAGATCTATTCGATGTAATCTTCTTTTTGCGGTGTGTTTGTTGAGAACGATGAATTGTGGGTTTATGATCAAGTCTATCTATGAACAATATTTGAATCTTCCCTGAATTCTTTTATGTATGATTGGTTATCTTTGCAAGTCTCTTCGAATTATCAGTTTGGTTTGGCCTACTAGATTGATCTTACTTGCAATGGGAGAAGTGCTTAGCTTTGGGTTCAATCTTGCGGTGTCCTTTCCCAGTGACAGTAGGGGCAGCAAGGCACGTATTGTATTGTTGCCATCGAGGATAACAAGATGTTTTTTTTATCATATTGCTTGAATTTATCCCTCTACATCATGTCATCTTGCTTAAGGCGTTACTCTGTTTTCATGAACTTAATACTCTAGATGCATGCTGGATAGCGGTCGATGAGTGGAGTAATAGTAGTAGATGCAGGTAGGAGTCGGTCTACTTGTCTCAACGTGATGCCTATATACATGATCATACCTAGATACTCTCATAACTATGCTCAGTTCTGTCAATTGCTCAACAGTAATTTGTTCACCCACCGTAAAATACTTATGCTCTTGAGATAAGCCACAAGTGAAACCTATGGCCCCCGGGTCTATCTTCATCATATTAATCTTCCAACACTTAGTTATTCTTACTTTGCTTTTATTTTACTTTGCATATTTATCATAAAAATACCAAAAATATTATCTTATCATATCTATCAGATCTCACTCTCGTAAGTGGCCGTCTAGGGATTGACAACCCCTTATCGCGTTGGTTGCGAGGATTTATTTGTTTTGTCCAGGTGCGAGGGACTCGCGCGTAGCCTCCTACTGGATTGATACCTTGGTTTTCAAAACTGAGGGAAATACTTACACTACTTTGCTGCATCACCCTTTCCTCTTCAAGGGAAAACCAACGCAGTGCTCAAGAGGTAGCACGTGCCCGCGAACGCACAGTGCATGCCCTTGAACCGCCATCGTCTTTCTCTCCCTTGGCCTCTTCCTCCCGAGCCGTCGCGTCTTCCTACTCCTCCTCAGGTCGGCCCCCCACGACGCCAAGCTAGTTGCCATCCCTTCGCGTCCAAGCACTAGATCTCCAGCGACATGTTCCGTGGCCGTGCATGCCCTCGACCTCGCCCCGGCTGTTTAACCCACCCCGAGGCCTCCCAAGCATCTGATCCTCCTCCCCACTCTCCAAGATCCCTTCCCGACCCCTCTACCCATCGCCGGAGTGATCCTCGCCCGCCCATAGCTGTCATGGCCGCCATGGCCCTCCACCTAAATTGGAGCCATCCGAGTTCCCTCCCACCCTCCAAACCCCACTTCTGCATTTCCCTGACCTCTGCGAAGCCACCCCGATCCCTAGATCCTCCGTCCCGCCACCACCGCCAAGAGCCCTAGTTTGTCCGAAGCCGTCGCTCGTGGCATCCCACCCCGTCCCTGCTCGGGTCCTCATCATCGTCCGTTCTAAGCTGGCATGGAGGCGGCATCCTCTCCTGATCTCGTCGGTGGTCGGAGTGTCTCGAAAGATGGCCGGAGTCAGCCGTACGAGAATCGGCGCCGTCAGCCTCCCACTTTTCTATGAGCAGGCATTGGGCAGAGAAGGAGGAGGCGGGAGGAGAGAGAGATCCGGTGGGACCCACCAGTCAGCACCCGAGCCCCCAGGTCCAGTTGGATAAGTGGAAGCGTAGTTCGCGGTTTACGCTTTCGGAACAGTGAAAGCGTAAAGTTTTGCAGCTTCGGCCGACAATATGCCTCCTCTGCTCCAAAAGCGTATTGCATCGGAATGCGCTTTCTCTTTAACCCCAACGGCTGGATCCTTTGTATTGTGAACATTCATCGGTTAGAAGCAGAAATGAATACTTTTTTATTTATTTTCTGCCTAACGAATGAACGGCCGTATCTCCGCGGCCGTAACTCCGATTCAGGTGATTCAAAAGCCCACTTTCTCTTTTCATCGAGCCCGTTTTTTTGGTTTGATTTTAATAATGTTCTAACATTCTGAAAATGACCATTTTTCCCTTTCCCTAATCAGCTCCGTTGAGAGGGAAACTTTTTCGGTGATTCTTTTTCGCGAATTCATCGCACCTCTCCCCGATGGTTTCTTCATCCCCACGCAAGCCAGGACAGCCACTTGCATGATGTCCATGCATTAGCCATGGCTTTCAACATGAATATTTAAATATTGTGTGCCGGTTAATATTTTGCGAATGTTTTATGTATGTTGGTACAGCCATGTTTACTGTTATGCTATGATCTTATGCATCTAGTTGGTTACATGATTTCTTGTTGATATTATCATTAAGTTCTATTCTGTTAATTATTTTCGATGCTAGTGTTCCTGCTATGTGTATATGAGGTGTTATACTTGTGCTATTCATGATCATCACTATGTCATGCTCATGTGCATCTAGTAGAGTAAAGCTTTATTGTTGTTCATGTCAAATGGTTATGTTGTTCATCCATGTTCATGTTGATATACTGCTCATATGCATGTCAGTGCATCATGCTATTTTATTATTATGGCTTAGCTCACTAACATTCAAGTTAAACCGGACTTTAATACAACTTGAACATCTGTTGGCTGATGATACATCTCCAACGTATCTATAATTTTTTATCATTCCATGTTGTTATATTATCATTCATGGATGGTTTACAATAATTTTATATCATTTTTCGGGACTAACCTATTGACATAGTGCCAAGTGCCAGTTGTTGTTTTCTTCTTGTTTTTGACATCGTGGAAAATCAATATCAAACGGAGTCCAAATGCCTTTAGGATCTTCTTGGATGATTGTTATTTGATCTTGCTGAAAAAAATAGAAAGTATGCGCTCACGAGAATAATTTTCATTTTTAACCAGAGAGCAATAAAATACTGATTCCAACTGCACTAGATAAATATAGAAATTATTTAGGGATTCCTAATTTGGTAGAATTTTTAGAGTTACAGAAGTATTCCAAACCAACAGATTACTACAGACTGTTCTGTTTTTGACAGATTCTATTTTGTGTGTGTTGTTTGCTTATTTTGATGAATCTATGGCTAGTATCGGGGGGTATAAACCATAGAGAAGTTGGAATACGGTAGGTTTAACACCAATATAAATAAAGAATGAGTTCATTACAATACCTTAAGTGGTGATTTATTTTCTTATGCTAACGGAGCTCATGAGATTTTTTGTTGAGTTTTGTGTTGTGAAGTTTTCAAGTTTTTGGGTAAAGATTTGATGGATTTTGGAACAAGGAGTGGAAAGAGCCTAAGCTTGGGGATGCCCAAGTCACCCCAAGGTAAAATCCAAGGACAACCAAAAGCATAAGCTTGGGGATGCTCGGGAAGGCATCCCCTCTTTTGTCTTCGTCTATCGGTAACTTTACTTGAGGCTATATTTTTATTCACCACATGATATGTGTTTTTCTTGGAGCTTCTTATATGATTTGAGTCTTTGCTTTTTAGTTTACCACAATCATCCTTTCTGTACACACCTTTTGGGAGAGACACACATGAATTGGAATTTATTAGAATACTCTATGTGCTTCACTTATATCTTTTGAGCTACATAATTTTGCTCTAGTGCTTCACTTATATTTTTTAGAGCACCGTGGTGGTTTTATTTTGTAGAAATTATTGATCTCTCATGCTTCACTTTTATTATTTTTAGAGTCCTTTAGAACAGCATGGTAATTTGCTTTGGCTATAATACTAGTCCTAATATGATAGGCATTCAAGATGGGTATGATAAAAACTTTCATATAGAGTGCATTGAATACTATGATTCTTGATAGATGTTTTGAGATATAAAGGTGGTAATGTTATAGTCATGCTAGTTGGGCAATTGTGAAATTGAGAAATACTTGTGTTAAAGTTGGCAAGTCCCATAGCATGCACATATGGTAAACATTGTGTGACAAATTTGAAGCATCGGGTGTTCTTTGAGTGCTTTCCTTATGAGTGGCGGTCGGGGACGAGCGATGGTCTATTCCTACCAATCTATCCCTCTAGGGGCATGCGTAGTAGTACTTTGCTTCGAGGGATAATAAACTTTTGCAATAAGTATATGAATTCTTTATGACTAATGTGAGTCCATGGATCATACGCACTCTTACCTTTCTGCAATTTGCTAGCCTCTACGGTACCGTGCATTGCCCTTTCTCACCTCGAGAGTTGGTGCAAACTTCGTCGGTGCATCCAAACCCTGGGGGTGCCTCGAGGGGGCCACAACCCACCAGGGCGCGTCTGGGCCCCCAGGCGCACCCAGGTGGGTTGTGTCGACCTCAGTGGCCGCCCGCACTGCCTCTTCGCTCCATAAATACCTCCTTGCTCCAGAAACCCTAGGGGAGTCGACGAAATTCTATTCCAGCCGCCGCAAGTTCCAAAACCATGAGATCCAATCTAGAGCCCTATTCCGGCACTCCGCCGGAGGGGAACACGATCACGGAGGGGTTCATCATCCTCATTGGTGCCTCTCCGATGATGTGTGAGTAGTTCAACTCAGACCAACGGGTCCATAGGTAGTAGCTAGATGGCTTTTTCTCTCTTTGTATCTCAATACAACAGTCTCTTGGAGATCTATTTTATGTAATGACTCTTTCCAGTGTGTTTGATGGGATCCAATAAATTGTGAGTTTATGATCAAATTTGCCTTAATTTAATATTTTGGTTTTTATAGCCTCTTATTTCTTCTCCGATATTTGGGTTTTGTTTGGCCAACTTGATCTATTTATCTTGCAATGTGAAGAGGTGCTTTCTAATGGGCTCGATCTTGCGCTGTCCTTTCCCAATGATAGAAGGGGTAGCAAGGCACGCATGTATCATTGCTATTAAGGATTAAAAGATGGGGTCTATTCCTACATGAATAGATCTTGTCTACATCATGTCACCGTTCTTATTGCATTACTCTGTTTTTCCATAAACTTAATACACTAGATGCATGCTGGAGAGCGATCGATGTGTGGAGTAATAGTAGTAGATGCAGGCAGGAGTCGGTCTACTGATCTTGGACGTGATGCCTATATACATGATCATTGTCTTGGATATCGTCATAATTATTTGCTTTTCTATCAATTTCCAGTAATTTGTCTTTTGCAACCGTTGCTATTTTCTCGAGAGGAGCCACTAGTGAAATCTATGCCCCCGGGTCTATTTTCCTCTCATATACTTTCAGATCCATATTGCCAATTGCCTTTTCTTTTATTTGCTTCTTTTAATTTCAGATCTAT
Organism: Triticum dicoccoides; assembly: GCF_002162155.2. Classification (NCBI taxonomy): domain Eukaryota; kingdom Viridiplantae; phylum Streptophyta; class Magnoliopsida; order Poales; family Poaceae; genus Triticum; species Triticum dicoccoides. Next base: position 251,896,851 of record NC_041386.1, on the reverse strand, counting down.
ATTATCAAAAACCCAAAAATACCTTGCTACATTTTATTTACTTTTATTTTCATCTATATCAATCCACTACAATTTTATCCCATCCTTACGTCACTTTTTGGCACCGCTACCCGAAAGGGATTAACAACCCCTTTAACGCGTCGGGTTGCCAGTATTTGCTATTTGTGAGCATGTATCGTTTACGTAGTGTTGTGTGGTTCTCCTACTAGTTCGATAACCTTGGTCTAATCACCGAGGGAAATACCTTACCGTTGTTGTGGTGCATCCTCCCTTATTCCTTGGGGAAACACCGATGCATGTCAAGCGACATCAAAGGAACTTTCTAGCGTTGTTGCCGGAGAGACATCATCAACATCTACCAGGTTCCTAATCACAAATCTCATCTCCTTGCAATTTACATTATTTGCCATTTGCCTCTTGTTTTCCTCTCCCACGCTTCACAAAAATTTGCCAATTTTATTCGCCCTTTTTTGTTCACCGTTTTCTTGCCGGATCTATCCGCGTTCTTGATTTCTAGTCATAATGGCTAGCATGACTGCTCCTCCTTTGTCACCGGATTTTGAAGTTTTATACTTCAAGCAACGACAAGGAAAAAATTTGAAAGATGCTTGGTATAGGATAATGGAATCCTATCATGTTTGCAACCTAAAGGGAGAGGCAAAGATTTTGCTTCGTAATTTTTACATAGGATTGGCTTTGCATCATAGACAACTCTTAGATTTTGCCGCTAAAGGGAATTTTATTGAGCTTGATGCTAATGCTACCTATGAAATCTTGGAAGGAATTCTAGGGGTTCCACCACAAAAGAAGGGGATTTCTTTCGCCCAGAGGAGTTCAAATTTTGGACAAACTCGGTGATTTGCACAAACATATGGTTGAATTGCAAAAATATAATGAACCTCTCAAACATCTTAATGGTCGTATCAATCGCTTGAATACTTTGATTACCCTTTGTGATAAACGGTTGGATATTTCAGATCTCAAGATGGTTTCTTTTCCGGAAAATTTAGGGAATCGCAAAGAGCCTCCCAGAATTGACAAAGCCCTTACTAAAGTGGCAAAGACTAAAGATGACAATACTTAGATCCTTCGCTTTATGCCTAGCTAGGGGCATAAAACGATAGCGCTCGTTGGGAGGCAACCCAAGTTGTATCTTTTTTGCTTTTTAGTTTTCTTGCTGTTTTCAATAAAATATCCAATTATGCCTTTGTTTAGATGTGTTTTGTGGTTTAAATTAGTGTTTGTGCCAAGCAAACCCTTTGGGATCATATAGTTGATTTGATCTTGCTGAAAAACAGAAACATTTGCACTCACAAAAATAATTTTCATTTTTAATAGAAGTGCGATAAAATACTGATTAATTTCGCAGAAGATTAATATGCAAATTGCCTACGTTGTCCTAATTTTTCAGAATTTTTGGAGTTACAGAAGTATTCAAAATATTCAGATTGCTACAAACTATTCTGTTTTTGACAGATTTTGTTTTCGTTGTGTTATGTGCTTGTTTTGATGATTCTATGGTTTCCTTTGAAGATTTTTTGCCATGGAAAAGTTAAAATACAGTAGATATAATACAATAACAAAATATGAATGGGTTTGCAACAATACTTAAAGTAGTAATTTGCTTTCTTGTACTAACGGATCTCACGAAGTTTTGTTGAGTTTTGTGTGATTGAAGTTTTCAAGTTTTGAGTGAGATCGCGATGGATGAAGGAATAAGGATTAACAAAAGGCTAAGCTTGGGGATGCCCGAGGCACCCCAAGATAATATTCAAAAAGTATCAAGCAAGTAAGCTTGGGCTGTCCCCGAGTGGCATCCCCTCTTTCTTCTAACAACCATAGATATTTTACTTGAAACTATATTTTTATTCGTCACATATTATGAGTTTTGCTTGGAGCGTCTTGTATGATATGAGTCTTTGTTTGTTTTTATTTTTAATTTTTAATAAGCATCCTTTCTGTACACACCTATTTTGGAGAGCCAAATTATTCTATGCTTGCTCCTATGCTTCACTCAAAATTTTTAGAGCCTTGGAATTGCTCTAGTGCTTCACTTATATCTTTTTGAGCACATTGTGCGTTGTTATCTTCGAAGAAATTATCTCATGCTTTGCTTAGATTAATTTGAGAGAAATAAATATGATGCTCATGTTCTTCACTTATATTTGTTTGAGCTTATGAAAAGCAACATATGAAACAAGTTCCAAAGTGATAGATATCCAAGGAGGATATAATAAAAACTTTCATGAAGATCATTGGACAAATAAACTTGATTCTTTGTAATAGTTTTGAGATATGATGATAGTGATATGTGAGTCATGTTGATGAGTAATTATGCTTTAGTAAGAATATTGGTGTTAAGGTTTGTGATTCCCTATGCAAGCATGAAAGTGAATAATTATGCAATGAAATTACATCTTGCTTGTGGTGCATTATTCGGTGTTAGTTATGCTTAATGCTCGCTTATGAGATTGTTCGTTTCTTGGTTGGATGCTTCTCAATCTTTTGCTAGCTTTCATCTGCACTAAGTATGATCACTACTTGTGCATCCAAAATTCTTTAAACCAGTTTTTGCCACATGAGTCCACTATACCTACCTATATGTTGTATTCTTTTGCCGTTCTAAGCAAATTTGTATGTGCCATCTCTAATTTTCAAAATAAATTTCTCTTTTGTGTGCTTGTACTGCTCATGAAACGGTAGGGGGTGGCTGATATATTTCCATGCTAGATGTGTTATTCTCGAGATGAGTGTTTATTCACTTGTCATTGCATGAGAGTATGGCAGAGGTATTAGGGATGCCCAGTCCCAAAATGAAAAATGAATTTACTTTATGTTGTCAAATAATAAATTCCTTGGAAAGTGTTGGTATGGACGGCACCCGTGGATTCGGTTAGCCGTGGAATGTGAAAGCATGGTGGAAAAAGGAATAAACTTTATTTTCTGTTTGGGAACCACCTATGATATATCTAGCATGAAAAGTATTGGGAACTACTCGATTGTTTCTGTTGACAGGAAAAGCATGCCACCAAAAAATGTTTTATCTCTATATTTTTTGCTTTGAGCTTTGGCACCTCTACAAATCCCTACTTCCCTCCGCGAAGGACCTTTCTATTTACTTTATGTAATTTTTATTTTTTGAGTCTCCATCTTCTCTTATAAAGCACCAACTAAGGGGCACTATGATCGTACTTGAGCATTAGGTGTAGCTAATATGCGAGTGTGTTTCATGAATGGATCAATGATTGAGCATAATGGGCTAGGGATAACTTGCTTTAGTGTTGATATTTTGAAAGACATCGTTGTTTGTTGATGTGCTTGAGTATTAAAGTACTCATGTCAAAACTAGACTATTGCTTTGAACCATATAAAAGCCCAATTGTCCATGCTATAAAGGAAACAATATGTGATGAACATGTTAGGCAGCATTCCACATCAAAAAAATCTATTTTTATCATTTACCTACTCGAGGACGAGCAGGAATTAAGCTTGGGGATGCTGATACGTCTCCAACTTATCAATAATTTTTTATTGTTCCATGCTGTTATATTATCATTGTTGGATGTTTTACAATCATTTTATATCATTTTTGGGACTAACCTATCGACATAGTGCTGATAACCCACAAGTATAGGGGATCGCAACATCTTTCGAGGGTATAGGGGAGCCAAAGAATATTCTCAAGTATTAGCAGCTGAGTTGTCAATTCAACCACACCTGGAAACTTAGTATCTGCAGCAAAGTGTTTAGTAGCACAGTAATATGATAGTGGTGGTAGCAGCAATAAAAGTAAAGACAACAAAAGAAATGTTTTTGGTATTTTGTAGTGATTGTAACAGTAGCAGCGAGAAAGTAAATAAGCGAGAACCAGTATATGTAAAACTCGTAGGCACCGGATCAGTGATGGATAATTATGCTGGATGCGGTTCATCATGTAATAGTCATAACACAGGGTGACACAGAACTAGCTCCAATTCATCAATATAATGTAGGCATGTATTGTGTATATAGTCATACGTGCTTATGGAAAAGAACTTGCATGACATCTTTTGTCCTATCCTCCCGTGGCAGCGGGGTCCTATTGGAAACTAAGGGATATTAAGGCCTCCTTTTAATAGAGATCCGGAACAAAGCATTAGCACATAGTGAATACACGAACTCCTCAAACTATGGTCATCACCGGGAGTGGTCCCGATTATTGTCACTTCGGGGTTGCCGGATCATAACACATGGTAGGTGACTATAGACTTGCAAGATAGGATCAAGAACTCACATATATTCATGAAAACATAATAGGTTCATATCTGAAATCATGGCACTCGGACCCTAGTGTCAAGCATTAAGCATAGCAAAGTCATAGCAACATCAATCTTAGAACATAGTGGATACTAGGGATCAAACCCTAACAAAACTAACTCGATTACATGATAAATCTCATCCAACCCATCACCGTCCAGCAAGCCTACGATGGAATTACTCACGCACGGCAGTGAGCATCATGAATTTGGTGATGGAGGATGGTTGATGATGACGACGGCGACGAATCCCCCTCTCCGGAGCCCCGAACGGACTCCAGATCAGCCCTCCCGAGAGGTTTTAGGGCTTGGCGGCGGCTCTGTATCGTAAAACGCGATGATTTCTTCTCTCTGATTTTTCTCTCTCTGAAAGCAAATATATAGAGTTGGAGTTGGCGTCGGAGGGCATCCAGGGGGCCACGAGGTAGGGGCGCGCCCTAGAGGGGGGGCCACCCTCGTGAACAGGGTGTAGGCCCCCTGGTCTTCATCTTTGACGAGGATTTTTTATTATTTTTTCTAAGATGTTCCGTGGAGTTTCAGGTCATTCCGAGAATATTTGTTTTCTGCACATAAAACAACATCATGGCAATTCTGCTGAAAACAACTAAAAGAACATGCGGTGCCCCCATGTTTGGTTTTGGTAATTGATGACAATCTCGATGGACTAATGGTTTCCTTGAGTTATAATTGAAGGTTTTGTCCATAGGCTTTTCTTGGAGTACATGTGTTGGTTTCAAGGAGAGTTTGTGTCGACCAAGGTGCTATTCAAGGAATTATCCAAAGATTGGTCATTTGAGAGTTGAGCTTATTGCAAGCATTTCTTGAAGAAGAAGATTGTGTGATCAGAGTACATGTGTTGGTTTCAAGGAGAGTTTGTGTTGACCAAGGTGCTATTAAGGAATTATCCAAAGCTTGGTCATGTGAGAGTTGAGCTTATTGCAAGCATGTCTTGAAGAAGACGATTGTGTGATCATTCATGTTTACCTTCAAGACATCATCCAAATGAAGAGAGTTGGAAAGATTCAAGGTTGATCAAGACTAAGTCAAGAGTGAATCAAGTTGATCAACTCACAAAGCGTAGAAGATGTACCGAGAGGGATCAAGTGATCCCATGGTTTGTTAAGCATTGTCCATTGTGCTTTGTGTACTAACCCATGGTCTATGTGAGAGTTCTACGTGGGGTTAGGTACGTGTTCATGGGCTTGTGTCAAGAGGAAGATATCACTCAACCCATGGAGAGGATGACATCAAGTGGTGGTCGTCATCAAGATTACCGTGTGCAAGTTCAAGTGGATCATCGCGAAGAGATCAAGTGCTTGAAGCTTGCCGTCCATTGTGGTGACAATGGACTTGTGAAGATGTGCCGAAGAGTGGCTCACCCATAGTGGACTATGGAGGAGCAATCATCTAGTCTTCATCGAGCCAACGCAATCAAGAAAGGTGGTCCAACTTGAGGGAGTCAAGATCGTCATCATCTAGCTCAAGTGGACCATGTGCAAGGCAAAGGTTTGCCCTTGATAGGTTTTCTATTTTACCGGTCTCATGGTGGTAGTTTGGAGACCGGGTTATAGGATTGTTTGCCGTACTATCAAGGGGGGCTCTCAAGTAGGTAGCTCGATCGTATCGTTAGTAGAGAGCTCAAACCATTGCATCCTTGCATCATCTTTCTTGGTTCTTGTTTGGCTCTCTTTGTGAGTCTTAGAGCTTATGGTCATCTTGATGACAAGCTTGAGTTCATCGAAAACGGAGTTCGCATGCATCTTCTATGATGTTTTCGGTGTTGGAGATTTTACCGGTCTTTTCTGAGGAAGGGTTCTCACCATTTTATTATGGGCCTTTTCTCATTTGCTTCTTATTGATATTTCTTTCAAGATTGTGTTAGCCCTTTTCGCTAGCTTTCTAACAAACTTGGTTTCATCGAATTCGGAGTCCGTTTGCAAAAGTTGTGGCAGTTTTGGTGTTCTGAAAAGGCTGCAGCGGCACTACCGCGAATTGAAGCGGATGTAATTTTTTACTACCGCTCCAGAGCAGTACTTCCGCGGTTCCTACAGCGGTAGTACCGCTCCGGACCAAAAACTCGTCCCAAGTCTTGCGGTGGTAGGCCTGGATGTATTTTTTAGTACCGCTCGCAAGCAGTAGTACCGCTACCATTTGCGGTAGTACCGTGAGGTCGAGCGGTAGTACCGCTCCGGCGGTTCTTCGGGCCTCTTGCCTCCTCGCTGTTGTCTTTCAAAGGGGTACTTCCGCCCTAGCGGTAGTACCGCTCCTTGGAGCGGTAGTACCGCTCTGTGCGGGCTGTGAGCATAACGGTTGGATTTTTCCCCACCTATAAAAAGGGGTCTTCTTCCCCAATGAACCTTATCTCTTGAGCTCGTTTTTGCCCCCATTGTTGACCTTCTTTGAGCTTGCTAACTCTTAATCCCTCCATGGATTCTTGCTAGTTTTTGAGGGAAAAGAGAGAGGAGATCTAGATCCACATTTCCACCAATCACTTTCTCCTCTATGTGAGGGGAACCCCTTGGATCTAGATCTTGGAGTTCTTGGTGTTCTCCTTCTTGTTCTTCCTCTCATTTTCCTCCCTAGCATTAGTTGCTCCGGTGGGATTTGAGAGAGAAGGACTTGGGAACTCCGTGTGCCCTTGCCATTGCATTTGGTGCATCGGTTTGAGTTCTCCACGGTGATACGTGGAAGTGAAGTTTGAGAAGCTTATTACTCTTGGGTGTTTGGGAACCCTAGAGCTTGTTCCTCTTGGGTGCCTTGGCGCCCTAGACGGTTGGTGTTGTTCGAAGCTCAATCATTGTGGTGTAAAGCTCCGGGAAAGTGTCGGGGTCTCCAATTAGGTTGTGGAGATCGCCCCGAGCAATTTGACGGGTACCGGTGACCGCCCCCAAGGGTTGCCAAAGTGTACGGGTTTGGTGACCGCCCCCAAGGGTTGCCATTTGTATAGGTTCGGTGACCGCCCTCAAGGGTCCCTTAGTGGAATCACGGCATCTTGCATTGTGCGAGGGCGTGAGGAGATTACGGTGGCCCTAGTGGCTTCTTGGGGAGCATTGTGCCTCCACACCGCTCCAAACGGAGATTAGCATCCGCAAGGGTGTGAACTTCGGGATACATCATCGTCTCTGCGTGCCTCGGTTATCTCTTACCTGAGCTCTTTACTTATGCACTTTACTTTGTGATAGCCATATTGTTTCTTGTCATATATCTTGCTATCACATAGTTTCTTATCTTGCTTATCATAAGTTGTTGGTGCACATAGGTGAGCCTAGTTGTTTTAGGTTTTGTGCTTGACAAATTAACCGCTAGGTTTATTCCGCATTTGTTCAAGCTTAGATCGTAATTATTTTAAAACACCTATTCACCCCCCCCCCTCTAGGCGACATCCACGATCTTTCAATTGGTATCAGAGCCTCGTCTCTCTTTGTTAGGCTTAACCGCCTAGAGAGTAAAGATGTCGACTTGGGGATTAGGATTCTCTCACACTCTTAGTTTCGTGGCACAAATTTTGATGTTTGGGTAATTCGCATGCTTAATCTCTTTAGGGTCATGGACCCAAATTTAGAGTGAATTGTAGATATGGGTTTTTCTCCTCCAAAGGATCCTCAAAGATTATCTTTAGAGGATGAGAAAAACTCTTATCTCAATGCTCAAGCTTCTAATGTGCTTTTCGATGCTTTGAGCAATGTAGTTATATTTCAACTCATGCTGTTCCGGGATGCTCATGAGTTGTGGACAAAGCTTCAAGATAAATATGGCGTGTCCAAGTGTTGTGGGGATGATTGTTCTCCCTCCACATCCGGCCGTATAGTCTTCTCAACTTCTTCTACTTCACCTACATGTGGCTTGCCACAAGGTAATGATATGGTGAGTAGTGTTGGTCATTGCAATGATGATAGTATGTTTATTGTGGATGATCCTTCATCACTATCTTATTGCAATGCTCCTTCTTTGGGCTTTAACACTTCGAGCACTCCAAATGTTTCACATGCTTGTGTTGATAGTCCTTGCATATCATGTAGAAATTGCTTGACTAAATCCCATGGTGATATGTTTACTATGTCTTGTTGCCATGATAAAAATGCATATATGTCCTCGAATTGTTGTGCTAACAATGTAGAGGAAACCCAACACCCCATGGAACAAGATGTGGTCTTGAATGGTGCTTCAACGGATCCTTCATCATCATCTATTGCATTTTGCCTTATGGCCAAGGCTTCAAAGGTATCTCCCACTTTGAATCCCAATATATCTTGTGATGATGGCAAGAGTGATGATGATGTTGATTATGATGAAGAGAATGATAATGTTGCCTCCTTAAAAATTAAGGGGGAAATGATTTTTAAAGCTCTTCACAAAAATAAACTTGCTCGTTCCAACTTCATGGAAATCATGTCTCTTGCCATTGAAGGCAAGAAATACATTGAGGAGTTGGAATCTCATCTAGAGGATCATGAGGTCACCATTGAGAAAATGGAAGCTCATGAGCGTGATTACGCAAATGAGATTGTGGAGCTATCTCAAGCTCTTGAACATGAACAAACCACATCCGAATCTCTTGAGGAGACCTTTGCTCTAGAATTATCTAGAATAAAGGAATCTCATGATAGAGCACTCGAGGTGGCCAATGATTTCAAAACTAAAAATGCTAAGTTTGAAGTTGCTCATGCTAGACTCCTTGAGGATTTTGAGCACCTCGAAAATGGCTCAAGGGTCATCAAGGGTGAGCTCATCAAACTCACCGAGTCTCATGCTCAACTTAAAGCTTCATATTCAAAAGAGCTTGCCAAGTTGTCTTCTCTTGTTGCTAATGATGATGCTTGTGCTACTAACTATATCTCTTGTGAAGCATCCATATTAAAGGAGAATGTTGAGCTAAGGGCTCAACTTGAGTTGCTATCTAGCAATTATGGGATGTTGGAAGAAAATCATGTAAACCTCACAAGCTCTCATGATGATCTTCTAGTATCCCATAATGTGCTAAAGATAGCTCATGAGGCCATGCTTGCTAAGGTAACATCTAGTGAGCCTCATGTGGATACTAGCACTACTTTTGGTCAAAATGCTATATTGCCTTGTGCTAGTCCTCGCGATCCATCCATGCATAACATTGGTACATCTTGTGATGAATTGCTTTCCTTGCCTTGTTGCTCTAACGATGAAGCTTATACTTCCTCTAGTACTTGTGTTGAGACTAACCATGCAGAGAACATCAAAGAGCTCAAGGCCCAAGTCACTTATTTGAAGAAAGACTTGGAAAAGAGTCATGAAGGAAAATTCACACTCAACAATATCTTGAGTGTGCAAAAATCCCCCAATGACAAAGGTGGACTTGGATTCAACTCCAACAAGAAGAAGAAGTCCAAAGTGAACAAAAAGAAGGGCCAAGAACAAGTCAAGAATTCGGCCAAGATTGTTTGCTTCAAGTGCAAAGTAGAAGGGCATCATGTTAGATCTTTCCCATTGAAGAAGAAGGCCATTAGTGACAAGCAACAAGGGAAGCGGCCATAAGTTCGATCTCATGCTCAACCACAAGTTGAAGAAAGTCCTCTTCCCAAGAATCCTCAAGCTAATGCTTCTCAAGTTGAGAAATCAAGTGAGAAGAAAGTGAAGAGTAGACGTTGCTACTTATGTCGTGAGAAAGGTCACCTCGCCTCTTCATGCACTAGTGGTAACTTATCCAACACAATTATTATTGATGATATCTATTCTCTTGGGAAGGATAAGGTTGGCAATGTGTTTGACAAAGTTGTTGGTACTCAAAGTGGTGTCAAGAAGAGAACCATTTGGGTATCCAAGCCTATCGTGACTAACCTCTTAGGACCCAACTTGGTTGGGGACCAACAAGCTCAAACTTGATCAATAGGTGTTGTTGGAGGTCATTGGAGACTTGGCTACATTATGAAGAATTAAGGGGACTTCATCATTTTTATGGTCTCAAGCCAAGTCATTTGGATTATCAAGTTTCTATCTTATATCCGATGTTCCTCCTTGCGGTAACTCATGCTTAAATTGTCTCAAAGTTACTTGCCCCTTTGCATGTTTGGCTTTGTTCCTTGCATGTGTTTGTATATGTTGTGCTTCCAACTTGATTATCTTGAGCAATCAAGTATGTGTGTGTTGGTTTGCACATCATGTACGTGTGTGTCATGCGTTGAGCCTCTTGCATCTTGTTTATTTCTTAGTTGGCTCTTGTGAGAGATTAATGGAATATCCCATTATGGGGGAGTGATGTGCTTTGTGCACTTCACAATCCTATAAAGGTGGGTACATGGGGAATACCACTTAGAATTTATATTGCGAGCTTATCTAGTCGCTATGTGGTATGTCTTCTCATGAGAAATTCAAATTCTAAATAGCCATTAATTATCTCTTGTTGGATCCTTTAATTGCCTCTTGTCTATCTTTAATTGGTATCACATTATGGGGGAGTAATATGCTATGTGTATATTACTAGCCTAGAAAATGTGTACATTTGAGATATTGTCATCTAGAGTTGATATTGTGAATTATCTTGTTCCTAGGTGGCATGTTAGCTCTACAAGTTGTAATTTGTTTTTTTGTTTGGTGTGAAGATGATGTCGGATATCCTTGTTATCTACCACCGGGAATTATTTCCAAATACTTCTTGTCTTTTAATAACTGGTACTCACTTATGTGTGGTAGAAATTATTGATCATCTTTACATTGGCCTTTGCTTTTATTTGCTTTTCTCTTGCCTAGGATTGTGTCAACTCCCATTGTATTACATACCACTTGTGGATCTTGTTGATTTCTTGACCTTGTCTAGTGTTTTCTAGATATAGTGAAAGTGGTGATCCCACCCCGTGCATTTTGTATTCAAATGCAAATTCTCTACAATGCACTAGTCTTGGGGGAGCCATCCTATTATCTATAAAACACTCATCTTGTGATCCTTATCAAGTGTGTGTTTGTGGAAGGCAAGCCATTTATTTTTGGTGCTTTGTGCCATCATGAAACTCTGTAGAGGGCTTGGTTTGTTTGGAACCATTCTCTCTTTTGGGAGTTTGACATCTTTCTTTTTGAGTGTATCAATGGATATCTCATTCCTTGATGTATCTTTTATGGATATCCTCCAAGTGATGATTTATTCATTTGGTATCTTTTCTTCGCTTGGTATTTCTTTGTCTTTTGGTCTCGGTTCTTGAAAGTCTTGAGCATGCATATTTACTTCTTGTAGTTTCTTTGGAATGTTTTCTTTCTTTGACCCAATATATAGGGGGAACTCCACCAAGTCTCAAATTGGATGAGATGTGCATGAAATTCATTTTCATATCTATATGCACATATTTATGTGGATTTTGTCCTATGTGTTGTTGGTTCTCTAACTCTTTGGTCCCAATGAGTTTGGGTACCATTTTGTTTGTGTTGTTGTTCTAGGAACAAGTGGAGATGCATTGGATGCTCGGCTCACTCACAAGGAAGGTGGTGTCACCATATGCTTATTGGAGTCAAGCTAGGATGATTAATGAACTACTATCTACCTTTAATTGGCATCTACTACATCCATCCAATGGTATCTCGGTAACAAGTATCATCATCTACTTCATGCACACATTTCTTGCATCAACCTTTCGTAGGTTGTATCATGGCATGTTATCCATTCTCTCGTGTGATACTTGTTTCCTTTCTCAAAGCATCCCAACAATGATGTCCTGTTGCTAGTTGTGATGTCTTTGATGTTTGTGTGGTTGGAATTCATTTATATGCAATAAGACCATATCTAGCCTTGTGCTATGCTCTCAAGCAAATATCTTATTGGTATATGTATGACTTCCGTTTGGATATCTTGTTCCTTCATGTTGTAACTATTTCGGGTGTACATCCTTCTTTGTAGATATATATCATCATGATTTCGTCTACCTAGAACCTTATACAATTGAGAGAAATTACATCTCTAGATGATATCCTTTCTTTCACGCCCACCTTGCCTTTCTTATGTTATTTCTTTGGTGGCTCCGTGAAAGCTTTTGCCTTGAGTGCGTATCGTATCTCATTGCATCTTGATGCACTCTTGTGTGGTGAATATTATTTTCCTCATGCTTATCTCTACGAGGCTTTTTCCATCTTAATTGGTATCCCTCATCTTGATGAGGCTTTCATCTTCTATCTTCACCACGGGTTGTCACAAGCATAGGTTCTTTATATGCTTATTAGTTAGCTTGTGAACCCATTTGCTAGTTGTATGTGGGAATGATAGGCCTTGCACTATGTTGCCTCATTTTTTCAAGACTTTATTGATGCTTAATGCTCATCCGTACATTAGTCTTCTCAAGTGCATTGCCTTGACTCACACACATCATTTTGGTTGAGCCCATTCTTAAGTTGCCTTTTTCACTTATTGCTCAACCATGTGTTTGTTACATGTACTAGGCTTAGTTTCCTATATGCTCACTTGCCCTTGTTGTAAGTTTCTATTGATTTTGGGGGAGCTATGATCCTATTTTGTGCACTTTGTATCCAAATACAAAGATTCTTATGTGTGCACAAATCATGGGGAGCTTCTCTAGTTTCTTTAGAACACTCCTTTGCTCTTATCATAATATCCTTTATTCATGTAGCTCGTAGGATCTTTGGCCTAGTTGGTTCAATTGGTATCTTTTGATAGCTTGCTTCAATTGGTATCTTTTGATTGCTTGATTGCTTGTTTCTCTCTTTGTTATGTCCTTGTGGCATATCATTCCTTTAGCAATCTTGGTGCCTCAATATAGTTGGTCTTCCTCCAAGTATTACCGTTGGATATGTGTATTGCATTCCACTCTCTTGTTCAGAAATATACAATTTATGGAGGAACACAATTTATATTGGCCTTCTATGCTTTTCACCCATTTTGGCAATCGATGCCAATGGGGGAGAAGTTTCAGAGAGTTTTGTGGAGAAGTCTTCAGAGTTTTCTCCTTGCTTTGGTTTTGTTCCTAAGCATTTGCATCTCCTACACATGCATTATTGGTTGTTGCATTGCTTGGTGATGCATAATTCCTTGTATAAACTTTCGTGAAAGTGATTGTCATCAATTACCAAAATGGGGGAGATTGAAAGAACATGCGGTGCCCCCATGTTTGGTTTTGGTAATTGATGACAATCTCTATGGACTAATGATTTCCTTGAGTTATAATTGAAGGTTTTGTCCATAGGCTTTTCTTGGAGTACATGTGTTGGTTTCAAGGAGAGTTTGTGTCAACCAAGGTGCTATTCAAGGAATTATCCAAAGATTGGTCATTTGAGAGTTGAGCTTATTGCAAGCATGTCTTGAAGAAGAAGATTGTGTGATCAGAGTACATGTGTTGGTTTCAAGGAGAGTTTGTGTTGACCAAGGTGCTATTAAGGAATTATCCAAAGCTTGGTCATGTGAGAGTTGAGCTTATTGCAAGCATGTCTTGAAGAAGAAGATTGTGTGATCATTCATGTTTACCTTCAAGACATCATCCAAATGAAGAGAGTTGGAAAAATTCAAGGTTGATCAAGACTAAGTCAAGAGTGAATCAAGTTGATCAACTCACAAAGCGTAGAAGATGTACCGAGAGGGATCAAGTGATCCCATGGTTTGGTAAGCATTGTCCATTGTGCTTTTTGTACTAACCCATGGTCTATGTGAGAGTTCTACGTGGGGTTAGGTACGTGTTCATGGGCTTATGTCAAGAGGAAGATATCACTCAACCTATGGAGAGGATGACATCAAGTGGTGGTCGTCATCAAGATTGTCGTGTGCAAGTTCAATTGGATCGTCGCGAAGAGATCAAGTGCTTGAAGCTTGCCGTCCATTGTGGTGACAATGGACTTGTGAAGATGTGCCGAAGAGTGGCTCACCCATAGTGGACTATGAGGGAGAAATCATCTAGTCTTCATCGAGCCAACGCAATCAAGAAAGGTGGTCCAACTTGAGGGAGTCAAGATCATCATCATCTAGCTCAAGTGGACCATGTGCAAGGCAAAGGTTTGCCCTTGATAGGTTTTCTATTTTACCGGTCTCATGGTGGTAGTTTGGAGACCGGGTTATAGGATCGTTTGCCATACTATCAAGGGGGGCTCTCAAGTTGGTAGCTTGATCGTATCGTTAGTAGAGAGCTCAAACCATTGCATCCTTGCATCATCTTTCTTGGTTCTTGTTTGGCTCTCTTTGTGAGTCTTAGAGCTTATGGTCATCTTGATGACAAGCTTGAGTTCATCGAAAACGGAGTTCGCATGCATCTTCTATGATGTTTTCGGTGTTGGAGGTTTTACCAGTCTTTTCCAAGGAAGGGTTCTCACCATTTTCATATGGGCATTTTCTCATTTTCTTCTTATTGATATTTATTTGAATATTGTGTTAGCCCTTGTCGCTAGCTTTCCAACAAACTTGGTTTCATCGAATTCGGAGTCCGTTTGCAAAAGTTGTGGCAGTTTTGGTGTTCTGAAAAGGCTGCAGCGGCACTACCGCGAATTGAAGCAGGTGTAATTTTTTACTACCACTCCAGAGCAGTACTACCGCGGCTCCTACAGCGGTAGTACCGCTCCGGACCAAAAACTCATCCCAAGTCTTGCGGTGGTAGGCCCGGATGTATTTTTTTAGTACCGCTCGCAAGCAGTAGTACCACTACCATTTGCGGTAGTACCGTGAGGTCGAGCGGTAGTACCGTGAGGACGAGCGGTAGTACCGCTCCGGCGGTTCTTCTGGCCTTTTGCCTCCTCGCTGTTGTTTTTCAAAGGGGTACTTCCACCCTAGCGGTAGTACCGCTCCTTGGAGCGGTAGTACCGCTCTGTGCGGGCTGTGAGCATAACGGTTGGATGTTTCCCCGCCTATAAAAAGGGGTCTTTTTCCCCAATGAACCTTATCTCTTGAGCTTGTTTTTGCCCCCATGGTTGACCTTCTTTGAGTTTGCTAACTCTCAATCCCTCCATGGATTCTTGCTAGTTTTTGAGGGAAAAGAGAGAGGAGATCTAGATCCACATTTCCACCAATCACTTTCTCCTCTATGTGAGGGGAACCCCTTGGATCTAGATCTTGGAGTTCTTGGTGTTCTCCTTCTTGTTCTTCCTCTCATTTTCCTCCCTAGCATTAGTTGCTCCGGTGGGATTTGAGAGAGAAGGACTTGGGCACTCCGTGTGCCCTTGCCATTGCATTTGGTGCATCGGTTTGAGTTCTCCACGGTGATACGTGGAAGTGATGTTTGAGAAGCTTATTACTCTTGGGTGTTTGGGCACCCTAGAGCTTGTTCCTCTAGGGTGCCTTGGCACCCTAGACGGTTGGTGTTGTTCGGAGCTCAATCATTGTGGTGTAAAGCTCCGGGCAAGTGTCGGGGTCTCCAATTAGGTTGTGGAGATCGCCCCGAGCAATTTGATGGGTACCGGTGACCGCCCCCAAGGGTTGCCAAAGTGTACGGGTTCAGTGACCGCCCCCAAGGGTTGCCATTTGTACGGGTTCAGTGACCGCCCTCAAGGGTCCCTTAGTAGAATCACGATATCTTGCATTGTGCGAGGGCGTGAGGAGATTATGGTGGCCCTAGTGGCTTCTTCAGGAGCATTGTGCCTCCACACCGCTCCAAATGGAGATTAGCATCCGCAAGGGTGTGAACTTCGGGATACATCGTTGTCTCTGCGTGCCTCGGTTATCTCTTACATGAGCTCTTTACTTATGCACTTTACTTTGTGATAGCCATATTGTTTCTTGTCATATATCTTGCTATCACATAGTTGCTTAACTTGCTTATCATAAGTTGTTGGTGCACATAGGTGAGCCTAGTTGTTTTAGGTTTTGTGCTTGACAAATTAACCGCTAGGTTTATTCTGCATTTGTTCAAGCCTAAATCATAATTATTTTAAAACGCCTATTCACCCCCCCCTCTAGGCGACATCCACGATCTTTCAACAGCGTCAGTCCGGGTTAGTTCCATTCAAATCATACAAGTTAGAGTCCAAAATAAGGGGAAAAGTGTTTGGAAAAGTAGATACGACAGAGACATATCAACTCCCTCAAGCTTAAACCCTTGCTTGTCCTCAAGCAATTCAGTTGACAAACTGAAAGAAAGAAAGATAAACTTTTACAAACTCAGTTTGCTCTTGTTGTTGTAACTATGTCAAGCTAGCATTCAAGTTTTCAGCATATATCATAACTAACCACATTTGCAATAATTCTCAGGTCTCATGATCACTCATATCAATAACATAATCAACTAGCAAGCCATAATAATAAATCTCGGATGACAACACTTTCTCAAAACAGTCATAATATGATATAACAAGATGGTATCTCGCTAGCCCTTTCTGAGACCGCAAAACATAAATGTAGAGCACCTTTAAAGATCAAGGACTGACTAGACATTGTAATTCATGGTAAAAGAGATCCAATCATAATCACACCCAACATAGATTAATAGTGATGAATGCAAATGACAGTTGTGCTCTTCAGCTAGTGCTTTTTAATAAGAGGGTGATGACTCAACATAAAAGTAAATGGATAGGCCCTTCGCAGAGGGAAGCAGGGATTTGTAGAGGTGCCAGAGCTCGGCTTTGAAATAGAGATAAATTGTATTTTGAGCAATATACTTTCATTGTCATCGTAACAACTAAGAGATGGCAATATCTTCCATGCTAAACACATTATAGGCGGTTCCCAAACAGAATGGTAAAGTTTATACTCCCCCTCCACCAACAAGCATCAATCCATGACTTGCTCGAAACAACGAGTGTCTCCAACATACATCAGGTCCCAGGGGGAGTTTTGTTTGCAATTAATTTTGATTTAGTTTGCATAAAGCATGGGACTGAGCATCCCGGTGACCAGCCATTTTCTCGTGAGTGAGGAGCGGAGTCCACTCCTCTTGAGAATAACCCGCCTAACACGGAAGATAAGGACAGCCTTGGTTGATACATGAGCTATTCGAGCATACGAAATAGAATGTTTATTTGAAGGTTTAGAGTTTGGCACATACAAATTTACTTGGAACGACAGGTAGATACCGCATATAGGAAGGTATGGTGGACTCATCTGGAATAACTTTGGGGTTTAAGGGATTGGATGCACAAGCAGTATTCGCGCTTAGTACAAGTGAAGGCTAGCAAAAGACTGGGAAGTGACCAACTAGAGAGCGACAACAGCCATGTACATGCATTAAAATTAATGAACATTGGATGCAAGCATGAGTAGGATATAATCCACCATGAACATAAATATCGTGAAGGCTATGTTGATTTGTTTCAACTACATGCGTGAACATGTGCCAAGTTGTAACACCCTCGATGCGACTATAGCTCCCACGTGTCGAGGCACGACTTAGAGACATAATCGCATTGAAGGCATATGTCGCAAGTTAGGCAATCTTCACAACATCCCATGTAATATGATAATAAAAGGGGAGATAACAAAGTTGGCTTACACTCGCCACGTCAATCAAGTACATAAATAACATTACATCATCCAAACACTCATGGCCCGACTACGGCGCCAAAATAAAAGAGAACCCAACATGCGACACGGTCCCAATCACCCCCAACTGGGCACCACTACTGATCATCGGGAAAGGAAACATAGTAACGTTGAGAGTCTTCGTCGAACTCCCACTTGAGCTCATATGCGTCACCTGGAGCGGAATCATCAGGCCCTGCATCTGGTATAGTAGTAATCTGTGAGCCACAGGGACTCAGCAATCTCCCACCCTCACGATCAAGACTATTTAAGCTTATAGGTATGGCAAGGTAAATATAAGTGGAGCTGCAGCAAGCGACTAGCAAGTATGGTGGCTAACTTATTCGCAACAGAGGGCGAGAAGAGGAGGCAAAGCGCGAGTGAGAAACTAGAGAGCAACCTGCGCAAACATTACTCCAACACCGTGTCCACTTCCCGGACTCCGCCGAGAAGAGGCCATCACGGTAACACACTCAGTTGATTCATTTTAGTTAAATTAAGGTTCAAGTTATCTACAACCGGACATTAACAAATTCCCATCTGCCCATAACCGCGGGCACGGCTTTCGAAAGTTCAAATCCCTGCAGGGGAGTCTCAACTTAGCCCATGACAAGCTCTCACGGTCAATGAAGGAATAGACCTCCTCCCAAGACGTTCCGATCAGACTCGGTATCTCGGTAATTCAAGACACTTCGACAGGTTAAAACAAGACCAGCAACACCGCCCGAATGTGCCGAAAAATCCCGATAGGAGCTGCACATATCTCTTTCTCAGGGCACACTCAGATTGTCTAAACTTCCGGTAGGCCAGCCCAGAGTTGCCCCTGGTAGCCACCGGCGGCTGACGGTTTGGACCAACACTCAGAGGAGCACTGTCCCGGGGGGGGGGGTTAAAAATAATGATGACCCTTGAGTCTGCAGAACCCAAGGGAAAGAAAAGGCTAGGTGGCAAATGGTAAAACCAATGTTGGGCATTGCTGGAAAAGCTTTAATCAAGGCGAACTATCAAGGGGTTCCCATTATAACCCAACCGCGTAAGGAACGCAAAATCCGGGAACATAACACCGATATGACGGAAACTAGGGCGGCAAGAGTGGAACAAAACACTAGGCGAGAGGCCGAGCCTTCCACCCTTTACCAAGTATATAGATGCATTAAGATAACATAGCAATATAATGATATCCCAACAAGTAAATAAATGTTCCAACAGGAACGGCCTCCGATCTTCACCTGCAACTAGCAACGCTATAAGAGGAGCTGAGCAAAGCGGTAACATAGCCAATCAACGGTTTGCTAGGACAAAGGTGGGTTAGAGGTTTGACATGGCAATTTGGCAGGCTTGCAAGCAAGTGGTAGGCATCGCAGCATTGGCATAGAAAAAGAGCGAGCAAACTAGCATAGCAAAGATAGTAGTGATTTCGAGGGTATGATCATCTTGCCTGCACAGTTGTCAGAGTTGACTGGATCCTCGAAAGCAAACTCAACAGGCTCCTCGTTAGCGAACTCGTCTCCCGGCTCTACCTAGACAAGACAAACAAGCAACAAGGATACAATCAACCACGTGCAAGGATCAAGCAATATGATGCAATGATGATATGCTATGCGGGATGCGATGCGGGATGCCAAATGCAAGATATGACAGGAAATGCATGAACCTGGCCTCAACTTGGAAATCCAAGTGTGCCACTGGAAAGATGAGATGAAATCGCTTGAAAACGATATAAAGAACGCCGGAATCGAAGTTACGGTTTGGAAATGGCAAGCGATTCAAAAATGACACCGGTCTGCGATTTACAGCAAGTAGGCATCTAGATGCAATGAAATGAACATGCTACAGCACCCAAACATGACAACAAAATACATGGCATGGATGCACACAAGATGCTTAACAAAAGTCTAGCACTGAGCTATGGCCAAATCATCCGTCAACAGGTTCAAACAAGCCCGGCAAAAACGCATATGGCAAACAGATCTCAGACTTAGTGAAATTAACACTTGTCTGGAATTTCAGATCAGGTAGCCCTCTTCGGAGCAACAAAACTACATGCTACAGGACCTGATCATGGCAAAGTAAAGCATGGCATGGAGCTACTCAAAGATCTTAACAAAAGTCCCTTAGTGACCTTGAGCCAAAAGGGATCAGAAAATACAATTGCAAGCATGCGAACATAGCAAAAACATAATCAGTTTCAGACTTAGTGAAAAACTGACACATGCTGAAATATAACTCAAGTAGGCATGTTTACGAGCTTGATGCACTCACTACAGAGCAAGTCATGGAAAGACAAGCATACATCCATCAAGAAGGCACAAAATGCAAGCTAGACATGGCAAGAACAATAGCATATCATGCACGGATCAACTACAACATCACCAGCAAAATTGCAAACAAGTTGACAATCTGCCCAGATTCACAAAGTAGCAAAAGTAGAGCTCGATTTACTCAAGCTAGGTTGCTCCATAATTGAAACAAAGACATGGATGGATAGATCTCTACAATATTAACAAAACTCCCTTACTGATCATCCTCAAAAGATGCACGGATCACTAGGAAACAACAAGAACATATGGCATCATGAGATAAACAGCTCCAGGACTTAGTGAAAACTACGAAGTCCCTGAAAACAGACATAGCAAGTGCACCACTTTGCAAGCTTGCACAAGTCACCACACACATCCTAAAAATACATGGGTTGCACCTCTGGAAAGATGACAAAACCCTTAACAAAACACATGTAGAACTCACGGGCATATCATGCACACAATAATCATGGCAAAAATGACAAAAGTGCTAAACGAAGTAGCAGATCTGACAATTAACTCAAGTAGCCCTCTTCTAACAGAATTTCGGGCATCAAGATGAACTCAAATGAAAATGATGCAATGGAATGAAATGATGTACTCTCTCAGATGAACATTTTGATATGCTATATGCATGAATCGGAGCTACGGATGCAAAGTTACGGCAGGTCAAAGTATGCAACATGAGCTAGGGTTTTTGAGAAAAGTCAACCTCCGAATTTCCAGATCTGAGATTTGCACGCGGATCGAGGACGACCGGCGAGGTACTGTTCACGCTGGAGTTCGCCGGGACGAAGAGGCAGCGGCCGGCGAGAGGAGGTGGCGGCCGGATCCGGTCGGGGCCGGGGCGGAGGCGGCAGTGCGGAAGCCGAGGCGGCGGGGCGGCGACCGGCGCGCGGCAGCGGGCGGCCCGCTCGGGCGGCGGCGTGGAGGACGGCACCGGCGGTGGGGCGCGGCGTTGCCGGCCGGCAAAGGGCGACGCTCGGGGAAGAGGAGCCGGGCGCGGGCGCGACGTGGGAGGAGGGCGGCGGCCGGCGCGGGCTCGCGGGGGCCCTCCCTGGGCCGCGGCGGTGGAGGCGGTGGCGTTGCCACGTGGCGCGACGGGAGTGGGCGGCAGCAACGTCCGGCGCGGTGCGGACAATGTCCGGCGCGCGGAGATGATTTTTAGGGTTTCGGAGGTAGGAGGAGATCCGAAAATCGGGGGGCCTTTAAATAGGCATAGAGGGAGCTAGGTGAGTCCAAATGAGGTGCGGTTTTCGGCCACGCGATCGTGATTGAACGCTCTAGATGATGGAGCAGAGTTAGGTGAGTTTTGGGCCAAATTGGAGGGGTGTTGGGCTGCAACACACACGAGGCCTTTTCGGTCCCTCGGTTAACCGTTGGAGTATCAAAAGAAGCCCAAATGGTACGAAACTTGACAGGCGGCCTACCGGTAGTAAACCAAGGCCGCTTGGCAAGTCTTGGTCCAATCTGGAAATGTTTAATCCCCACACACGAAAGAAAGCTAGAAATGGTCACCGGAGGAGAACGAAGCGCCGGAATGCAAAACGGACAACGGGGAAAATGCTCGAATGCATGAGATGAACACGTATGCAAATGCAATGCACATGATGACATGATATGAGATGCATGAAAACGACAACAACACGCAGAGACAAAACCCGAACCGAGAAAATAAATATAACTTAACGCCGGAAACGGTAAGAGTTGGAGTACAAATTGGGAAAGTTACATATGGGGTGTTACACAAGTCAAGTCACTTAAATCATTCAAAGGAGGATACCACCCCATCATACCACATCATAACCATCTCAATAGCATGTTGGCACGCAAGGTAAACCATTATAACTCACAGCTAATCAAGCATGGCACAAGCAACTATGATCTCTAATTGTCATTGCAAACATGTTTATTCATAATCAGCTGAATCAAGAACGAGGGGCTCATCATATTTACAAAAACAAAAGAGGTCGAGTTCATACCAGCTTTTCTCATCTCAGTCAGCCCATCATATATCATCATAATTGCCTTTCACTTGCACGGCCAGATGATGTGAATAATAATAAGAGTGCACGTGCATTGGACTAAGCTCGAATCTGTGAGCATTCAGTAAACAGGAGAAGACAAGGCAATATGGGCTCTTGGTTAAATCAACAATAATGCATATAAGAGCCACTTCAACAATTTAATTATGGTCTTCTCCTACTGACCCCCAAAGAAAAGAAAAGAAATAAAAACTATTTACATGGGAAAGCTCCCAACAAGCAAAAGAAGAACGGGAAATATTTTTGGGTTTTTGTTTTAATTATTACTACTACAGCAGAAAAATAAACTATTACTAATTTTTTTGTTTTTCCTTAAGGTTTAACGAACACACAAGAAGAAAGCAGGAAAAAGAAAATAAACTAGCATGGATATTACAGTGAAAGAGTATGAGCACCGATATCTAGCAATGAGTGTGTGTGAACATAAATGTAATGTCGGTGAGAAATACGTACTCCCGCAAGCTTAGGCTTTTGGCCTAAGTTGGGCTATTGCCAGGGATAGCCTGGCGGATACCCGTAGGTGTAGCTGGGGTCGTACTGCGACGAAGAATAGTTGGGATCATACTGATGTGCAGCAGTTATCGCCTGCTGAGCTGCAGCGTGGAGTCGAGCTGCCTCCACTCTCCTCTTGTACTCTTCTGCCTCCTCTCTGGTAATAACATATCTTCTTTTTGTCTGTGAATCAAAGAAGGCAGGAGCAGGGAGAGTAATACGAAAAACACGTCGTTTATGAAAAATTAAACGATATGAGAGAGGTGATTCAGGCCTCTCGACAAATTGGTGCGAAGCCATAGAGTTATAATCTAAATATGCAGGAGGCAACTCCGTATCACCCTCACGAATGTCTATCTCAAGAAAATGAGCTAAGCGGGTTGCATAAATTCCTCCAAAGAAATCTCTATTATGTCTATTATGATGCAACCTACGAGCTACAATGGCTCCCATATGATAAGATTTGTCTCCTAACACAGCACTCCTAAGAATGCTAAGATCAGGGACACACACGTGACATGCTTCATCCTTAGCATTTATGCATCTACCGATGAAGAGAGCAAAATAATGTATAGCAGAAAAGTGAATGCTCCCTATGATAGCATGCGTTATATCTCTAGATTCCCCCATAGTTATACCAGCAAGAAAGTTTCTAAATTCAGATTTAGGGGGATCCCTAACACTACCCCATGATGGAAGTTTGCAAGCAGAAGTGAAATCCTCTAAGTCGATGGTATAAGATTTGTCATAGAGATCAAACATGACTGAAGGAGAATTACGCGAAGATGAATACTCAAACCTCCTCACAAATAAACTTGTGAGATCATGATACTAGGGGCATTTTGTTAGCCTCAAAATCCTCAAGACCGGCATTGCGCAAATATGCTTTGAATTCTTCTTTAATTCTCGCACGGTCCATAAAATTTTCCGACGGCCATTCGCAAGGCCGTACTGGAGCGTCTCTTGGTGGATCCTCGTCAGCATCGCGCATAGCAATCCTGGGTCCTTGCTTCTTAGAAGAACCACCTTGGAACATCTTCCTAAGCATATTGTTTTTTCTCTGAAAAATTCTGAAATTTTTAGTAACTTCAAACAAAAGTGAACCAACTTCAATAAAACTGATAGCAACTACTCCTACAAGTGCCTAGAGCCTATATCAAGCATTAGAACTACTTGGAACCATATAAATTTGACATGCAAGCTCAAGAACATGGTCACCTATGCAGCACAAATTTGCAAAGAATAAAGCACTAGAACAAAAACTAATTGGACCAATGGAGGAGTCACATACCAAGGAACAATCTCCCCAAGCAGTTTTGCGAGAGGTGCTTTGAGCAAGGAGATCGAAAATCACAGCAAAAGTGGCTGGAACTCGTGCTTGACTTGGTTTTTCGGGTTTGCATGAGACAGAGGAAGAAGATGGGTGCTGGGATAAGTGGAGGATGGCCACCATGGGCCCACGAGGCAGGGGGCGCGCCCTAGAGGGAGGGGGCGCCCACCACCCTCGTGGCCAGGTGGCAGCTCCTCCGCGGTAATTTTTGCACAGTAAATCCTCAAATATTCCCGAAAAAATCATGTTAAATTGGCATGTCATTCTGAGGACTTTTATTTTCGGGATATTTTTATATTGCACGAATAAGTCAGGAAACGGACAGAAAAATACTAATTTTACTTTATTCCTACTAATTAATAGAAAATATAGAGACGGTACAGAAGGTTGTGCTTCTAGTTTCATCCATCTCATGCTCATCAAAAAGAATCCACTAACAAGGTTGATCAAGTCTTGTTAACAAACTTATTCCGATAATCATGAAACCGAAAAAATTTCGAATAACACTAGGTTACCTCAACAGGGATATGCACATCCCCAATAATAAGTATATCATATTTCTTCTTGACAGTAGGAAGAGGAAATTCAAAATCTCCAAATATAATCGATGGAATTTTTCCAATGGAGTTGATACTATGAACTTGAGGTTGTTTCCTCGGAAAGTGTATCGTATGCTCATTACCATTAACATGAAAAGTGGCATTGCCTTTGTTGCAATCAATAACAGCCCCTGCAGTATTAAGAAAAGGTCTTCCAAGAATAATAGACATACTATCATCCTCGGGAATATCAAGAATAACAAAGTCTGTTAAAATAGTAATGTTTGCAACCACAACAAGCACATCCTCACAAATATCGACAGGTATAGCAGTTGATTTATCAGCCATTTGCAAAGATATTTCGATAGGTGTCAGCTTATTCAAGTCAAGTCTACGATATAAAGAGAGAGGCATAACACTAACACCGGCTCCAAGATCACATAAAGCAGTTTTAATATAATTTCTTTTAATGGAGCAAGGTATAGTAGGTACTCCGGGATCTCCAAGTTTCTTTGGTATTCCACCCTTAAAAGTATAATTAGCAAGCATGGTGGAAATTTTAGCTTCCGGTATCTTTCTTTTATTAGTAATGATATCCTTCATATATTTAGCATAAGGATTTGTTTTGAGCACATCGGTTAATCGCATACGCAAAAAGATAGGCCTAATCATTTCAGCAAAGTGCTCAAAATCCTCATCATCCTTTTTCTTGGATGGTTTTGGAGGAAAAGGCATGGGTTTCTGAACCCAAGGTTCCCTTTCTTCACCATGTTTCCTAGCAACAAAGTCTCTTTTATCATAACATTGATTCTTTGATTGTGGGTTGTCAAGATCAACAGCAGGTTCAGTTTCTACATCATTATCATTACTAGGTTGAGCATCATCATGAACATCATCATTAATATTTTCACTAGGTTCATGTTCATTACTAGATTTTGTTTCAGCATCAGACATAGATATATCATTTGTATTATCAGGTGGTTCAGCAATAGGTTCACTAGAAGTTTGCACAGTTCTATCATTTTTCTTCTTCTTCTTTTTAAAAGAACTAGGAACATCAATATTATTTCTTTGAGAATCTTGCTCGATTCTCTTAGGGTGGCCTTCAAGATACAAAGGTTCCTGAGTCATTCTACCAGTTCTAGTAGCCACTCTAACAGCATAATCATTTTTCTTACTATTCATTTCATCAAGCACTTCTTTTTGAGCCTTAAGTACTTGTTCTACTTGATAACAATAGAAGCATGTTTGCTAACAAGTTTAAGTTCACCTTTAATATTAGCCATATAATCACCCAAGCATCTAATCATATAAGCATTTTCTTTTAATTGTCTACCAAAATAAGCATTGAAGTCGTCTTGCTTAAACATAAAGTTATCAAACTCATCCAAGCACTGACTAACAATTTTAGTAGGAGGGATCTCAGCTTTATCATATCTATAGAGAGAATTTACCTTTACTACCTGTGTCGGGATATCGGGATTAGGAGGTTCTTCAGTAAATAAAGGATTGAGATCATATGTTTCTTCAACAGGCGGTATATTAAGACCATGTATTTCTTCAATAGGAGGTAAATTCTTAACATCTTCAGCTTTAATACCCTTTTCTTTCATAGATTTCTTGCCTCTTGCATATCTTCGGGACTGAGGAATAGAACACCTCTCTTCTTCGGAGTTGGTTTAAAATAGGCTCAGTAATTGGAGCAGGAGTTGGCTCAGGAGCTGACTCAAGAGGTGCCCAATTATTTTCATTTGTCAACATATTATTTAATAGAATTTCAGCTTCATCTGGTGTTCTTTCCCTGAAAAGAGAACCAGCACAACTATCCAGGTAATCTCTGGAAGCATCGGTTAGTCCATTATAAAAGATATCAAGTATTTCAGGTTTCTTAAGAGGATGATCAGGCAAGGCATTAAGTAACTTGAGAAGCCTCCCCCAAGCTTGTGGGAGACTCTCTTCTTTAATTTGCACGAAGTTGTATATTTCCCTCAAAGCAGCTTGTTTCTTATGAGCAGGGAAATATTTAGCAAAGAAGTAATAAATAATATCCCGGAGACTACGCACACAACCAGGATCAAGAGAATTAAACCATATCTTAGCATCACCCTTTAATGAGAACGGAAATATTTTGAGTATATAAAAGTAACGCGATCTCTCATCATTAGTAAATAGGGCGGTTATATCATTTAACTTAGTAAGATGTGCCACAACAGTTTCAGATTCATAGCCATAAAATGGATCAGATTCAACCAAAGTAATTATATCAGGATCAACAGAGAATTCATAATCCTAATCAGGAACACATATAGGTGAAGTAGCAAAAGCAGGGTCGGGTTTCATCTTATCTCTAAGTGATTCTTTGTTCCATTTAACTAATAACCTCTTAAGCTCATAGCTATCCCTGCAAGCTAAAATAGCGGCAGAAGATTCCATATCAAAAAGATAGCCCTCATGAATAACAGGCATATTTTCATCATCACTTTCATCATCGTATTCAGATTCAATAATTTCTTTTTCTCTAGCCCTAGCAATTTGTTCATCAAGAAATTCACTAAGGGGCACAGTAGTATCAGGCATAGAAGCAGTTTCATCATAAGTATCATGCATAGCAGAAGTGGCATCATCAATAACATGCGACATATCGGAACAAATAGCAGAAGCAGGTTTAGGTGTCGCTAGCCTACTCATAACAGAAGGTGAATCAAGTGCAGAGCTAGATGGCAGTTCCTTACATCCCCTCGTAGTTGAGGGATAAATTGTTGTCTTAGCGTCTTTCAAGTTCTTCATAGTGTCCAGCAGATATAAATCCCAAGTGACTCAAACAATAGAGCTATGCTCCCCGGCAACGGCGCCAGAAATTTGTCTTGATAACCCACAAGTATAGGGGATCGCAACAGCTTTTGAGGGTAGAGTATTCAACCCAAATTTATTGATTCGATACAAGGGGAGCCAAATAATATTCTCAAGTATTAGCAGCTGAGTTGTCAATTCAACCACACCTGGAAACTTAGTATCTGCAGCAAAGTGTTTAGTAGCACAGTAATATGATAGTGGTGGTAGCAGCAACAAAAGTAAAGACAGCAAAAGAAATGTTTTTGGTATTTTGTAGTGATTGTAACAGTAGCAGCGGGAAAGTAAATAAGCGAGAACCAGTATATGGAAAACTCGTAGGCACCGGATCAGTGATGGATAATTATGCCGGATGCGGTTCATCATGTAACAGTCATAACACAGGGTGACACAGAACTAGCTCCAATTCATCAATATAATGTAGGCATGTATTGTGTATATAGTCATACGTGCTTATGGAAAAGAACTTGCATGACATCTTTTGTCCTACCCTCCCGTGGCAGCGGGGTCCTATTGGAAACTAAGGGATATTAAGGCCTCCTTTTAATAGAGAACCGGAACAAAGCATTAGCACATAGTGAATACACAAACTCCTCAAACTATGGTCATCACCGGGAGTGGTCCCGATTATTGTCACTTCGGGGTTGCCGGATCATAACACATGGTAGGTGACTATAGACTTGCAAGATAGGATCAAGAACTCACATATATTCATGAAAACATAATAGGTTCATATCTGAAATCATGGCACTCGGACCCTAGTGTCAAGCATTAAGCATAGCAAAGTCATAGCAACATCAATCTTAGAACATAGTGGATACTAGGGATCAAACCCTAACAAAACTAACTCGATTACATGATAAATCTCATCCAACCCATCACCGTCCAGCAAGCCTACGATGGAATTACTCACGCACGGCGGTGAGCATCATGAAATTGGTGATGGAGGATGGTTGATGATGACGACGGCGACGAATCCCCCTCTTCGGAGCCCCGAACGGACTCCAGATCAGCCCTCCTGAGAGGTTTTAGGGCTTGGCGGCGGCTCCGTATCGTAAAACGCGATGATTTCTTCTCTTTGATTTTTCTCTCTCTGAAAGCAAATATATAGAGTTGGAGTTGGCGTAGGAGGGCATCCAGGGGGCCACGAGGTAGGGGCGCGCCCTAGAGGGGGGGCCACCCTCGTGGACAGGGTGTGGGCCCCCTGGTCTTCATCTTTGACGAGGATTTTTTATTATTTTTTCTAAGATGTTCCGTGGAGTTTCAGGTCATTCCGAGAATATTTGTTTTCTGCACATAAAACAACATCATGGCAATTCTGCTGAAAACAGCGTCAGTCCGGGTTAGTTCTATTCAAATCATACAAGTTAGAGTCCAAAACAAGGGCAAAAGTGTTTGGAAAAGTAGATACGACGGAGACGTATCAAGTGCCAAGCGCGAGTTGCTGTTTTTCTGCTTGTTTTTTTACATCACAGAAAGTCAATATCAAATGGAGTCCAAATGCAGCGAAACTTTTTATGGATTTTTTACCAGAAGACACCAGATGAGCTAGAGAAGCACCAGGTGGGTTGTGCCCACCTCGATGGCCTCCCGCACCGCCTCTTCTCTCTATAAATACCTCCTTGCTCCAGAAACCCTAGGGGAGTTGACGAAATTATATTCCATCTGCTGCAAGTTCTAGAACCACGAGATCCAATCTAGAGCCCTATCCCGGCACTCCGTCGGAGGGGAACACGATCACGGAGGGGTTCATCATCCTCATTGGTGCCTCTCCGATGATGCGTGAGTAGCTAGATGGCCTTTTCTCTCTTTGTATCTCAATACAATGGTCTCTTGGAAATCTATTTGATGTAATGACTCTTTGCGGTGTGTTTGTTGGGATCCGATGAAATGTGAGTTTATGATCAGATTTGCCTTGATTTAATATCCAATCTTGATTGTTATAGCCTCTTATTTCTTCTCCGATATTTGGCTTTTGTTTGGCCAACTTGATCTATTTATCTTGCAATGTGAAGAGGTGCTTTGTAATGGGTTTGATCTTGCGGTGTCCTTTCCAGTGACAGAAGGGGCAGCAAGGCACGCATGTATCGTTGCTATTAAGGATAAAAAGATGAGGTCTATTCCTACATGAATAGATATTGTCTACATCATGTCACCGTTCTTATTGCATTACTTCGTTTTTCCATGAACTTAATGCACTAGATGCATGCTGGATAGCGTTGGATGTGTGGAGTAATAGTAGTAGATGCAGGTGATACATCTCCAACGTATCTATAATTTTTTATTGTTCCATGCTATTATATTATCTGTTTTGGATGTTTAATGGGCTTTAATATACCTTTTTATATTATTTTTGGGACTAACCTATTAACCGAAAGCCCAGTGCAAATTGCTGTTTTTTTGCCTATTTCAGTGTTTCACAGAAAAGGAATATCAAATGGAATCCAAACGGAATGAAACCTTCACGAGGATCTTTTTTGGAACAAACGTGATCCAGGAGACTTGGAGTGGACTTCAAGGAAGCAGTGAGGCGGCCACGAGGTAGGAGGGCGCGCCCCCCACCCTCGTGGGCCCCTCGCAGATCCACCGACCTACTTCTTTCGCCTATATATACTCTTATACCCTGAAACCTTCGAGGAGAGCCACGAAACACCTTTTGCACCGCCGCAACCTTCTATACCCGTGAGATCCCATCTTGGGGCCTTTTCCAGCGATCTGCCGGAGGGGGATTCGATCACGGAGGGCTTCTACATCAACACCATGGCCTCTCCGATGATGTGTGAGTAGTTCACCACAGACCTTCGGGTCCATAGTTATTAGCTAGATGGCTTCTTCTCTCTCTTTGGATCTCAATACAAAGTTCTCCTCGATCTTCTTAGAGATCTATTCGATGTAACTATTTTTGCGGTGTGTTTGCCGAGATCCGATGAATTGTGGGTTTATGAACTTGATTATATATGAATATTATTTGATTCTTCTCTGAATTCTTATATGCATGATTTGATATCTTTGCAAGTCTCTTCGAATTATCGGTTTAGTTTGGCCTACTAGATTGATCTTTCTTGCAATGGGGGAAGTGCTTAGCTTTGGGTTCAATCTTGCGGTGTCCTTTCCCAGTGACAGCAGGGGCATCAAGGCACGTATTGTATTGTTGCCATCTAGGATAAAAAATACAGGGTTTATATCATATTGCTTGAGTTTATCCCTCTACATCATGTCATCTTGCCTAAAGCATTACTCCGTTCTTATGAACTTAATACTCTAGATGCATGCTGGATAGCGGTCGATGTGTGGAGTAATAGTAGTAGATGTAGAATCGTTTCGGTCTACTTGTTAGGGACGTGATGCCTATATTCATGATCATTGCCTTAGATATCATCATAACTATGCGCTTTTCTATCAATTGCTTGGCAGTAATTTGTTCACCCACTGTAATACATGCTATCTTGGGAGAAGCCACTAGTGAAACCTATGGCCCCTGGGTCTACTTTATATCATATAAGTTTCCAATCTACAATTCTAGTTTACTATCTATTTTGCAATCTTTATTTTGCAATCTTTATTTTCCAATCTATATCACAAAAATACCAAAAATATTTATCTTATTATCTCTATCAGATCTCACTTTCGTAAGTGACCGTGAAGTGATTGACAACCCCTTTATCGCGTTAGTTGCGAGGTTCTTGTTTGTTTGTGCAGGTACTAGGCGACTTGCGTGTAGTCTCCTACTGGATTGATACCTTGGTTCTCAAAAACTGAGGGAAATACTTGCGCTACTTTGTTGCATCACCCTTTCCTCTTTAAGGGAAAACCAACGCATGCTCAAGTGGTAGCAAGTAGGATTTCTGGTGCCGTTGCCGGGGAGATCTACGCACAAGTCAAGACATACCAAGTACCC
Source organism: Triticum dicoccoides (assembly GCF_002162155.2). NCBI lineage: Eukaryota > Viridiplantae > Streptophyta > Magnoliopsida > Poales > Poaceae > Triticum > Triticum dicoccoides. Next base: position 251,865,703 of record NC_041386.1, on the reverse strand, counting down.
ATCACGAACTCTTATCCCTCACACTACATTATTTGCCATTCGCCTCTCGTTTTTCTCTCCCCCACTTCACCCTTGCCTTTTTATTCGCCTCTTTTCCGTTCACCCTTTTTTTCGTTCGTCTCTTTTTGCTTGCTTCTCGTGTGTTCGTGTGTTAGATCGTTTATTTTGTTGTTACGGCTAGTCCTCCTATCATTGTTAGTACTCCCGATCATGAAGTTCTTAATTTTGAACAAAGGGAGGGAGAAAATATAAAAGATGCTTGGTATAGAATTTGCAATGCTCAGAATAGATCCACTAGGAAGCAATCTACTTCTGTTCTTCTTCGCAATTTTTATGTAGGCATCACTCCTTGGAACAGATATAGTCTTGATACCATTACCGGAGGAAATTTCTTGGGTAGCCACACTTTTGATTCTTATAATGCTATGTTAGATTTGTTTGGCCCACCACCTCTTTTGGTTAATGGGACTATTTTAACTTTGGAACACGTGATGCAAAGGCTTGAAATTATCGAAAATAAAGTTGCCACGGTAGATTTGATCGAGAATTTGGATAAAAAGATCCACAATCAAATTACTCAATATGGATCTAAGGTAGGAGTTACTCTGAAATTTTTTCGAGAGAAAGAACCCATAGTTAATGAAAAGATAGATCAAGATTCTACTAGAATTGATAAACTTGAGGATATTATTACCAACTTAGGGTCTGCCTTCTCCACCGTAAGAAACACTTCAAACCCTCCTACTACCAAAGTTGCCAAGTTTATGTATGTTCCTAAAAATAAGGGTGAATCCTCTAGTAAGGAAAATGCAGATCTCAAATCAATAAGTGTTCACCCCAATTTTTTCACTATCATTAAGGAACCTTTTGCTACAAATGAATTTCTTGATTTCTTGCCTAGGAGTTTGATCATTAATAAAAAGAAGGAAACTCCTAAGGGTTATAATTGTTCAATTGAAGAATTGCCTACCAAAGATGAGAATACCTAGATCTATTCTTGTTTTTATGCCTAGCTAGGGGCGTTAAACGATAGCGCTTGTTGGGAGGCAACCCAATTTTATTTGTGTTTCTTGCTTTTTGTTCCTCTTTAGTGATAAATAAATCATCTATCCTCTGTTATGATTGTGTTTTTATGTTTTAATTAGTGTTTGTGCCAAGTAAAGCCTTTAGGATCTTCTTGGATGATTGTTATTTGATCTTGCTGAAAAAAATAGAGAGTATGCGCTCACGAGAATAATTTTCATTTTTAACCAGAGAGCAATAAAATACTGATTCTAACTGCACTAGATCAATATACAAATTATTTAGGGCTTCCTAATTTGGTAGAATTTTTATAGTTACAGAAGTATTCCAAACCTACAGATTACTACAGACTGTTCTGTTTTTGACAGATTCTGTTTTTTGTGTGTTGTTTGCTTATTTTGATGAATCTATGGCTAGTATCGGGGGTATAAACCATAGAGAAGTTGGAATACAGTAGGTTTAACACAAATATAAATAAAGAATGAGTTCATTACAATACCTTAGGTGGTGATTTATTTTCTTATACTAACGGAGCTCATGAGATTTTTTGTTGAGTTTTGTGTTGTGAAGTTTTCAAGTTTTTGGGTAAAGATTTGATGGATTTTGGAACAAGGAGTGGAAATAGCCTAAGCTTGGGGATGCCCAAGGCACCCCATGGTAAAATCCAAGGACAACCAAAAGCCTAAGCTTGGGGATGCCCGGGAAGGCATCCCCTCTTCCGTCTTCGTCTATCGGCAACTTTACTTGAGGCTATATTTTTATTCACCACATGATATGTGTTTTCCTTGGAGCGTCTTGTATGATTTGAGTCTTTGCTTTTTAGTTTACCACAATCATCCTTTCTGTACACACCTTTTGGGAGAGACACACATGAATTGTAATTTATTAGAATACTCTATGTGCTTCACTTATATCTTTTGAGCTACATAATTTTGCTCTAGTGCTTCACTTATATTTTTTAGAGCACCGTGGTGGTTTTATTTTGTAGAAATTATTGATCTCTCATGCTTCACTTTTATTATTTTGAGAGTCTTTTAGAACAGCATGGTAATTTGCTTTGGCTATAAAACTAGTCCTAATATGATAGGCATTCAAGATGTGTATGATAAAAACTTTCATATAGAGTGCATTGAATACTATGATTCTTGATAGATGTTTTGAGATATAAAGGTGGTAATGTTATAGTCATGCTAGTTGGTCAATTGTGAAATTGAGAAATACTTGTGTTAAAGTTGGCAAGTCCCGTAGCATGCACGTATGGTAAACGTTGTGTGACAAATTTGAAGCATCGGGTGTTCTTTGAGTACTTTCCTTATGAGTGGCAGTCGAGCGATGGTCTATTCCTACCAATCTATCCCTCTAGGGGCATGCGTAGTAGTACTTTGCTTCGAGGGATAATAAACTTTTGCAATAAGTATATGAATTCTTTATGACTAATGTGAGTCCATGGATCATACACACTCTTACCTTTCCGCAATTTGCTAGCCTCTACGGTACCGTGCATTGCCCTTTCTCACCTCGAGAGTTGGTGCAAACTTCGTCGGTGCATCCAAACCCTGGGGGTGCCTCGAGGGGGCCACAACCCACCAGGGCGCGTCTGGGCCCGCAGGCGCACCCAGGTGGGTTGTGCCGACCTCGGTGGCCTCCCGCACTGCCTCTTCGCTCCATAAATACCTCCTTGCTCCAGAAACCCTAGGGGAGTCGACGAAATTCTATCCCAGCCACCGCAAGTTCCAAAACCACGAGATCCAATCTAGAGCCCTATTCCGGCACTCCGCCGGAGGGGAACACGATCACGGAGGGGTTCATCATCCTCATTGGTGCCTTTCCGATGATGCGTGAGTAGTTCAACTCAGACCTATGGGTCCATAGGTAGTAGCTAGATGGCCTTTTCTCTCTTTGTATCTCAATAGAACGGTCTCTTGGAGATCTATTTTATGTAATGACTCTTTGCAGTGTGTTTGATGGGATCCGATGAATTGTGAGTTTATGATCAAATTTGCCTTGATTTAATATTTTGATTGTTATAGCCTCTTATTTCTTCTCCGATATTTGAGTTTTGTTTGGCCAACTTGATCTATTTATCTTGCAATGTGAAGAGGTGCTTTGTAATGGGTTTGATCTTGTGCTGTCCTTTCCCAGTGATAGAAGGGGTAGCAAGGCACGCATGTATCGTTGCTATTAAGAATAAAAAGATGGGGTCTATTCCTACATGAATAGATCTTGTCTACATCATGTCACAGTTCTTATTGCATTACTCCATTTTCCATGAACTTAATACACTAGATGCATGCTGGATAGCGATCAATGTGGTGAGTAATAGTAGTAGATGCAGGTAAGAGTCGGTCTACTAATCTTGGACGTGATGCCTATATACATGATCATTGTCTTGGATATCGTCATAATTATTTACTTTTCTATCAATTTCCAGTAATTTGTCTTTTGCAACCGTTGCTATTTTCTCGAGAGAAGCCACTAGTGAAATCTACTCCCCCTCGGGTCTATTTTCCTCTCATATACTTTCAGATCCATATTGCCAATTGCCTTTTATTTTATCTGCTTCTTTTATTTTCAGATCTATATTATCAAAAACCCAAAAATACCTTGCTACGTTTTATTTACTTTTATTTTCATCTATATCAATCCACTACAATTTTATCCCAGCCTTACGTCACTTTTTGGCACCGCTACCCGAAAGGGATTGACAACCCCTTTAACGCATCGGGTTGCCAGTATTTGTTATTTGTGAGCACGTATCGTTTACGTAGTGTTGTGTGGTTCTTCTACTGGTTCGATAACCTTGGTCTAATCACCGAGGGAAATACCTTACCGTTGTTGTGGTGCATCCTCCCTTATTCCTTGGGGAAACACCGATGCATCTCAAGCGACATCAAAGGAACTTTCTAGTGTCGTTGCCGGAGAGACATCATCAACATCTACCAGGTTCCTAATCACAAATCTCATCTCCTTGCAATTTACATTATTTACCATTTGCCTCTTATTTTCCTCTCCCCCGCTTCACAAAAATTTGCCAATTTTATTCGTCCTTTTTTTGTTCGCCATTTTCTTGCCGGATCTATCCGCGTTCTTGATTTCTAGTCATAATGGCTAGCATGACTACTCCTCCTTTGTCAACGGATTTTGAAGTTTTATACTTCAAGCAACGACAAGGAGAAAATTTGAAAGATGCTTGGTATAGGCTAATGGAATCCTATCATGTTTGCAACCTAAAGGGAGACACAAAGATTTTGCTTCATAATTTTTACATAGGATTGGCTTTGCATCATAGACAACTCTTAGATTTTGCCGCTAAAGGGAATTTTATTGAGCTTGATGCTAATGCTACCTATGAAATCTTGGAAGGAATTCTAGGGGTTCCACCACAAAAGAAGGGGATTTCTTTCACCCAAAGGGAGTTCAAATTTTGGACACATCACCTGTGTGTGGGGTGTGGCGTCGCAGAAGGGATCGAGAGAAAAGAAAAGAGGAATTGGGGATTGGTAGGATAGCTAGGGTTAAAGGAGAAATAGGAGATGGGCCTCGGCTAGGAAAAAGTGGGCCATGCTTTCCAAACTCTCTTTGCTAGGCCGGCTACGCAAGTGCACCGCGACTGGTTGGGCTGTTCCTGCTAACCTTTTCTTTTTCCCTAAAAAATGCTAATGTTTTCTTTTCTTTTTTAATTTACAAATAAACAATCATCTGGATTTGAACTGGGAGTTGGATTTAAGATTTCCAAAAATGAACGCTAGCTTTAAGAGGATAAGAGTAAGAATACTCCATGACCAATTTGTCAAGAAGCGTGGCCGCTGACGAGTGGGAGCCAAGACCACCAAGCCATGCGCACATACCATCCGTGTCAACAATTGCAAACGACTACGAGCATGTGCATGAACATGACCATATGATGATGGGGATGGGACCCGAGCCGATAACACACAAAAAATGTATTAAACTCACGGACGTTCACAAAATTGCCTCATGCGAATGATAATATTAAATACATTTGAGTTTTTCCTCTTACTGAAAAAACATTAGGTGCAAACAATCAAAACATCTTTTCAGAAAATAAAATTAGGTGCAAACAATCAAAACATCTATGCTCTACATGAAAAAAAAACTACACATTTGAGTTTTTTATTCTTTTTGCCACAAACATAGTCATATTTTGGGTACAATGAGCAAGGAAGGCCATGTAAAAAATAAGACTTCATTTCATAAAATTAAATAAACTAACAATGGGATTTTTAATATTTCTAAGAAAAAATGAATATGGGGTCACCTAAAAGATCAATTAAAAATCATTCTATGCACGAATTTTTTGTTATAAAGGTCATGCAATGAGATTTTGCATAGTAAAAATCTTTTATTCTATGCACGAAAGGTACAACTATAAGATAAAAAAATCCACAATAGCGGTAGGTACTCGATAATTATCAATCTATGTAGAAAACAATGCGTGTCTTTGTAACTAATTTTGGCACTATTGAAATTGAATTGAGAAATTAAGCTTTAGTAATACTCCCTCCGTTCCTAAATATAGGTCTTTTAAGAGATTTCAATATGAAGTACATACAGATGTATATAGACGTATTTTAGAGTAAGATTCATTCATTTTGCTCCGTATATAGTTCATATTAAAATCTTTAAAAAGACTTATATTTAGAAATGAGGGAGTATTTTATATTCACGGTTTATGCTATTAGTGCTTCTCTGCCGTTTTGAAATGGTGGAAGTGTACCTGTGTGGGATCTTGAATCATTTTTTATTAAGATTGAGATATCGGGTCTTGAACCATTTCTTATTAAGACTGAGACATTTTTTTCTACCATTGCAACACACGAGCTAGTTTTAGGCCTCCTTTGAAATTTCATAAGAATTTTAGAGAATAGAATTTTTATAAGATTTTTTTTCTTTAGAGCTCTTTGGTTCATAAGAATGAATTTCCATTCCTACATAGGATTGATTCCTATCCTCCATATTTCATAGGAAAAAAAGAACCTAGACTCAATAGAAAAATTCCTTTGGTGTCAACTAAATGACATCTTGTTTTCTATTCCTACTCATAGGATTTGAGATACATGTCATCTCATTTTCTACAAAATTTTTATTTTTATGATAATTCTATCTTACGAATCAAAAGAGGCCTTAAGGTGTGAGCCTTTGTCGCTAGGGTACAGCCAACTCTCGACAAGTAAAAGGGGAAAAAGAAGTATCTTTGATATCGCGGATACGGTGACATCTGCTGTAAATTTACTTGCCTCCTCTCGTTCGTCGGATCTATTCGGGGTCTCAGCCTTCAGCGAGGCGGTTTTCCCAGATTGGAAGTCCCGAAGAGCCGCCCCACCTCACCAATCCAACCCCTATAGTTCCGGGACCGACCAGCAAACCCTAGCTCCACATCCACCCACTAGCCATGGCGCCGGCGGCGGGGGAGGGTCCCGGCGACGATGGGCTCCGAAAGTTGGAGTACCTGTCGCTCGTCTCCAAGGTCTGCTCGGAGCTGGAGACGCACATCGGTGTAGGCGACAAGGTACTGGCTGAGTTCATTACCGAGCTCGGCCGCGACGCCCCCTCGGTCGCCGATTTCGACGCCAAGCTCAAGGCCAACGGCGCCGACCTCCCCGACTACTTCGTCCGCACGCTCCTCACCATCATCCACGCCATCCTCCCGCCGCCCTCCCATAACCCTAGCTCCGCCGCCTCGCAGTCCAACTCCAAGTACCGCGCGCTCTCGCGCCCCGACGACGCAGATCGCGCCCGCGAGCTCCGCCTCGAGCTTGAGCGTGATGCCAATGCCACAGCGGCGACCACCCCTGCCCCTTCCAGGGACCGCAGTCGCGATGACCGCTCTCGGGACCGTGACCATGACCGCACGCGTGATGAACGCGGACGGGATCGTGACCATGGCCGCAGTCGTGACAGAGACCGCGGGCGTGGTGATTGCAGCCATAACCGTGACCGAGCACATGATGACCGTGGCCAGGATCGTAACCATGACCGAGGCTGTGAACATGATCATGGCTGGGACAGGGATCGAGACCGTGGTCGCGACAGAGACCGGGAGGGAGATCGGGACGGTAATGGTGGGAGGGCCCAGGACCGCCTCCAGCAAAGGGACAGGGATACTGGCAAGGCCCATGGAAGGAGCAGGAGGTATGTGGATGAGGAGGAGGGACAGCAGGAAAGGGCTGGAGGAAGGAAGACAGAGAATACCCTGACAAATTCAAGTGGCGAGCCTGAGCTTTACCAGGTGTACAGGGGGAGGGTGACCCGTGTAATGGACACCGGTTGCTTTGTCAAGCTTGAGGATGTTCGTGGTGGCCGTGAGGGACTTGTTCATGTATCGCAGATGGCAAGCAGACGGATAGCCAATGCAAAGGAGGTGGTGAAGCGTGATCAGGAGGTGTTCGTGAAGGTAGTTTCGGTAAAGGGAGATAAGTTGAGTCTCTCACTGAGGGATGTGGATCAGGATACAGGAAAGGACCTTCTGCCAATGCAGCGTGGTGTGGAGGATGCTCCAAGGACTAACCCATCTGTTGGTAGTGCTGCTGCTGCTGGGTCTGGAAGGAGGTTGGGTCTATCGGGGATTGTGATTACAGAGGAGGATGAGGTTGCACCCATCTCGCGGCGTCCCCTCAAGCGGATGAGCTCACCGGAGAGGTGGGAAGCGAAGCAGCTAATTGCTTCGGGTGTTCTCGATGTGAGGGATTACCCACAGTTTGATGAGGATGGTGATGGAATGTTGTATCAGGAGGAAGGCGCAGAGGAGGAGTTGGAGATTGAGCTTAATGAGGATGAACCAGAGTTCTTGCAGGGACAAAGCAGATTCTCAATTGACATGTCACCTGTTAAGATTTTCAAGAATCCAGAGGGTTCATTAAGTCGAGCAGCAGCTCTCCAGACTGCCCTCATCAAGGAGCGCCGTGAGGTTAGAGAACAAGAGCAGAGAGCAATGCTGGACTCGATACCCAAGGATCTGAATAGGCCATGGGAGGACCCAATGCCCGACACAGGTGAGCGACACCTTGCACAGGAGCTTAGAGGTGTTGGTCTATCAGCTTATGACATGCCAGAATGGAAGAAGGAAGCATATGGAAAAGCTTTAACGTTTGGGCAAAGGTCAAAGCTTTCAATACAAGATCAGAGGCAAACTCTTCCAATATACAAGTTGAAGAAAGAGTTGATTCAAGCTGTGCATGATAATCAAGTTTTAGTTGTTATCGGAGAAACTGGCTCTGGAAAGACAACGCAGGTGACACAATATTTGGCTGAAGCTGGTTATACCACAAGGGGTAAAATTGGCTGTACTCAACCTCGTAGGGTGGCTGCAATGTCTGTTGCAAAGAGAGTGGCAGAAGAATTTGGCTGTCGACTGGGAGAGGAAGTTGGTTATGCCATTCGCTTTGAGGATTGCACTGGCCCAGAAACTGTGATAAAATACATGACCGATGGAATGCTTCTGCGTGAAATTTTAGTTGATGAGAACCTTTCCCAGTATTCAGTAGTCATGCTTGATGAAGCGCACGAAAGGACCATCCACACAGATGTTCTCTTCGGTTTGCTGAAGCAGCTTGTTAAGCGTAGACCTGACATGAGGCTTATTGTTACTTCTGCTACCCTTGATGCTGAAAAGTTCTCTGGGTATTTCTTCAACTGCAACATCTTCACAATTCCGGGAAGAACATTCCCAGTGGAGATACTCTACACCAAACAACCAGAAAGTGACTACTTGGATGCTGCATTGATTACCGTGCTGCAGATCCACTTGACAGAGCCAGAGGGTGATATCCTTGTTTTCTTGACTGGTCAAGAGGAGATTGATCATGCCTGTCAATGTTTATATGAGAGGATGAAAGGGCTGGGAAAGGATGTTCCTGAGCTCATAATTTTGCCTGTGTATAGCGCTCTGCCTAGTGAAATGCAGTCAAAGATCTTTGAGCCAGCTCCACCTGGGAAGAGGAAGGTGGTCGTAGCCACCAATATTGCTGAAGCTTCTTTAACCATTGATGGCATATATTATGTCATCGACCCTGGCTTCGCCAAAATCAATGTTTATAATTCAAAACAAGGGCTTGATTCATTGGTCATCACTCCAATCTCACAAGCATCGGCAAAACAAAGAGCAGGGCGTGCTGGCCGTACTGGACCAGGCAAATGTTATCGTCTATACACTGAAAGTGCTTACCGCAATGAAATGTCACCAACGACGATTCCAGAAATTCAAAGGATCAATTTGGGCTCTACAGTTCTTAATATGAAGGCAATGGGGATAAATGACCTACTATCCTTTGATTTTATGGACCCCCCAGCACCCCAAGCACTTATCTCTGCTATGGAACAGCTTTACAGCCTTGGCGCTCTTGATGAGGAGGGCCTTCTTACCAAACTGGGAAGAAAAATGGCTGAATTTCCACTGGATCCACCACTTTCAAAGATGCTACTAGCTAGCGTCGACCTTGGATGCAGTGATGAGATACTGACTATTATAGCGATGATTCAAACGGGGAATATTTTCTATAGGCCTAGAGAAAAACAGGCTCAAGCTGATCAGAAAAGGGCCAAATTTTTCCAGCCAGAGGGAGATCATCTTACCCTACTTGCTGTATATGAGGCTTGGAAAGCAAAGAACTTTTCAGGGCCCTGGTGCTTTGAGAACTTTGTTCAGTCAAGATCGCTAAGGAGAGCACAAGATGTCAGAAAGCAGCTTCTAACTATCATGGATAGGTAACTAGTTGAATTAGAATAAATTGAATGAAGAGCCTCTGCATTAGATGTGTAATGGAGGTTTTCCTTAGTAGATTTCTATTAATCAAATTCAAAGCAGATTAGCAGTACTCATCACATCAAATACAATCAGTATGCCTAATTTATATGCAATAATTATGACGAGAATATACTGAAGACAGGGATAAAAACCTACGCTCATAATACTGATGCAAAAGATTATGCAAAGATTACTTATAAGAGGGTAAAAATGAACCATGCAGTGTATTAGGTCCACTATAAGTTGCATAACTGTTGCATGTGGATATTGAATTGGAATTAATGCCTGGTTTCTGCGGGTGCATACTGTAGACAGTCAGGGATAAATACCAATATTTGTGTGGTCTGCTAATTTGGATCCTTCGTTAAAAAACATTGTAGTGTTGTATACAAAAACATTTCACAAAGGAATTAGTGAAGATGGTTTTTTTTTTGGAGACCTATCCATGGCTTGTTTCATTGTGCTTTCGTTATCAAATGTTCAGACAACTTGCATTCATTGCCTATCCAATGGTAGAGGTGTGTTGTTCGATCTACTGTCCTAGAGCTTGATATGATTTTGTTTGTGCGCTAACATATTTGCCGATGTATCTGCAGATATAAGTTGGATGTTGTCGCTGCTGGGAAGAACTTCATGAAAATAAGGAAAGCAATCACTGCCGGCTTCTTTTTCCATGCTGCCAGGAAAGATCCCCAGGAAGGCTACAGAACCTTGGTGGAGAACCAGCCAGTGTACATTCACCCAAGCAGTGCGCTGTTCCAGCGCCAACCAGATTGGGTCATTTACCACGAGCTTGTAATGACGACCAAGGAGTATATGAGGGAGGTGACCGTGGTTGACCCGAAATGGTTAGTGGAGTTAGCGCCAAGATTCTACAAGGGCGCAGATCCAACCAAGATGAGCAAGAGGAAGCGACAGGAAAGGATTGAGCCTCTGTACGACAGGTACCACGAGCCCAACTCATGGCGTCTCAGCAAGCGCCGAGCTTGATGGTCCATCATACCCTACCACAAGTTTTGGCGGAACTGTAAATATTTGTGCTCTGCTCCTAGACACTGTTGCACTAGGTATTTCTACCTACCGGAGTCTTATTCCTGGATACCGTTTTGTATGGATATTTACAGTTCAGCGCTCGACCATTACTGGGTGATTCAGTTTTTCCAGTTTCGGATAATTTAGATAATACTACCTTTGTTTCCTTTAACTCCACATAATATAAGCTTTGTCTAAGTCAAACTTCATAAACTTTGATCAAGTTTAAGAAAAAATATAAACATTCACAATACCAAATTTATAATTATGAAATTAATTTCCATATTGTATATCTTTAGCATTATAGATGTTGATATTTTAATATAAAGTTGGTCAAACATTACTAATGTGATTTTGGACTAATCTTATATGGGGGGTAACAGGAAATGGAGAGGGTAACTTCTTATGAACCGGTGACTGTTGTGGTTCTATTTTCCAAATGTTATTGATCAAGAGGTTTTTTTAGCGACCGCGCTGTGACATGTTTAAGAATTTCAAAGCAAAGACACATGTCAATCACTGGTTGCTCACACACACCCATCTTCGTGAACTATGAGTTGACGACACTAAACGGTTCACACCCATCCGAGCGAACTACAAGTTTTTTTTGAACATTAATACAGATACAAACGTTCATATACACGCGCATACACTCACCTCTATGAACGCACACACGCACACCCTACTCTTATGAGCATCTCTGAAAGACTGAACCGGCATATCATCTTGAAATTTATGAAGTCACTTAAGAACAAATGCGAGCATCAGGATTTGAACTCTGATGGGTTGGGGATACCACAGTCTCTCTAACCATCCAACCACATGTTGGTCCGAGCAAACTATAAGTTAACGGCACTAAACCGGATGACATGTTTTGTTTACAATTTTCAAATGTTCCCTTTGATGTAGCATGGCAAGTTTTTTTTTTGCCAACATGATAACTTCTGAATAAGTTGGAAAAAATTAGGCTAAGAATTCTTCACGTTGCATCATGGCATGCAACCCCTGAAAACGCATAACAATTACTCTGTTGTAGCATGATAAATTCCTAACAATCTGTTTGCTAGCATGGTTATGTTTTCTCTACAGCATGCCAGATATGTATACAATAGCGCGACAAATATACCTGTTTTAGCAAGGCAATTTTTATGTGTTCACTGTTAGTTTTTTTTACTGAATACTCCCAAATCGCTGCATTCGCTCGGATGACCTCCCATAGGGAACGATAGTTCACTTTGGTGACCTCTCGGAGAGACGTCAGCGCAATATTAGTGACGAGAGAATCCCAACCGGGTAGGCCCACGACAACAAGACGACCCAACAGAAGGTTCATGCCCAAAGATGTCATGGTGCAGATAACAACACATGTGGTCATGTTCCATTCATGCGGAGCAATCAGACGGACGTGAGCCGTCAGTTGATACCAATCCATCAGCCGGGAGCAAACAGGAGTTCAGCAAACAAGCAATTAAGAGGGATGTTACCCACGAGCTCCACTACGCCTTAATTGCTATCGTCACCTTATGTAATAACACTCGACCATCAATGATCCATTACCACTAGCATTAACACCAACCGCTGTAACCCTCCATGACGCACTCTATATAAGCCAAGGCAGGGGCACCAGGCTGAGGTTTGCACCATTTGTATTCATCCTTATACACAAGAGAGAAAACAACAATAAACCTTGTCTTTACGCCCATTTGCATCTTCGGTAGCCTCTATGCCTCTACATTCTAACTCCTATACATGCTTTCGGAGTTTGCGCCACAACGGTTGGCGCCCACAATGAGCCTAGCGTCTATCGAAGCAATGATGCAGATGGTTTCTTCATTGTTTAGCGGCGGCAGACTGGCTTTGAGGCGTACCATTTTCTTTGGTTCACTCGACTTCGCCACCGACGAATTAGCGTGGCATCCTAATGCCCCGCACACTGGAGCAATGACATGGGCATTCTGTGAATCCAGGAACCGGTCTTGTACCGGTCAGCCCGAAGGACGCTTATTCAACGCTAGAGGTGCTCCCAAAAGTCTTGCCTTGGCAGGCTAGCTACCCAACTAGCTGGAATGCTCAATTCCGACTCGCTATGCCCTCTCCTAGAGTTTGGATCCCAAGGGGGGGAGAGATATGGAAGCCACACCTCCGTGGCTAAGGTTTTCATGGCAAAGATTGGTGGAGCATGTGGAACCCAACGCTAGAAAAACTAAATTTCAACCGCGCAACCAAGAACATACTGTTGGTGCAATTGAGTGCCCCAAGAGTCTCCAAGATTGTTGGACAGAAATAGTGAGGGCCTAATGTGTTTGCTAGTGCATACAGAGAAATTATGTCCCTGACGTTATGAGGAGTTTGCTACAAACTTAGAAGATTTTTATCTGCGAAGCAGAGAAGAATGCTAAGGCAACCGAGAAGACTGCTATCGAAGATAATGCGTGATGGAAGGGACCCCCAAAAATTGCAGACGTGAAGCAATTACTACAGAGCTCGGTCAGAGAGTGTTAACTACAGTCGAGAAGATTGAAGAGGAAAAGACGTAGCATTTTCTTCTGTAGTTCTTCTTCTCTTATTTGAGTCAGAGGACCACTATACTACTAAAAGGGTGTTGGTGCAATTCCTTGCCCTTTGTGTTTGGGGATTCTTGTCGGAAACAGTTTGGAAGCGATTTGTTTGCTAGTGCACACAAAGAGAAATAGTCCCTGGAGTATCAAGAAGAATGCTATAATTTGTTGTGAAGTTTGCTATAGACTTCACTGAGAGTTATCTATGCAGCAGAGAAGATGATTATGTTTCGAGGAATGTTATTCTGAGAAGATTGCTATAATCTCCCTAAGAGTTTGGTACCGAAAAGTTTGCTGCCAAAAGGCGAGAAGATTACTATAATCATCCAAAAGGTTTGACACCAAGAAGATTGCTACTTCCAAGAAGTTTGCTATAAACTTCTACGGAAGTCATCGAAAAGAAGATTGATATGTTTCGCGAAGTATAAAATCAAGAAGATTGGTACTTCTGAGAAGTTTGCTAAACTTCCTCAAAAGTTATCTGTGCTGCAGAAAGGTTGTCATATCTCGAAGAGTTTGTTATCGAGAAAATTGCGTGCCGGAGATGGCCCCGGCAAAATATTACTGAAGCGAAGCAATTTTCATTTGGCGTGTCTGAAAGTGCAACTAATTCCCGGGTGGTTTTGGTAATTCATAACAACATATACCTCATTGAACAAATGTCCATTCAAGATCAATATTTCAGGATGTTCAATGATTGGCATGGCAAGGACTATAGATGTGGACCCCTCAAAATGCTTAAGACAAGGATTGGCAAAAGCTCAAGACTCTACATTTTTGTTTAAGTGATTGAAAGGATCGAGAAGATATGTCTAGAGGGGGGGGGGGTGATTAACCCTTAACAAAAGTGGCAATTTTTAGTTTCCTCAAGTTAAGGTGGAGTTTAGCACATATTAAAGGGCATCCAATACATCTCAAGCAAGCATGAAAAGAGTATAGGCAGCAGAAAGAGTAAAGCATGCAAGTGCAAGAAGGTAAAAGGATGGGATTGGAGTGTGCAAACGCAATGGATACGCGGAGAATTTTTGGCGTGGTTCCCATAGGTGATGCTATTGTACATCCACGTTTATGGAGACTTCAACCCACGAAGGGTAACAATTGCGGGAGTCCATGGAGGGCTCCACCCACGAAGGGTCCACGAAGAAGCAACCTTGTCTATCCCACCATCACTACTAGGGAAAAGCCTAGCAGTAGCGCGGGTAGCCGCGCTACTAATACAACGCTACAACTAATGCTTAGCAGTAGCACGGTTTGTCCCGCGCTACTGCTATCTAGGGATAGCAGTAGCGTTCGTGGCCAAAACGCGTTGCTGCTAACACTGGTACAACGAGGTGCTATACAAATGTTTTTAACCACTTTCGGCGATGGCATTTGGAACCGTCGCCTAGTGAGTGACTGCGATAGGAAGGTCCTTCCCACACGACCCAGAAACCGTCGGGGATAGGGAGCCTTGATGCATACAGTTGTCCCTATATAACCGTTTCCGATATCTCTAATATCTCAAACGCGTCATCCTTGCTACTCGTTTGTGCTCGCATTGCCATCACAGTTGGAGTTTTGTGGTTTTACCTAAAACCAGGCACATTCCAGGCACGAGAGTTTTTCAGGCACGTACCAAACTGGCTCTATGTTTACGATGCCTGGCACATCACAAACAATTCATGATTGTAAACCGTGTACGATAGATAGACAATCACACACATTTAGTTTTCCCGCACCATTTGTGATAGTGTCTGACATCACACACGCTTTGCAAACGGCAACTGTATGCATTGTTACACACGTTTCCTCTCCGTGAACCGTGTTGGATTATGATGTATATCCCACACGCTGTGCTTTACATACCATGTGCGCCGTAATGACCCGCACACCGTAATTTCACCCTAATTTAATTGCCGCTATTTAAAATTGTACCTAATTTGAACCTGAAAGTAGGCTATAGCTTTATTCTTATCCATCAGGTTCAAACAACCAATGCATTATTCGGTTCACAGGTACATATGTTTAAGAATTACATAAGCACCAAATAAAGAATGATGAACCAGGGTTCTATACTTGTACTATTACAGATGGTAAAGAAAGATGCGATAGACATTCTGGTTGCTGAACAAGGTGAAGCGGAATGGCCCTATTGTGCTCTCCTGGATGTAGATGGACGCATGACTCTAGTCCAACCCCTTGTGATGGCCGGCCGCCAATCATGTAGTTTGAGAGGTAATCTTGAGTAAACTGCTTCAGGATCCACTGCAAAGGAAAACAGATTCAGACATCGTCATCTAACACAACTCATTACGGGTAGTAAAAAGAAGGCTACAGAGTTCTTACTTACCATCCTGCAGTTCACTGTTGTCTTGCATAAAGTGTAAACAAATAGTTTGAGTGACATCTTTTGATCCATTTTAATAATAATCTTTATCAGTTTTCTCACTTGATGCTGGTTCATGAATATCTCATTTCCCCATACGCAGAAAGGGTCGAAGTGTGGATCTTTGGCAATGACATATGTACCTAAAAGCACCAAGTTAATGTTAGAAGCTAAACAACAATTGCAAAATGGTGTAGTACAACACTCCCTCCATCCCATTATATAAGATTTTATTACATGTATATCTAGACATCATCAGAACATTAAGGTCACTCTTCCTTGTTGCTATGTAGCCTGGGATTGCATATTTAGTCATTCAGTACAATGCATGTTGCTATGTAGACTCAGATATATTAAATATGGACCTAGTTAACCTACTGAGAAATGGGTTACAGATATATTCAGTGAAATTTCCGATTCGACGATTAATCCCTTATGAGCCCGCAAGCTATATGGTACCAGCTACTGATACCCTGAATAGTGAGTACATATAAGCAATGCGATGAAACCAACCTCGATGGAAAACAACACTGTTCCCAGTATTGTCCTGTATGAGTAAATATAAAGAAATGTTAAGCACAACAGGCTAAACATCAACCAAATATATCCATGATAAACAAGATAATCTACAAATGATAGCTTCAGTGTGTAGGTTTAAGCACGCTAGTTAAGCAAAACAAGAAGTGGAAAGGTGTGTTCACTTCATCAGACATAACATTTAAAAACAAGCAAATAGTCATTCAAACTGGTATTGTGTAGGTCCAAAGTACACTAGTTATTGTTAAAAGAACGAAAAGGCATGTTAACCGCAACATCCTTAACAACAACCAAATATCGTAATTCATAGTGGTATTGTTGAAACTATTATTGATGAAATTGAACTGCACAGCAAATAGTTGCACATATAGAGCATCACATTGTGAAGAACTGAAACAAACAAGGCATAAGGCCATCTCTAGCCGATCCTTTAAAAGTTAACAGACTAAAACCCTTAGTGTATATATATATACTCCAACAATTTTTGGCTGTTTCTAGTCGATCCCCTAAACTTAACGTTGTAAACTTCAATTTGATCTAGTTCAAAGCAGGTTCAACCAAAAGTAGCATGCATTCAAACATAAATATAGTTTGACCTATTTTAATAATAATCTTTATTAGTTTCCTCACTTGATGCTGGTTCATGAATATCTCATTTCCCCATACGCAGAAAGGGTCGAAGTGTGTATCTTTGGCAATGACATATGTACCTAAAAGCACCAAGTTAATATTAGAAGCTAAACAATAATTGCAAAATGGTGTAGTACAACACTCCCTCCATCCCATTATATAAGATTTTATTACATGTATATCTAGACATCATCAGAACATTAAGGTCACTCTTCCTTGTTGCTATGTAGCCTGGGATTGCATATTTAGTCATTCAGTACAATGCATGTTGCTATGTAGACTCAGATATATTAAATATGGACCTAGTTAACCTACTGATAAATGGGTTACAAATATATTCAGTGAAATGTCCGATTCGACGATTAATCCCTTATGAGCCCCCAAGCTATATGGTACCAGCTACTGATATCCTGAATAGTGAGTACATATAAGCAATGTGATGAAACTAACCTCGATGGAAAACAACACTGTTCCCAGTATTGTCCTGTATGAGTACATAGAAAGAAATGTTAAGCACAACAGGCTAAACATCAACCAAAAATATCCATGACAAACAAGATAATCTACAAATGATAGCTTCAGTGTGTAGGTTTAAGCATGCTAGTTAAGCAAAACAAGAAGTGGAAAGGTGTGTTAACTTCATCAGACATAACATTTAAAAACAATCAAATAGTCATTCAAACTGGTATTGTGTAGGTCCAAAGTACACTAGTTATTGTTAAAAGAACGAAAAGGCATGTTAACTGCAACATCCTTAACAACAACTAAATATCGTAATTCATAGTGGTATTGTCGAAACTGTTATTGATGAAATTGAACTGTACAACAAATAGTTGCACATGTAGAGCATCACATTGTGAAGAACCGAAACAAACAAGGCATAAGGCCATCTCTAGCCGATCCTTTAAAAGTTAACAGACTAAAACTCTTAGTGGATATATATATACTCCAACAATTTTTGGCTGTTTCTAGTTGATCCCCTAAACTTAATGTTGTAAACCTCAATTTGATCAAGTTCAAAGCAGGTTCAACCAAAAGTAGCATGCATTCAAACATAAACATAGATAGTTTTGCATAACCGAACATAAAACATAAATTTAAACTAAGCTAAACTACTTTCGGTCGAAGTGGAGGTCGAGCCAATCCTTCCTCGTGAGGTACAGTGTGCCGTGAGCCGGGTCTGGGCCGGTGCCGTCGTCGGGGTCATTGGGGAAGACACTCCTCCACTCGTCGACGCCGATCTCCTCATCCTCACCGCCCACCTCGATGCCCTCCGTGCCGCCGTCCTCGCCGCCTTCGACCTCGTCATCGTAGGAGAGCACGATAACCTCGCCGCCCTCTGTCAGTGTCAAAACCAGCCGATCTCGGGTAGGGGGTCCTGAACTATGCGTCCGGGGATCGAAGGTAACAGGAGACAAGGGAGACACGATGTTTACCCAGGTTTGGGCCCTCTTAATGGAGGTAAAACCCTACGTCCTGCTTGATTGTATTCGATGAGTATAGGGGTTACAAGAGTTGATCTACCTCGAGATCGTAATGGCTAAACCCTAGATGTCTAGCCTATATGAATTCTGATAGCCTCTACGGACTAAACCCTCCGGTTTATATAGACACCGGAGGGGCCTAGGGTTGTACAGAGTCGGTTTACGGAGAATGGAAAATACACATCCGGACATTAAGCTTGCCATTCACGCATAAGAGAGTCCTACCCGGACATGGGGGAAGGTCTTCTACCTTGTATCTTCACGGCCCATCAGTCCAGCCCACATCACACAGCCCGGACACCCGAGGACCCCTCAATCCAGGACTCCCCCCTGAACCATTCTTCAATGATGATGTGTTCGGCTCACAGATTGCCTTCGACATTGCAAGGCGGGTTCCTTCTCCGCGTACAAAGCAGTCTTCTAAGCAAAAGAACGGTATCCAGATCTATATAATAATCACAACCCTCAACCACAAGGGCACAATACTTAATAAGGCATATCTACTGACAGCTCTTTCGGCAAAATGTCGCGTCTAGCCTTTTCATAATTCCGAACCGTTTTTTGGCCTCCCACTTCGTGTTTCGAGGTGCAGCCTCCATTGACACGTCTCGTCAAAGCGGAGATCGTGTCCCCTTATAGCGGGATTTTCATCAATACGGGTCTGGGTAACCCAACCGTGCCATTCGCACGACCCCTTGGGAACATGTGAGTTTTAAGGCCAGTGGGGGGCGTTTGATATTCACTGCCTATATAAGCGGACAAAGATCCATCTTTTTACCCCACGCCTTCTTCCTTCCTCATCCCTCCCATCCTCGAGCTCCAGTGCCCAAGCTTCAATCTTTCCTACCGCCCAACCTCTCCAGCCATGGCCGGATGCGGCTCGCAGGGCAAGTGGATGGCTTCCTCCGTCACAGAGAGGAACGTCAAGGAACTCCGGGAAGCAGGGTACTTGGCCGCGAACATCGCGCATCGGCTCCCTGCCAAAAAACAGATCATCCCTACTCCGGAGCCTAGTAAGAGGGTGGTGTTTACCCCTACTTCCTCTGCGGACTAGGGTTTCCTCTCCACCCTTTCGTCCGCGGCCTCATGTTCTATTATGGGCTAGATTTCCACGATCTAGCCCCAAATTCCTTCCTCCACATCTCAGTGTTCACCTTTGTGTGCGAGGCGCTCCTCCGCATTCCATCCCACTTCGGCCTATGGCTTAAGGTCTTCAGTGTGAAGCCGAAAATGGTTGACGGGCAACATGCGGAATGTGGCGGTGCCATGGTGAGCAAGCTCCCCAACGTCACCTGCCCCAAAGGGGCCTTTGTGGAGACCGTGAAGTGATGGCAACTGGAGTGGTTCTACATCACCGAACCTCGTGGCGCCACATGGGCAGCCACTCCCGAGTTTAAATCTGGACCCCCAATGCGGCTCATGTCGTGGATTAACAAGGGCCTGGACTGGGCGTCGCCCAATGAAGTGATGATGCTGCAAAAGCGCATAAAAATATGATGGAGAAGAACACCAGTCTCGCTGATGTGATTCAGGTGATGCTTTTCTGCCGGATTCTCCCCTGCCAGCGCCGGCCTCTCCACATGTGGGAGTTCAATCCGGATGGTCCGCGGACCCTGCAGTGATTCTTCGGCATGACGTACGAAGAGATCTGGAAGCTGCTTTTCAAGGCCTAGAAGTCGTGGCCGGAGATGACCGAAGACATCAGCCTCGACTGTGCTCATCCGACCACCCCAGTAAGTTTTCTAATTTTTGAACACAACTTCAGTTCATAAATCAAAGGGTATGCTGAGCCTTCCATTCTTCCATCGGGGCTGGACAAAGAAGGTGGAGCAGATCCAGTGTTCGGCTCTACTACCCGAAGACCCAACCATTCCTCTGCTAACGAGGATGCTGGTTCCGGCGCCGTACCAGGCGCGGAGAAGAAGGCCAAGAAGAAAGGCAAGGAGGCCAAAAGTGGCCTTCACCAAAAAGGTACTTCGGACGCTGCGTCCGGAAATACCGAAGCTCCCTCCTCCCACGAGGGAGATGAAGATGAGGAGGAGGAGAAGGAGGAGAGCAATTGTCCCCTTAAGGGGGGAAGAAGAAAAGGGCGGCCTCAGTGGACCTAGAGGCGGAGGCGTCCAAGAAGGGGAAGATTCCCCTTTCGGACGACTCGGACTCGGATGTCGAAGCCATCCTCAAGTGGCGCCCCAGGTCGAAGCCCCTGGCCACATCGTAAGTGTCCAAGGATACTGCATATGTAGCTGTTTTTTGTGATTGCAGTTTTAACACATATAAATTGCGTGCTGCAGTCTGGCCTACGATCTCCCCCAACCATCATCGTGTTCTGGGAACTCGCTTGGGCCAGAGATGGTGGAGAGCGAGACGCCTCCGTGATCCTCCCCGCCAACTGCCACAGACAACATCGAAGTGTTGTCCCAAAGAGCCTCTCCGGGCCATGGAGAGGTGCGGGAGGCCGCCCAGACGATGGCAGAGGGTAACACCTCGGCTGCCGAGAACATGGGGGAACCGACCCCCATGGAGACAGGTAATGGGGGCCATGACCAATCCGCCCCCAGCCGAATATTATTCCGGAGACCCGTACGACTCCGGAATCGAGTGAGCAACCTCCATTGAAAGAGGGGGGAGCGTTGACTCCACTAGCAACCTCTATCAATCCAGAGGCGCCGAACACTCTGGTGGAAGCGCTTCGACACACTTCCATTGTGGAGGAGCACCGTACCCTCGTGGGTACAGTGGTTGAGAAGGTTCAGTCCGCCAAAAGCGGGCTGAACGAAGCCTTTACCAGCCTATTAACAGGCTTTGAGGCACGTGATGTAATATTCTTAGCTGCTTTGCATATGCAAAAAATATGCCTGTGTATAGGTAGTAGCCCCTGAGACTCTGTTCGGCTTTTGGAAAGAAGTGCCGAACAATGGATCAAGTAGTACTCGCAGGAGATAATATACTTGTCTATTTTGATAAACAAGCATCACTATTAGCGGCAACTGCCCAGGCCGCCGAAGTGTCCAAACTCAAGCGGAAGTTGGAGCAGGCCGATGAGGACCTCGTCCGCATCAACAAGCGGTTTGATGAGGCGCAAGGTATGTTTTGATTTTTTTGTTTACGCACCTAAAGTAATATGCCAATGTGGGGTCTAATCTCCTGTGTTATCCTGATAATATTTGCAGGTAGTGCGACCGAGGTCGAGGCCCTGAAGAGCGCCCTCGCCCAAGCCAAGGAGCAGGCGCGGGTGAGCCAAGCGGCCGCTAACAAAGCGGCTGCAGATTTAGAGGCCGAGAAGGTCACCCTCCACAAGTATGAGGAGCTGGTGACATAAGTGGAGCAGGAGCTCCAAGATGCCACCAACAAGTGTGAGACCTTGGAGGAGAAGAATAAGGCCCAAGCGGTCGATCTCACCAAGGCTCTTCAGGAGGACAAGGAGGCGCGGACAAAGTCCCGGGAGGCTCGTGAGGAGATCAAGCAAGCCGGATAGACAGCGGCTGGTAAGCCCTTTTTTACAGAGTATATTTGGCGGTCGGAGATATGCCTTGCTTAATCGACTATGGAGTTCTCCAGACGCCTTTGCGGATCTCCTGAGGAGTGCGGCCGATGCCGCGCAATTCTTCCGGTCCCAGGAAGGAAACACCACAGAGAAGCTCCTCTGGTCCTAGTACCTGGTGCCAGAAAGGCCAGCGTTGCTAAACAACTAGATGATGTAGTTGGCGGAGCTGCATAGGATGTCCGGCTTGGCCATGAAGGACATCATAGTTCAGCTATGGCCAGCCGGACCTATTCCGAGCAGCTACTTCGGCTTGGTCAAGCGACTCGACTATGCTCTACCCCGAGTTAAAGCTATGAAGCGCTTGGCTTGCATAGAGGGTGCGCAGATCGCCTTTGCCCGCGTCAAGATGCACTGGGCGAAGAGGAAGGCTGCCGCCGTGGCCGTTGAGGGTCCACCCGAGGGCAAGGACTACCGCAAGCCGGAGCGATACTTCGAGGACGTCCTGGAGGGTGCTCGTTTAATAGAGGGTCAATGCTCGAAGGGTATTATGTTTGAATGAATGTATCTGAGCTGCCCGGACTTTGTGTTATGAAACAAGGCCTCTGTATAATATACTTGTGTGTTTATCTCAAATTATTTTCCTCCCGTGCGGCCGTTTTTTGTATTTGAAAGTTTGCCAGTCGTCGGCTTCAGCCCCCACGTAGATACTACGGGGGTGTTCGGAATAGCACATGACCACACTTGTCCCAACATCTTGATCCGTAAAGGAGGTGATCATGCAGCAAACTAGGCAATCAGACTATGCGGCTTTATCACTCTCACTTAGCCATAGGAGTTTGACCAAGGGACTATGAGCTAGTCCCTGGTGCGTGTGCGGCTTTCCAAACTTGGATGGTTTAGGCGCGTGACCGGGTGAGGCCAGTCCTTCGTGTAATACAGAATTTTTTTGCAAAAGATTTAGTAAGTCACCGAACCGCTGACCAGCTCTCGCTATACCATGATTGTTAGTTTTTGGATTTCTCTACTGAGGTGTTTGACCGGGCGAACCAGAAACACAATTGCTGTAGTTCTCCCTTTACTACATTAGCCAAAAAAGTAGAATGTAAGGTGGTAACCACAGGAGCCGGGCAACTCAACTATTGACCAAAGACATGACTCAGAGCCGATGCATAGAATGCGGTATTCGGGACGCCGAAGTGTACTATAAAAGTGTTCAGACTTTTTGTTTTTGTAAAATATATGTGGCCGAATAGAGCCCCTGGCAATTTATGCCGAGGTGTGTATGTCAATCTGTTGTGAAGACGGAATACAAATTATGAAATAAGCCAGTACCGAATAAGGTTGGACAAAACTGTTTCCGCTATAGTCTGATTGATACGTCAAATGTGTTCTTACAGAGAATGCCATAATCATCAAGGCTATTTTACATGCCAAGCATTTTAGAACAAGGGAAAGTTGAATCCAGGTCCTAAAAAAAGGTGGTCTTGAAGATCCTTTGGACACCCTGCCGCACGTCTGCACCGCTTTTCACCTTGGTGTAGGACCCTCTGAGAGGATCAATGATCGAGTATACAGATGGGGCCTGGGAAAGGGCCCTTTGTACCACCTAAAAGTGATTTGGGTTTTAAAGAACCTGAAAAAATAATGGAGAGAAAAAAGAGAAAAAAGGAAGAATATTAAGGTCCGAATAGGGTCGAGCTGTACTTTGGACTTTGTCCTTAGTGTGCCTCCGTCCTTGCCCAAGGTATTTTTAGTGAGTAGTTATGTACGCGCGGTACATATGCCGTGATTAGGTGGGGGTTTTGACGGAGGCTAAATTGCTAATCAAGTCTTGGATGAACGAAACTATCGTTCTGCATGGTAGACCAGACTCGTTTTACAGTGTCCGAGGGCTTGATGGCCGATGAAGTATTCGGCTTGATAAGGATACCCTGTACCTCAGCTGTGAGGGCCGCGGTATGCTCTCAGTGTGGAGGGAGCTCCATGTTTCCATTGACTGTTATAACGCCATGTGGTCAGGGCATCTTAAGCTTTAGATAGGCGTAGTGCGGGACTGCATTGAAACAGGCGAAAACAGTTCGTCCGAGCAGTGCATGATAACCACTGCGGAAGGGGACGATGTCAAAGATCAAATCTTCGGTTCAGAAGTTATCCGGTGAGTCGAAGACTACCTCCAGTGTTATTGACCCTGTGAAGTAGGCCTCTACGATGGGTATCGCTCCTTTAAAGATGGTTTTAGTGGGCTTGATCCTTGAGGGATCAATACCCATTTTATGGACAGTGTCCTAATAAAGCAGGTTAAGACTGCTGCTGCCGTCCATGAGGACTCGCATGAGGTGGAATCCGTCGATGATTGGATCGAGGACCAATGTTGTTGAACCTCCATGACGGATACTGGTCAGATGGTCTCTGCGGTCAAAAGTGATCGGACAGGCCGACCATGGGTTGAATTTTGGGGCGACTGGCTCTATGGCGTAAACGTCCCTTAGTGCGCGCTTGCGCTCCCGCTTGGGGATATGAGTGACATAGATCATATTCACTGTGTTTACCTCGGGGGGGAAATTTCTTTTGCCCCCGTGTGTTTGTTGGGCAAGGCTCATCATCATCCTCGCTAGGCGGCCCTTTCCCCTTATGTTCAGTATTTAGCTTACCGACCTGTTTAAAGACCCAACAATTTCTGTTGGTGTGATTGGCAGGCTTGTCCGGGGTGCCATGGATCTGGCAAGGCCGATCGAGTATTCTGTCCAAACTGGATGGACCATCTTTGTTTCCTTTGAATGGCTTCTTTCGTTGATCAGGCATAAAGCCACTGAATCTGGCGTTGACCGCCGTGTCTTTGGTATCTTCATTGTTACTTAGATGCTTGTGTTTGTTGCGTCGTGGCCTACCATTGCTATATCTGGCTTCGGAGGTGCCAGGGTTGCTGGTGCTATTGCTTCTATGAGCCAGCTAGCTATCTTCTCCCATGCAAAAGTGGGTCATGAGTGCGGTAAGAGCTGCCATGGACTTCGGCTTTTCTTGGCCGAGGTGTCGGGCGAGCCACTCATCACGGACACTGTGTTTAAAGGCCGTGAGGGTTCCAGTGTCCAGAAAATCAACAATTTGGTTCTTTTTAATTAAGAACCTGGTCCAGAGCTTTCGGGTGGACTCTCCGGGTTGCTAGACTATGTGACTGAGGTCATCGGCGTCCGGAGGCCGGACATAGGTACCTTGGAATTTGTCTCTAAAGGCATCTTCCAAATCTTCCCAGCTACTAATAGAGTTCTCTGGGAGGTTATTTAGCCAGTGCCTTGCTGGTCCTTTCAGCTTTAAGGGGAGGTATTTGATGGCATGGAGATCGTCACCGCGGGCCATGTGGATATGGAGAAGGAAATCTTCGATCCATACCGCGGGATCTGTCGTGTCGTATGATTCAACATTTACGGGTTTAAACCCTTCTGGGAACTGGTGCTGCATTACCTCATTGGTAAAGTATAAGGGGTGTGCGGTGCCTCTGTATCGGGCAACGTCACGACGGAGTTCAGATGACATCTGTATGCAATTTTCGGCCCTGGTGAGGCTATGCCTATCTCGCCAAGCTTGACAGTCGTCTTCTTGAGTTGCGGCGCGCCCCCTTGATCCATAGATTGATCTGGCTTGGCTGCTCTATTGCTCAAGTCTTGTCGTAGGTCGTAGGTGTATCCTGGAGCCGCTGTCTCTCTGCCCCTACGGCGCGGTGGTGCGGGTTGGTGTTTGGCATAGGTGGCCGCTTTATCTAACCCGTGTGGTGGCTGGTCTGGTTCATCAGCGCTGTCATGTTTTGACGGTATTGGCTCTAAGGCCTCGTCTTCGAATTGTGGTAGTAGCCGACACTTTGAATAACTCTTTGTTGAGCATTGAAGGCCAAATTCTTTGGCCGCTAGGACCTGGGTCCATCTGCCGTTGAGTCTATCCTGTTCGGCTTGGAGCCATTCCTGCTGCTTTTTTAGGCTTCTTGCAGTGGCGATTAGTTGGCGCTTAAAGCGCTCCTGCTCGAGGGGTTCCTCTGGCATGATCAAATCTTCGTTCCCAAGGCTAACATCATCCTCGGAGAGTGATAGGTAGTTGCTATCTTCCAATTCTCGTTCCCGACCGGATCGTCGGGGTTAACTTGCCCCTCCTCCACATCATCCTGTTCGGATGTGGGCTCGACGGGGGCTTCTGGGTCTTTGGCATTCTCTGGAGTGTTATTGTCTCTAGTGCCTGATACGTCCATTTTTCATCATGCTTTTATATCAATATTTATTGCATTATGGGCTGTTATTACACATTATGTCACAATACTTATGCCTATTCTCTCTTATTTTACAAGGTTTACATAAAGAGGGAAAATGCCGACAGCTGGGATTCTGGCTGGAAAAGGAGCAAATATTAGAGACCTGTTCTGCACAGCTCCAAAAGTCCTGAAACTTCACGGATGATGTTTTCCAAATATATAAAAAACATTGAGCTCAAGAACTTCACCAGGGGGCCACACCCTGCCCACGAGGGTAGGGGGTGCGCCCTACCCCCTGGCGCGCCCCCTGGTGGCCCTCCGGTGACCATCTTCTGCTATATGGACTCTTTCGATGGGAAAAAAAATCATAAGCCATCTTCTCGGACGAAACTCCGCCGCCACAAGGCGGAACCTTGGCAGAACCAATCTAGGGTTCTGGCGGGCCTGTTCTGCCGGGGAAACTTTCCTCCCGAAGGGGGAAATCATCACCATCGTCATCACCAACGCTCCTCTCATAGGGAGATGGCAATCTCCATCAACATCTTCATCAACACCATCTCATCTCAAAACCCTAGTTCATCTCTTGTATCCAATTCTTGTCTCCAAGTCCGGGATTGGTGCTAGTAGGTTGCTAGTAGTGTTAATTACTCCTTGTAGTTGATGCTAGTTGGTTTAATTGGTGGAAGATCATATGTTCAGATCCTATATGCACATTAATACCCCTCTGATTATTAACATGTTTATGCTTTGTGAGTAGTTACTTTTGTTCCTGAGGACATGGGAGAAGTCTTGCTATTAGTAGTCATGTGAATTTGGTATTCGTTCGATATTTTGAAGAGATGTATGTTGTCTCTCCTCTAGTGGTGTTATGTGAACGTCGACTACATGGCACTTCACCATTGTTTGGGCCTAGAGGAAGGCATTGGGAAGTAATAAGTAGATGATGGGTTGCTAGAGTGACAGAAGCTTAAACCCTAGTTTATGCGTTGCTTCGTAAGGGGCTGATTTGGATCCATATGTTTCATGCTATGGTTAGGTTTACCTTAATACTTTTGTTGTATTTGCGGATGCTTTCAATAGAGGTTAATCATAAGTGGGATGTTTGTCCAAGTAAGGGCAGCACCCAAGCACCGGTCCACCCACATACCAAATTATTAAAGTACCAAACGCAAATCATATGAGCGTGATGAAAACTAGCTTGACGATATTCCGATGTGTCCTCGGGAGCGCTTTACATCATATAAGAGTATGTCCAGGCTTGTCCTTTGCTACAAAAAGGATTGGTACACCTTGCTGCACTTTATTACTTTTGTTACTTGTTGCTCGTTACAAATTATCCTATCACAAAACTATCTGTTACCACTTATTTCAGTACTTGCAGAGAATACCTTACTGGAAACCGCTTATCATTTCCTTCTGCTCCTCGTTGGGTTCGACACTCTTACTTATTGAAAGGATTACGATAAATCCCCTATACTTGTGGGTCATCAAGACTCTTTTCTGGCGCCGTTGCCGGGGAGTGAAGCGCCTTTGGTAGGTCGAATTTGGTAAGGAAAAATTTATATATTATGCTAAAATTTACTGGTACTTGTTACTATGGAAAGTAATCCTCTAAGGGGCTTGTTCGGGGTATCTTCACCCCGACCAGTAGAGCAAAGAGTTGCTCCTCAACCTACTGAACCTACTGAAAATGAAAATGCTTGCTTCGAAATTCCTTTGGGTATGGTAGAAAAACTACCAGCTAATCCTTTTTTGGGAGATGGAACAAAGCATCCTGATGAGCATCTAATATATGTGGATGAAGTTTGTGGATTATTTAAGCTTGCAGGTGTACCCGGAGATGTTGTTAAGAAGAAGGTCTTACCTTTATCTTTGAGGGGAGATGCATCGACATGGTACAGGCTATGTGATGATATGGAGTCTTGGAATTACAAACGATTGAATTTGAATTTCATCAAAAGTTTTATCCTATGCATCTTGTTCATCGTGATCACAATTATATATATAATTTTTGGCCTCGCGAGGGAGAAAGCATCGCTCAAGCTTGGGGGAGGCTTAAATCAATGTTATATTCATGCCTCAATCATGAGCTCTCAAGAGAAATGATTATTCAAAAATTTTATGCTTGGCTTTCTAATAACAATCGCACCGTGCTTGATACTTCTTGTGCTGGCTCTTTTATGATGAAGACTATTGAATTCAAATGGGATTTATTGGAAAGAATTAAATGCAACTCTGAAGATTGGGACCTGGACAATGGTAAGGAGTCAGGTATGACACCTAGTTTTGATTGTGTCAATTCTTTTATGAATACTGATATTTTTCGTAAATTTAGCACTAAATATGGACTTGACTCTGAGATAGTAGCTTCTTTCTGTGAATCTTTTGCTGCTTATGTTGATCTCCCCAAGGAGAAGTGGTTTAGATATCATCCTCCCATAGAAGTAAAAGTAGCTGCACCTATTAAAGTTGAAGAAAATACTATCACTTATAATGATCCTATTGTTCCTACTTCTTATGTTGAGAAACCACCTTTCCCTATTAGGATAAAGGACCATGCTAAGGC
The DNA here is from genome assembly GCF_002162155.2 of Triticum dicoccoides. NCBI lineage: Eukaryota > Viridiplantae > Streptophyta > Magnoliopsida > Poales > Poaceae > Triticum > Triticum dicoccoides. The sequence goes on along the minus strand of NC_041386.1, from coordinate 251,837,026 downwards.
TTCAACTGTGGTTCGTAAAAGCAATATTAAAACATATACACCTCCTGAGCAAGTTAAAGTTGAACCTAATATTGCTATTGTTAAAGATCTCTTGTCTAATAATATAGATGGGCATGTTATTTATTTCTGTGATGAAACTGCTAGAATTGCTAAACCCCGTGATACAGATAAACCTAGACCTGTGGTAGGTATGCCTATTATTTCTATTAAAATAGGCGATCATTGTTATCATGGCTTATGTGATATGGGTGCTAGTGCTAGTGCAATACCTATTGACTTATACAAAGAAATTATGCATGACATTGCACCTGTTGAGTTAGAAGATATTGATGTCATAATTAAACTTGCTAATAGAGATACTATTTCACCAATGGGAATTGTTAGAGATGTTGAAGTCTTGTGTGGGAAAACTAAATATCCTGCTGATTTTCTTGTTCTTGATTCCCCACAAGATAGCTTCTGTCCCATTATAGTTGGTAGATCCTTCCTAAATACTGTTAATGCTACCATAGATTGCAAAAGGGATGTTGTTACTGTCGGTTTAGATGATATGGCTCATGAATTTATTTTTTCTAAATTTAGTAGACAACACCGTGAAGAAGAATTACCTAGTAAATATGAAATTATTTGTCTTGCTTCTATTGCCGTACCTCCTAGTGATCCTTTAGAACAATATTTGCTAGACCATGAAAATGATATGTTTATGAATGAAAGAAGAGAATTAGCTGAATTATTCTTTAAACAGGAACCTATTCTGAAACACAATTTACCTGTTGAAACCCTAGGGGATCCTCCTCCACCCAAGGGTGATCCCGTGTTTGAGCTTAAACCGTTACCGGATACTCTTAAATATGCTTATCTTGATGAGAAAAAAGATATATCCTGTTATTATTAGTGCTAACCTTTCAGAATATGAAGAAGAGAGATTATTGAAAATTCTGAAGAGGCACCATGCTGCTATTGAGTATACTCTTGATGATCTTAAGGGCATTAGTCCACTCTATGGCAACATAAAATTAATTTGGAAGAAGATGCTAAACCAGTTCGTGATCATCAACGCCGACTGAATCCTAAAATGAAAGAAGTGGTAAGAAAGGAGATACTAAAGCTCCTTGAGGCAGGTATAATTTACCCCGTTGCTGATAGTCACTAGGTAAGTCCTATCCATTGTGTCCCTAAGAAGGGAGGTATTACTGTTGTTCCTAATGATAAAGATGAATTGATTCCTGAAAGAATTATTACTGGTTATAGGATGGTAATTGATTTCCGCAAATTAAATAAGGCTACTAAAAAGGATCAGTACCCCTTACCTTTTATCGATCAAATGCTAGAAAGATTATCCAAACATACACATTTTTGCTTTCTAGATGGTTATTCTGGTTTCTCTCAAATACCCGTGTCAGCCAAAGATCAATCAAAGACTACTTTTACATGCCCTTTTGGTACTTTTGCTTATAGACGTATGCCTTTTGGTTTATGTAATGCACCTGCTACCTTTCAAAGATGCATGATGGCTATATTCTCTGACTTTTGTGAAAAAATTTGTGAGGTTTTCATGGATGAGTTTTCCGTCTATGGATCTTCTTTTGATGATTGCTTGAGCAACCTTGATCGAGTTTTACAGAGATGTGAAGAAACTAATTTTGTCCTGAATTGGGAAAAGTGCCACTTTATGGTTAATGAAGGTATTGTCTTGGGGCATAAAGTTTCTGAAAGAGGTATTGAAGTTGATAAAGCCAAGGTTGATGCTATTGAAAGATGCCATGTCCCAAGGACATCAAAGGTATAAGAAGTTTCCTTGGTCATGCCGGTTTTTATAGGAGGTTCATTAAGGACTTCTCAAAAGTCTCTCGGCCTCTGACTAATTTATTACAAAAAGATATACCATTTGTCTTCGATGATGATTGTGTAGAAGCATTTGAAATACTTAAGAAAGCATTGATCTCTGCACCTATTGTTTAGCCACCTGATTGGAATTTACCCTTTGAAATTATGTGCGATGCTAGTGATTATGTTGTAGGTGCTGTTCTAGGACAAAGAGTTGATAAGAAACTAAATGTTATTCAATATGCTAGTAAAACTCTAGACAATGCTCAAAGAAATTATGCTACTACTGAAAAAGAATTCTTAGTAGTTGTATTTGCTTGTGATAAGTTTAGACTTTATATTGTTGATTCTAAAGTAACTATTCACACTGGTCATGCTGCTATTAAATACTTATGGAAAAGAAAGATGCTAAACCTAGACTTATTAGATGGGTTCTCTTGCTTCAAGAATTTGATTTACATATTGTTGATAGAAAAGGAGCCGAGAACCCCGTTGCAGACAACTTGTCTAGGTTAGAAAATGTGCTTGATGACCCACTACCTATTGATGATAGCTTTCCTGATGAGCAACTAAGTGTCATAAATACTTCTCATACTGCTCCATGGTATGCTGATTATGCTAATTACATTGTTGCTAAGTTTATACCACCTAGTTTCACATACCAGCAAAAGAAAAAGTTCTTCTATGATTTGAGGCATTACTTTTGGGATGACCCACATCTTTATAAAGAAGGAGTAGATGCTGTTATTAGACGTTGTGTACCTGAGCATGAACAGGAACAGATCCTACGCAAGTGTCACTCTAAAGCTTATGGAGGGCACCATGCTGGAGATAGAACTGCACATAAGGTACTACAATCTGGTTTTTATTGGCCTACTCTCTTCAAGGATGCCCGTAAGTTTGTCTTATCTTGTGATGAATGTCAAAGAATTGGTAATATTAGTAAACGTCAAGAAATGCCTATGAATTATTCACTTGTTATTGAACCATTTGATGTTTGGGGCTTTGACTATATGGGACCTTTTCCTTCCTCTAATGGTTATACACATATTTTAGTTGTTGTTGATTACGTTACTAAGTGGGTAGAAGCTATTCCAACTAGTAGTGCTGATCATAACACTTCTATTAAAATTCTTAAAGAAGTTATCTTTCCAAGGTTTGGAGTTTCTAGATATTTAATGACTGATGGTGGTTCACATTTTATTCATGGTGCTTTCCGTAAAATGCTTGCTAAATATGATGTTAATCATAGAATTGGATCCCCTTATCACCCTCAGTCTAGTGGGCAAGTAGAATTGAGTAATAGAGAACTTAAATTAATTTTGCAAAAGACTATTAATAGGTCTAGAAAGAATTGGTCCAAGAAACTTGATGATGCATTATGGGCCTATAGAACTGCATATAAAAATCCTATGGGCATGTCTCCGTATAAAATGGTCTATGGAAAAGCATGTCACTTACCTCTTGAACTAGAACACAAGGCTTATTGGGCTATTAAAGAACTTAATTATGATTTTAAACTTGCCGGTGAGAAGAGGTTGTTTGATATTAGCTCATTTGATGAATGGAGAACCCAAGCCTACGAAAATGCCAAGTTTCTTAAAGAGAAAGTCAAAAGGTGGCATGATAAAAGAATACAAAGGCGTGAGTTTAATGTAGGTGATTATGTATTGCTATACAACTCTCGTTTAAGATTTTTTGTAGGAAAACTTCTCTCTAAATGGGAAGGTCCCTACGTTATCGAGGAGGTCTACCGTTCCGGTGCCATAAAAATTAACAACTTAGAAGGCACAAATCCGAAGGTGGTAAATGGTCAAAGAATCAAACATTATATCTCAGGTAATCCCATAAATGTTGAAACCAATGTTATTGAAACCGTAACCCCGGAGGAATACATAAGGGACACTTTTCGGAATGTTTCAGACTCCAAAAAGGAATAAGTATGTGGTACGGTAAGTAAACCGACTCCAAAACAGTTTTTAAGGCAATATTTCTCCGTTTTGGAATATTTAGAAAAAATAGAAAAATAAGCAGCAGTCCGGAAAGGACACAAGGGCTCCACGAGGGTGGAGGGCGTGCCCTACCCCCTTGGGCGCGCCCCCTACCTCGTGGGCACCTCGTGTGCTCTCTCGACTCCGTTTTCTTATAGGACACGTATTTTGGTCGGTAAAAATTCATTATATAACCTCCCGGGAGTTTTGACTCCCGTATCACGCAAAAATCTCCTGTCTTTGTTTCGAGCTGTTTTTCTGACAGATCTAAATTATCATGACGTCTCCAAGTGCACCCAAGGACAAGTTCTTTGAGAAGGTCATCAACCCTTACCTTGCGGAGGTGCAGCGACACCCTCAAACCATTGATATGCGTGATGGGTTGCTGCACATCCGTGATGCGGAGGGACCGAAGGGGACCGGAAGCGTGGAGACGAGGCTCGAAGCAATAGAGCAACAAGTTTTGAAGTGTGAGGGGATGGTGGAGCGTGGACTCAACTCCAACTACATGATGATCCCAGAGTTCACCAACAAACACAAGCTGGATGCCGACAACATCGGGGAGACCATCTTCAAGCTTCACGAGAAAATTGAGCACCTTCAAGCTCAAATCTATGACCTGCAAAACCAAAACTGTGAGTATGAATATAGATTCAAAAGGATGAGTTTGGCTGCAGATTTGAGGATCCCAGAGACTCGGTCATCTTTATATGATGGTGAGCCTATGCCTTGGAAGAAGGACGACAAGCCTACGCCATCAACAAAATCACCACCGTCTCCACCAACAAAGAAGAATTGAGTATCTGGTATGGGCACTCCACTTGGCAACTGCCAAGCTTGGGGGAGTGCCCTGGTATCGTATCACCATCACTTTTATCTTTACCATTTTTCTTAGTTCGATCCTTTCGGTAATATTTTGATCTAGTAGGATAAAAGTTCTTAGTATGATCTAGCCGTGAGTTTTGCTTTATTATCCTTCTATGTAATCGAGTCCGTGAGCTATATAATAAATATTAGTGTTGAGTCAAGGGCTTGATTATTTTGCCATGATCCTAAGTGAATGAAAGAAAAGAGAAAGAAATAAAAAGAGACAAAGAGATCATATGACTCTTATGGAGAGTAATGAGCTCACATAGAAAGAGTATGATGAATAAAAGTTATTGAGGGTTGACAAACATAGTTTTGGTCATCATTGCAATTAATAGGAAAGAGGTCTTCACATATAAATATACTATCTTGGACATCTTTTATGATTGTGAGCACTCATTAAAATATGACATGCTAAAGAGTTGACATTGGATAAGGAAGACAACGTAATGGGTTATGTTTTCTTACATCTGAGATAAATTATATTGCCTTGGATCCTCCAACCTGTTGAGCTTGCCTTTCTCCCTCATGCTAGCCAAATTCATTGCACCAAGTAGAGATACTACTTGTGCTTACAAATACCCTTAAACCAGTTGTAGCGACCCAACCTCAGATGGTCAAGTCTCTGTGCTTCAGTGTCATCCCTGGATCAGTAATGCTGACACACACAGTACTCGAAGGATTTATAACAGAGTAGCAATCACACACTATTACATTGAATGTCTCCAAAGAGAACTTATTACAACAATATGGCTTAAGGCCATCTAATGCGATAACAAGGGAAGGCTTGGAAGATAAAGTGAGTCCATCAACTCCAACGGCATAGCTGTGCTACACGGCAACGACCTAACGAACCTTACTCCTTGTCTGAAAAGTCTGCAACATAATACGTTGCAGCCCGAAACGGGTCAACACATGGAATATGCTGGCAAAATAACACAGTAGAGCAGAAACAGAATAATGCTATCACTACATGCATATATGGCTGGTGGAAAGCTGTATGGTTGTAGTTTTGCGAAAAGCCAATTTTTCCCTACAACAACGGAATAGATTTTAATTTACTATCATGGTGGTTGAAACATCATTGAGAAGGTATCCCCAACTCAATCCCAATTAAAGTGAATTAACATCCCAACAGTATTAATTAAGCATGGTGAGATACATGTGATAACCCAAGTACTAGATACTCAAGAATTGTCCATAACCGGGGACACGGCTAACCATGATTAGATTGTACACTCTCCAGAGGTTTGTGCACTTTTCCCCACAAGACTCGATCGCCTCCGTTGGATTTCTCGCACTACATGGTGTTTGAGAAACGGATGACCGAGACACAGTCTTTCAGAAACGTTAACTCTCTACTCCGGGTAGACCATACCAAACCTACAAAACCCACTACCTGCTGATCTACCTCTTCAAGAGCTTCACGTAACTTACTCAACTATGCTAGAGCCCATAATAGCTTGTGGCTGCACACGGAAGTTTCTAGCATGAATCATCTCAGTTCCCTTTGAGCCTGGGTGGCGGTCCATAGGAAGATCACACGGGTACCCCGGGATTTCCAAAAAAAGACAACACTGGGTTCCCCAGGTGCCTCAATCCACCCAGTTGTTTGATTACGTTGCCACCTTAAGTTGAACCATTAATTAACAATCTCACATCTGACATGAATTTCACTCAAACCCAAACCACATCTACGAGCATAGCATAGCAATAAGCAATACATAGAAGTAACTCCCAAGGGTTTAAATGTAACAGGGAAATAGGTTCTACCTCATCAACTACTTCCCAACCCACAAGTTAATGACATCCTAATCATGCAATGTTTGAGGATTGGACCTAATGCATAAAAACTGGGTAATAATGGGATATGATCAAAGTGTTACTTGCCTTGCTAACGATCCGCGAATCCTAGAGACTCGTAGTAACACGCTTCGCACTCCGGGAATTCCATTGCAAGCAAACAATAACATACATAAGTAACAAGCAACGATGCACAAGCAAAACTCAAATAAGAGAGGTTGACCAGAAAGTTCAAATTAAGAACTCCGGTTCGCAAAAAGAATCAAAACAAACGGAGCAACGAAACTCAAACGGCGAAAGAAAGAAGCTTCGTTTACTAATTTGAAACTAGGTCAAATTTTACAGTAGCAAAACTTGTTTGAGTTGGTTAAACGTAAAGACGGTTTCGAGACGAAACTCCAGGCGCTTGAATCGCCTGATTCCGTTAAACGAGCGAAAAGATAAACAGAAACTAAGATCGGATCAGAAAAATCGCGGAATAAATCCGATAAAAGAAAACTCACGAACAGACTAACGAATGAGCGTTCGTTAGTTGTTTCTAACGGGCGAGGAACCATTCGTTAAAACGAACGTTCGGACAAACATCCGCTAACTAGAAGAACCGAGAAAAACCGGCGAATCCGAAAAAACCCGGATCTAGGGTTTCAAAAAAAACCGGCGGCGGGGCGCGGTGGCTACCTCCG
>NC_041386.1:251818673-251829294 GCF_002162155.2 Triticum dicoccoides | reverse complement strand
GCGGCTGCGCGCGGCAGGGGCGGCGGGGCTAGGTGGCGGTGGTGGTGGTGTTGGGGGCGAGGGTGGTGACGTATATAAAGGGGCGGGGGCGGCGACTTGGATGAGGGGGCAAGGCGCGGCGGAGGCGGAGTCCAACTCGGACTCCGGTCCGAGTGGCGGCGGCGGCGGCAGCGGCGGCCTGGCACGGAACCTTTTTTTTAAAACTTTGCCGACCGAAACAAAATCCTAGAAAAAAAATAAATAAAAACCTAAAAATGCCAAAACAACTTTTCACCATCTAAATAAAATATTTAGAACAAGATGAACATTTCTTGGCCCTAAAATGCAATTTTGAAAAAACATGCAATTTTTCTAATGCAAATAAAATCCGAATAAAAATCAATTTAATGATTTTAATATTTTTCCTCCAATATTTCATTTATTTTGGAGAAGTCATATTATCTCCTCTCTTTAATTTTTAATGTGAAATATTTTTCGGAGAGAAATAATTAAAATCAAATCCTCTTTTCATTATTTGATAAAAGAATCAAATATGAAGATCGGGAAATTCCCAACCCTCTCCGAGGGTCCTTGAGCTGCTTAGGATTTCGAGGGTTACGGAACGGAAAAGCAATAAAACTTGATATGCATGGATGATCTATGTATAACATTCCAAATTGAAAATTTGGGATGTTACAAACCTACCCCCCTTAAGATGAATCCCGCCCTCGAGATTTGGGTTGGCTAGAAAATAGGTATGGGTGGTCCTTGCGGAGATCATCCTCTCGTTCCCAGGTAGCTTCATCCTCGGTATGGTGGCTCCACTGAACTTTACAAAACTTGATAACCTTACTGGGGGTGACTCTGCTGGCAAACTCAAGAATCTTAACTGGCTTCTCCTTGTAAGTCAAATCACTGTCCAACTAAATCGCCTCCAAGGGTACTGTATCTCTTAATGGTATTTCCGCCATCTCAACATGACACTTCTTCAGCTGTGAAACATGGAACACATCGTGGACTCAATCCCTCAGGTAACTCCAACTTGTAGGCGACTTCTCCCATCCGTTCCAAAATGCGACACGGTCCTACAAATCTCGGGGCTAACTTTCCTTTAACTCTAAAACGTTTCACTCCTCGCAAGGGCGATACTTGCAGACATGCTCTATCTCCAATTTCGTAGGTTACCTCATGGCGTTTTGAGTCTGCATAACTCTTCTGCCTGGACTGAGCAATCTTCAGTCGGTCTCGGATCAGTTTTACCTTCTCCTCAGATTCTTTAATCAAGTCTAGTCCAAACAACTGTCGGTCTCCTACCTCATCCCACATCAACGGTGTTCTGCACCTGCGTCCATACAGGGCTTCAAACGGTGCCATCTTCAAGCTGGCTTAGTTTTCAAGTGTGAGGAGATGGTGGAGCGTGGACTCGATTCCAATCACATTATGATCACGGAGTTCACCAACAACCACAAGCTGGACATCAAGGACATTGGGGAGGCCATCTTCTAGCTTCATGAGAAAATCGAGCAACTCCAAGCCCAGATCTATGACCTGCAAAATCAAAACTATGAGTATGAATATAGATTCAAGAGGATGAGTTTGGCTGTAGATTTGAGGTTTTAGGAGACTCGATCATCCTTCTATGATGGTGAGCCTATGCCTTGGAAGAAGGACGACAAGCCTACGCCATCAACAAAACCATCACCTTCTTCACCAACAAAGAAGAACTGAGTATCTGGTATGGGCACTCCCCTTGGCAACTGCCAAGCTTGGGGGAGTGCCCCGGTATCGTATCACCATCACTTTTATCTTTACCATTTTTCTTAGTTCGATCCTTTTGGTAATATCTTGATCTAGTAGAATAAAATAGTATGATCTAGTTGTGAGTTTTGATTTATGATCCTTCTATGTAATCGAGTCCGTGAGCTATATATAATAAATATTAGTGTTGAGTCAAGGGCTTGATTGTTTTGCCATGATCTTGAGTGAATAAAAGAAAAGAGAAAGAATAAAAAGGAAATAAAAGAGATCATATGGATCTTATGGAGAGTAATGAGCTCACATAGAAAGAGTATGATGAATAAAAGTTGTTGAGAGTTGACAAACATAGTTTTGGTCATCGTTGCAATTAATAGGAAGTAATAAAGAAAGAGAGGTTTTCACATATAAATATACTATCATGGACATATTTTATGATTGTGAGCACTCATTAAACTATGACATGCTAAAGGGTTGACGTTGGACAAGGAAGACAACGTAATGGGCTATGTTTTCTTACATCTGAGATAAATTATATTGTCATGGATCATCCAACATGATTGAGCTTGCCTTTCCCCCTCATGCTAGCCAAATTATGTGCACCAAGTAGAGATACTACTTGTGCTTCCAAACACCCTTAAACTAGTTTTGCCATGAAAGTCCACCATACCTACCTATGGATTGAGTAAGATCCTCCAAGTAAGTTGTCATCGGTGCAAGCAATAAAAATTGCTCTCTAAATATGTATGACTTATTAGTGTGGGAGAAAATAAGCTTTATACAATCATGTGATATGGAAGAAATAAAAGCGACAGACTGCATTATAAAGGTCCATATCACAAGTGGCAATATAAAGTGATGTTCTTTCGCATTAAGATTTTGTTCATCCAACCATAAAAGCGCATGACAACCTCTGCTTCCCTCTGCAAAGGGCCTATCTTTTACTTTTATCTCATACCTCACATAAGAGTCATGGTGATCTTCACCCTTCCTTTTTACATTTTATCTTTTGGCAAGGACAACATGTTGTAAAGATCCTGGTATATATGGCTAATTAGACGTGAGTTTTCATGAACTATTATTGTTGACATTACCCTTGAGGTAAAACGTTGGGAGGCAAACTATAAGCCCCTATCTTTCTCTGTGTCCGATTAAAACTCCATACCCATAAGTATTGCATGAGTGTTAATAATTGTGAAAGACTATATGATAGTTGAGTATGTGGACTTGCTGAAAAGCTCTTATATTGACTCTTTCCTACGTTATGTTAAATTGCAATTGCTCCAATGACTAAGATTATAGTTTGTTAGTTTTCAATGAAGTTTATGATTCATACTTGAAATTGTGATTGAATTGTTACTCTAGCATAAGAGATCATATGGCAAGAATTATATAAGTTGTTATTATAAGAATGATCATGATTCCCTCATGTCCGTATTTTATTTTTATCGATACCTATATCTCTAAAAATGTGGACATATTTTTCGATTTCGGCTTTCGCTTGAGGACAAGCGAGGTCCAAGCTTGGGGGAGTTGATACGTCCATTTTGCATCATGCTTTTATATCGATATTTATTGCATTATGGGCTGTTATTACACATTATGTCACAATACTTATGCCTATTCTCTCTTATTTTACAAGGTTTACATAAAGAGGGAGAATGCCGGCAGCTGGGATTCTGGGCTGGAAAAGGAGCAAATATTAGAGACCTATTCTGCACAGCTCCAAAAGTCCTAAAACTTCACGAAAGACATTTTCAGAATATATAAAAAATACTGAGCGCAAGAAGTTCACCAGGGGGGCCACACCCTACCCACGAGGGTGGGGGCGCGCCCTACCCCTTGGGCGCGCCCCCTAACTCGTGGGCCCCCTGGTGGCCCTCCGATGTCCATCTTCTGTTATATGAAGTCTTTCGATGAGGAAAAAAATCATAATCCATCTTTCCGGATGAGACTCCGCTGCCACGAGGCGGAACCTTGGCGGAACCAATCTAGGGCTTTGGCGGAGCTGTTCTGCTGGGGAAACTTCCCTCCGGGAGGGGGAAATCATCGCCATCGTCATCACCAATGCTCCTCTCATCGGGAGAGGGCAATCTCCATCAACATCTTCACCAGCACCATCTCCTCTCAAAACCCTTGTTCATCTCTTGTATCCAATTCTTGTCTCCAAGTCCGGGATTGGTACCTGTGGGTTGCTAGTAGTGTTAATTACTCCTTGTAGTTGATGCTAGTTGGTTTATTTGGTGCAAGATCATTTGTTCAGATCCTAATGCATATTAATACCCCTCTGATTATGAACATGAATATGCTTTGTGAGTAGTTACGTTTGTTCCTGAGGACATGGGAGAAGTCTTGCTATTAGTAGTCATGTGAATTTGGTATTCGTTCGATATTTTGATGAGATGTATGTTGTCTCTCCTCTAGTGGTGTTATGTGAACGTCGACTACATGACACTTCACCATTATTTGGGCCTAGAGGAAGGCATTGGGAAGTAATAAGTAGATGATGGGTTGCTAGAGTGACAGAAGCTTAAACCCTAGTTTATGCGTTGCTTTGTAAAGGGCTGATTTGGATCCATATGTTTAATGTTATGGTTAGGTTTACGTTAATACTTTTGTTGTAGTTGCGGATGCTTGCAATAGAGGTTAATCATAAGTGGGATGCTTGTCCAAGTAAGGGCAGTACCCAAGCACCGGTCCACCCACATACCAAATTATCAAACTACCGAACGCGAATCATATGAATGTAATGAAGACTAGCTTGACGATATTCCCATGTGTCCTCAGGAGCGCTTTTCTCTATATAAGAGTTTGTCCAGGCCTGTCCTTTGCTACAAAAAGGATTGGGCCACCTTGCTGCACTTTATTTACTTTTGTTACTTGTTACTCATTACAAATTATCCTATCACAAAACTATCTGTTACCTATTATTTCAGTGCTTGCAGAGAATACCTTGCTGAAAACCGCTTATCATTTCCTTCTACTCCTCGTTGGGTTTGACACTCTTACTTATCTAAAGGACTATGATAGATCCCCTATACTTGTGGGTCATCAAGCTCTCAAGAGAAATTATTATGCAGAATTTTTGTGCTCAGCTTTCTTGTAATGATCAATCCATGCTCGATACTTCTTGTACTGGTTCTTTTATGAAGAAGACTATTTAGTTCATAAGGGATCTATTGGAAAGAATTGAACGCAACTCTGAAGATTGGGGACAAGACAAAGGTAAATAGTAAGGTATAAATCTTTACCTTGATTGTGTTAAATCTTTTGTGGATACCAATGCTTTTCATAAATTTAGCACTAAGTGTGGACTTGACTATGAGATTGTAGCTTCTTTCTGTGAATCATTTGCTACTCATGTCGATCTCCCAAAGGAGAGGTGGTTTAAATATGACCCCCCATTGAAGTGAATGTAGAAGAACCTACTAAACCTAATAAGAAATTTTTACTTATAGGGTTAATCTAGTTGTTCATACTGCTTATATTGAGAAACCCGATTTTCCTGTAAGGATAAAACAACATGCTAAGGTTTCAACTGTGGTCAACAAGAGCTATATAAGAGCATCTACACCCTCTAAACAAATTAAAGTTGAACCAAATGTTTCTATGGTTAAAGATCTCTTGGTTGACAATATTGATGGGCATGTTATTTTTTTCTGTGATGAAGCCACTAGAATTGGTAAACATGATGATAAAGATAAAAATAGACATGTTGTTGGCATGCATGTTGTCTCTGTTAAAATAGGAGATCATTGTTATCATGGCTTATGTGATTTTGGTGCTAGTGTCAGTGCTATTTAATTTACCCTATATCAAGAAATTATGAATGATATTGCAACAACTGAGATAGAAGATGTTGATGTTACTATTAAAATTGCAAATAGAGACACTATTTCACCACTTGGGATTGTTAGAGATGTGGAAGTCTTGTGTGGGAAAATTAAATACCGTACTGATTTTCTAGTTCTTGGTTCCCCACAAGATGATTTTTGCCCCATTATATTTGGTAGACCTTTCCTGAATATGGTTAATGCTAAGGTTGATAGCACTAAGGAAACTGTGAGTGTTAACTTTGGTGATGTGTCCCATGAGTTTAATTTCTCCAAATTCCATGGACAACCTCGTGATAAAGAATTGCCTAGTAAGATGAAATTATTGGTCTTGCTTCTATTGTTGTGCCTCCTACTGACCCTGTAGAACAATATTTGCTAGATAATGAAAATGATATGCATATGAATGAATGAAAATGAAATAGATGAGATATTCTTCAAACAAACACCTATGTTGAAACATAATTTACCTGTGGAGACTCTTGGAGATCCTCTTCCTCCCAAGAGTGATCCTGTGTTTGAGCTTAAGAAATTGCCTGATATAATGAAATATGCTTACCTTGATGAAAAGAAGATATATCCTGTTATTATCAGTGCTAACCTTTCAGAGCATGAAAAAAATAGATTATTGAAAACTTTGAGAAAGCATTGTGCCGCTATTGGATATACTCTTGATGATCTTAAGGGCATTAGTCCAACTTTATGTCAGCACACGATTAGTATGGAGCCCGTTGCTAAGCCAGTTGTTGATCATCAGCGACGATTAAATCCTAAGAGAAGGAACTAGTATGAAATGAAATATTAAAGCTCCTGGAAGCAGGTATAATATATCTTACAACTTATAGTAGATGGGTAATGTAGCGACCAAACCTCAAATAGTCTGATCTCTGTGCATCAGTGTCATCCCTGGATCGGTAATGCTGACACGCATAGTACTTGAGGATTTATAACAGAGGAGCAATCACACACTTATTACATCAAAGGTCTCAAAAGAGAACTTATTACAATAAACATGGCTTAAGGCCATCTAATACGATAACAGCGGAAGGCTTGGAAGATAAAGTGAGTCCATCAACTCCAACGACATCACTGAGTGAAAGACCATGACCTAAGGCACCTTACTCGTCGTCTGAAAAGTCCGCAACATAATACGTTGCAGCCCGAAAATGGGTCAGCACATGGAATATGCTAGTAATGTAACACAAGAGAGTAATGAACAATGTAAAGCTATCACTACATGCATATATGGCTGGTGGAGGCTGTATGGTTAGTAGGTTTTGCGAAAAGCCAATTTTTCCCTACTGCAATGGAATATATTTTATTCAACTACAAAGTTGGTTGAAAAACATTGAGAATGGTAAACCCCATCTCAATCCAAATTAAAAGTAATTAATAACCCAATCAAATTATATTTAAGAGTGATGAGATCTACATGATAATCCAAGGACTAGATACTCAAGATGTCCATAATCGGGGACAAGGCTAACCATGATTAGTTTGTACACTCTGCAGAGGTTTCTGCACTTTTACCCACAAGACTCGATCTCCTCCGTTGGATTTCTCGCACTACATGATGTTTGAGAAATGGATGACCGACACACAGTCTTTCCGAAGAGGTCCCCTTAACCGATAGATAGGCCGGTACACCTACAATCCCCTACATCTGCTAGCCCATCATGGAAAGGTTTCCCACAACTTACTCAACTATGCCAGAGCCCATAATGGCATGTGGCTGCACACGGAAGTTTCCAGCATGAACAATATTATGATCCCTTTGAGCCTGGGTGGCAGTCCATAGGAAAATCACACGGTACCACGGGATTTCCAAAAATACAGGCAATCACTGGGTTCCCCAGGTGCCTCAATCCACCTAGATGTGTATTAAAGTTACCACCTTAAGTTAACCATTAAATTAACAACTCACATCTATCATGGATACACTCAAACCCAAACCACATCTACAAGCATAGCATGGCAATATAAGCATAACATAGAAGTAACTCCTAGGATTTGATAATAAAACAGGTGAATAGGTTCTACCTCATCTACTTCCCAACCCACAACTTATTCAGATCCTAACGATTTAACTGTTTGAGGGTTGATCTAATGCAATAAAACTGGGTAGTAAATAGGTATGATCAAAGTGTTACTTGCCTTGCTGATAATCCGTGAAACCTAGAGACTCGTAGTAGCACGCTTCGCACTCCGGTACTCTACACAATCAAACAAGCATACAATAAGCAATCAAGCAAGGGGCACGGGTAAAACTCAAATAAGAAGATCTAACCATAAAGTTCAACTTAAGAACTCCAATTTGCAAAAAGAATCAAATCAAACGAAGCAACGAAACTCAAACTGCGAAAGAAACAAACTCCGATTACTAGTCTGGACTAAAGTAAAATTTTACAGTAGCAAAAATTTGTTTAAGTTGGTTAAACAGAAAGAGGGCTTCGAGACGAAACTCTAGGCTCTTGAATCGCCAGATTCCGATAAACGAGCGAAAAGATAAACTAAAATGAAAATCGGATCAGAAATCACGATCGAAAATAATCGCAAAAAATCTGAGAAGAAAAACTGACGAACAGACTAACGAACGAACGTTCGCTATCTACGGCTAACAGATGAAAACCGTTCATTAAAATGAACGTCCGGACGAACGTCCGCTAAATAACTAAACCGAAAAAACCGAACCAAATCTAAAAAAAGGATCTAGGGTTTTCCAAAAAACCGATCGGTTTTTCTCGCGAAAACCAAGGCGATGGTGGCGACTACATGCGGCGAGGCGGCGGCGGCGGGCTGCGGCGGGGCGGCGTTCGGCGGGCGGCGGCGGCGCTAGGGTTGGCGGGGCGCGGGTGGGCTGCGGCGGCAGGGCTGGTGGGCTTCGGGGCTCGGCCGGCGCGGCTTATAAAGCCCCCCACGAGCGGAGTCCCGCTCGGGTACGGCCCGGAGTCAGGTTTTTTTTTCAATAATTTCGACGTGCAGAAAAGAAAGAAAAGAAATACTAAACGGACTCCAAAAATCCTGAAATAAAGTTTCCCCGTCCTCTAAAAATCTACCGGACAAGGTGAACATTTATTTGGGACTCTAATGCAATTTTGAAAAACACATATTTTCCTAATTCAAAATAAAATAGCAATAAAACTCTGAATAAAAATCTTATTTGATTTTAATATTAAATCTCCAATATTTCTTTAACTTGAGAAAGTCATTTTATCCTCTCTCTTTTATTTTTTAAAAGAAATATTCGAAGATAAAAATAATAGAATCAAACGATCCTCTTTTCAAAATTTGAGAAAAGCTCAAATATGAAAATAACGAAATCCCCAACTCTCTTCGTAGGTCCTTGAGTTGCGTAGAATTTCTAGGATCAAGCCAAAATGCAATAAAATATGATATGCAAAGATGATCTAATGTATAACATTCCAAATTGAAAATTTGGGATGTTACAAACCTACCCCCTTAAGATGAATCTCGCCCTCGAGATTCAAGTTGGCTAGAAAATAGGTGAGGGTGATCTTTCCGCAGGTCTTCCTCTCGTTCCCAGGTGGCTTCATCTTCGGTATGGTGACTCCACTGAACCTTTCAAAACTTGATAACTTTGCTGCGTGTGCCTCGGCTGGCAAAATCAAGAATCTTGACTGGCTTCTCCTCGTAGGTCAAATCGCTATCTAACTGTATTGCTTCCAGTGGCAATGTATCTCTCAGAGGGATATCAACCATCTCTACGTTGCACTTCTTCAACTGGGAAACGTGGAACACATCGTGAACTCCTGACAATCCTTCGGGCAATTCCAGTTTGTAAGCAACTTCTCACATACGTTCCAAAACCTTGTATGGTCCCACAAAACGTGGTGCTAACTTCCCTTTAACTCCAAAATGCTTCACTCCTCGAAGTGGTGATACACGAAGATATACTCTATATCTGACTTCGTAAACTGTCTCCTTGCGTTTAGAATCCGCATAACTCTTCTGTTTGGATTGGGCTACCTTGAGCCTATCGCGAATCAGCTTAACCTTCTCTTCAGACTCCTTAATCAAATCTGGTCCAGACAACTGTCGGTCTCCAACTTCATCCCACAATAATGGTGCTCTGCACCTCCTTCCGTGCAAAGCTTCTAAAGGGGCCATCTTCAAACTGGCTTGGTAACTGTTGTTGTAAGAGAATTCTGTGTAAGGCAAATTATCGTCCCAACTAGATCCATAATCTAGTGCACAAGCCAACAACATGTCCTCCAGAATCTGATTGACTCTCTCAGTCTGTCCATCTGTCCGCGGGTGAAAAGCTGTACTGAACTCTAGCCTGGTTCCCAAATGTAACACCCCAGATATGATCTACCTAATATGTAATCCAACTCTTGCCGTTTCTGGCGTTAAGTTATTTTATTTTTTCGGGTTCGGGTTTTTGTCTCCGTGTGTTGTTGTCATTGTCATGCATCTCATATCATGTCATCATGTGCATTGCATTTGCATACGTGTTCGTCTCATGCATCCGAGCATTTTCCCCGTTGTCCGTTTTGCATTCCGGCGCTCCGTTCTCCTCCGGTGGTCATTTCTACCTTTCTTTCGTGTGTGGGGTTTAAACATTTCCGGATTGGACCAAGACTTGCCAAGCGGCCTTGGTTTACTACCGGTAGACCGCCTGTCAAGTTTCGTACCATTTGGACTTCGTTTGATGCTCCAACGGTTAACCGAGGGACCGAGAAGGTATCGTGTGTGTTGCAGCCCAACACCCCTCCAATTTGGCCCAAAACCCACCAAAACCCTCTCCATCATCTAGAGCGTTCGATCACGATTGCGTGGCCGAAAACCGCACCTCATTTGGACACTCCTAGCTCCCTCTATGCCTATAAATACACCACCCTTCCGAAATTTCGGTTCTTCTTCCCCCCGAAACCCTAAAGATCCAGATCTGCCGCCACCGGACATGTCCGCCGCGCCGGACATTTTGTCCGCCGCCGCACGCGGCCACTGACGGGGCGCCACATGGCACCGCCCGGCCTCCTCCGCCGCCAGCCCGCGAGGCCCGGGGCGGGCCCTCCCCGGCCCGCGCGCCC
>NC_041386.1:251798812-251818383 GCF_002162155.2 Triticum dicoccoides | reverse complement strand
GGCGCAGCTCCTCCCGTCCGGCCGCCACCGCCCGCCGGCCGCGCCACAACTCGCCGCTGACGCCGCCCCTCGCCTCCGCGGCCAGCACCGGCGACGCCCGCGGCCACCCCGGCTCCGGCCTCCTCCTCCACTCCGGTAAGCCGGCGAGCTCCTCCCCACTCCGGCCGACTCTTCCTCCGGCGACCTCGAGTTCTCTGGCGAACCTCGGGAAGCGCGTGTGAACAGTAACCAGATCCAGATCCAGATCCAAAACTCAGTTGACTTTCCTCCCGAAACCCTAATTTTATTGCCATGTTCATCGTGCCGTAACTTTGCATCCGTAGATCCGTTTTGGACGTGTAGCATATGAAAATGTTCGTCTCAGAGAGTACATCATTTCATCTCATTGTATCATTTTCATTTGAGTTCATCTTGATGCCCGAAATGCTATTGGAGGAGTGCTATTTGGGATAATTGTCAGATCTGCTGCTCCAAATAGCTATTTGTCATTTTTGACATGATTATTGTGTGCATGATATGCCCCTGAGCTCTACATATGTTTTGTTATATGCTTTGTCATCTTTCCAGTGGTGCCATCCATGTATTTTTTGTGATGTGTATGGTGAATAGCACAAGCTTGCAAAGTGGTGCATTCGTTAATGCTGATTTCAGGGACTTAGCAATTCCACTAAGTCCTTGGACTATTTTTATCAATATGCCATATGTTCATGTTGTTTCCTAGTGATCCGTGCCTTTTTTGAGGATGATCAGTAAGGATGATTTGTTAATCTTGTTGTGCTCTATCTATCCATGTACTTTTTTGCAATTATGAAGCACCCTAGCTTGAGTCAATCGAGCTCAACTTTTGCTATTTCGTGAATCTGGGCATATTGTCTACTGGTTAGCGATTTTGCCGAGGATGCTGTAGTTGATCCGTGCATGCTATGTTATTTTTCTTGCCATTTTTAGCTTTTCTAATGTGTATTCTTGATGGGTGCATGCTTATATTGTCATGCCTTGCTCTGTAGTGAGTGCATCGAGCTCGTAAACATGCCTACTTGATATCTGTTTTGCATGCTCCACTTTTTCACTAAGTCTGTGATCTGATTATGTTTTTGCCATGTTCACATGCTTGCAATTGTATGTTCTGATCCCTTTTGGCTCAAGGTCACTAAGGGACTTTTGTTAAGCTCTTTGAGTAGCTCCAGACCATGCTTTACTTTGTCATGTTAAGTTCCTGTAGCATATAGATTTCTTGCTCCAAAGTGTGCTACCTGATTTGAAATTCCAGACAAGTGTTAATTTCACCAAGTCTGAGATCTGTTAACCAATTGCACTTTTGCCATGCTTGTTTGAACCTGTTAATGGATGAATTGGCCATAGCTCAGTGTTCCTCTTTTGTCAAGCATCATGAGTGGATCCCTGACATGTATTTTGTTGCCATGTTTGGGTGCTGTAGCATATTTGTCTTGTTGCATTTAGATGGCTACTTGCTGTTTATCGCAGGCCGGTGCCATATTTTAATTGCTTGCCATTTCCAAACCGTGCATCCGTTTCCGGTGTTCTTTATATCGATTTCAACCGAAATCACCTCACTTTTCCAGTGGCACACTTGGATTTCCAAGTTGAGTCCAGGTTCATTCATATCTTGTCAAATCTTGCATATGCATCACATTTCGCATCCCGCATAGCATACCATGTTTGCATCATGTTGTTTGAGCTTTGCACGTGGTTGATTGTGTTCCCCTTGCTTGTTTGTCTTGTTTGGGTAGAGCCGGGAGACGAGTTCGCTAACGAGGAGCCCGTTGAGTTTGCTTTCAAGGATCCAGTCAACTCTGACAACTTTGCAGGCAAGATGATCATACCCTCGAAATCACTTCTATCTTTGCTTTGCTAGATGCTCGCTCTTTTGCTATGCCTATGCTACGATGCCTACCACTTGCTTATCATGCCTCCCAAATTTCCATGTCAAACCTTTAACCCACTATGTCCTAGAAAACCGTTGATTGGCTATGTTACCGCTTTGCTCAGCCCCTCTTATAGCGTTGCTAGTTGCAGGTGAAGGTTGGAGACCGTTCCTTGTTGGAACATTATTTTCTTGTTGGGATATCATCATATTGCCTTGTTATCTTAATGCATCTATATACTTGGTAAAGGGTGGAAGGCTTGGCCTTTTTTCCTAGTGTTTTGTTCCACTCTTGCCGCCCTAGTTTCCATCATATCGGTGTTATGTTCCCGGATTTTGCGTTCCTTATGTGGTTGGGTAATAATGGGAACCCCTTGACGGTTCGCCTTGAATAAAACTCTTCTAACAATGCCCAACTTTGGTTTTACCATTTGCCACCTAGCCTCTTTTTCCCTTGGGTTTCCGGAGCCCAAGGGTCATCTTATTTAAACCCCCCGGGCCAGTGCTCCTCTGAGTCTTGGTCCACCTGTCAGCTGCCGGTGGCCACCAGGGGCAACTCTGGGCTAGCCTACCTGTACCTTGGACAATCTGAGTGTGCCCTGAGAACGAGATATGTGCATCTCCTATCGGAATTTGTCGGCACATTCGGGCGGTGTTGCTAGATTTATTTTAACTTGTCGAAGTGTCTTGTAGAACCGGGATATCGAGTCCGATCAAAATGTCTCGGGAGAAGGTATATCCTTCGTTGACCGTGAGAGCTTGTCATGGGCTAAGTTGGGACTCCCCTGCAGGGATTTGAACTTTCGAAAGCCGTGCCCGCGGTTATGCGCAGATGGGAATTTGTTAATGTCCGGTTGTAGATAACTTGAACCTTAACTTAATTAAAATGAATCAACTGTGTGAGTTGCCGTGATGGTATCTTCTCGACCGAGTCCAGGAAGTGAACACGGTGTTGGAGTAATGCTTGTCGCAGGATGTTCTCTAGTTCGTCGTTCGCGCTTTTCCTTCTCTTCTCGCTCTCTTTTGCGAACAGGTTAGCCACCATATATGCTAGTCGCTTGCTGCAGCTCC
This sequence comes from Triticum dicoccoides, assembly GCF_002162155.2. Classification (NCBI taxonomy): domain Eukaryota; kingdom Viridiplantae; phylum Streptophyta; class Magnoliopsida; order Poales; family Poaceae; genus Triticum; species Triticum dicoccoides. The sequence continues at coordinate 251,815,427 of NC_041386.1, read as the reverse complement.
ACATATTACCTTGCCTTACCTATAATCTTAAATAGTCTTGATCGCGAGGGTGCGAGATTGCTGAGTCCCTGTGGCTCACAGATTACTTCCAAACCAGATGCAGGGCCTGATGACTCCGTTCCAGATGATGCGCTTGAGCTCAAGTGGGAGTTCGACGAGGACTCACGCCGATACTACGTGTCTTTCCCTGATGATCAGTAGTGGTGCCCAGTTGGGGCGATCGGGACCGTGTAGCCTGTTGGGTTGGTCTTTTACTTTGGCATCATAGTCGTGCCATGAGTGATTGGATGATGTAATGCTATTTATGTACTTTGTTTGACATGGCGAGTGTAAGCCAACTATGTACCTTCCCCTTTTATTATTCATATTACATGGGATATTGTGAAGATTGCCTTACTTGCGACATTGCTTTCAATGTGGTTATGCCTCTAAGTCATGCTTTGACACATAGGAGATATAGCCGCATCGAGGGCGTTACAAGTTGGTATCAGAGCCTTCCCCGACCTTAGGAGCCCCCACTGCTTGATCGTTTTTAGCAGCCGAGTTGAGTCTAGAAAAAAATGTTTTGAGTCATTTAGGAATTATATATCGGAGAGTTTAGGAATTCTTTTACTCCCCAATCCCTTCATCGCTCTGGTAAGGCATCCTGACGTAGAGTTTTGACTCTTCTCTTCTCAAATTTTCACTAATTTTTTTAGGATCACGCGGGTATCTTGGAATCGTTCCGATGGTTTTGTGACGAGAACATTGTTCTTGGTGCCTCCTGTCATTTAGGGGTTGTGGCAGTGTCCCGGGGAGTTGAGCTCCGAGGTGTTGTCGTCACAATTTTATCGTTGCAGTTCTGGAATACCCGAGTTTAGTTCGCCGACATCGAAAATCTCTTTTATGCAATTGTTGGTGAGATAACCTCGACGCCACCCAGTACTGGGGCGGGAGTTCGGGAGTATTGCCATAACTTGTATAACGGATGCTTTTCGAAGGTTGAGGTAGATGGTTTCCGAAGTTTTTCTCGGTTATGTGTTGAAGGATGGATATAGCTGGATGTAGGATTTGCTAGATTTGGGTGAGATAGTATGCTTCCCCTGTATCCCCAACACCTGATTGCATAACCGGAAAGGTTCGGGAGTTTCATAGGTGGGAATTCTTGTAGCTCTAGTTCTTCTTCCACGGATATTTGGTTTGAGATTGGGATTTCTTACCGAGTATTCGTTCTTGATCCGTACCTTGTTGATTTATTCCTCTACCTAAATTCTAAGTGGCTTCTCAATTTATGGATATGTGACCATTCCAAGTGGAATGCATTCATTCATTTTGTTCGGATGTGAAGACTATATGTTGCAATTTCATTCCGTTTGATTCAGCTTCAATATTTGTCTATCAATGTGCTAATGGATGTCAACCTCTTTAGGATGGCTCCTCCAATGCGCACGACTCCGAATCCTGATCTGCCACCACCTCCTCCTCCTCCGGAGGCGTGGCAAGCTGTGATGGCCACAACCAATGCAAACACACAGTTGATCATGCAAATTCTTCAAGAGTGCAATCAAGCGAACCAAGGCAACCAAGGCAACAATCAGAACCACTTTGCTACACTCAACCAGTTCCTTGCTAACCAGCCAAAGACTTTCAGCAATTGTGTTGAGGCAACTGATGCTGACGATTGGCTCGTGGACTTGTGCAAGCATTTCGAGTGCAGTAACGTCAGGCCTGAGGACTTTGTCAAGTTTGCTTCCTTCCAACTCAAAGACCAAGCTGCAGAATTGTTCTAGCAGTACAAGGATTCCAGAGGAGGCCGTGTGATTACCTGGGATGAATTCCGTCAAGACTTCAAAGCTCATCATATTCCCCAGAGCGTGGTTGAAAGCAAGCGTGAGGAATTCCGCAACCTGAAGCAAGGCTCTTTGTCTGTCTATGACTACAACAAGTTGTTTCAGAAGCTCGCCCGCTTTGCTAAGCAGGATGTCCCTGACGAGAAGAGCATGATATACCAGTTCAGGGGTGGTCTCAGAGAATAAATCCAGCTAGCTCTTGTTCTCTTTGAGCCCTTGAGGTACGATGAGTTCTACAACATGGCATTGAAGCAAGAGGCTGCTCAACTGAAGTGTGATGCCTCCAAGAAGCGAGTCAGAGATGCTACTCCTTCTTCCTCTACTCAAGTGGCCAAGCAGCAGAAGTATTGGCTTCCTCCTCCTCCGTTCCGTCAGCCGTATCAGAAGAGCAAAGGTGGTAGTGGATCTTCCCACCCAGCCAACCCTGGCTTTCAGAACCAGACTTCGTCTCAAGCTCCAAGATCGAGTGCTCCGTATCACCGTCCGCTTTCAGAGGTCACGTGCAACAAGTGCCAACAGAAGGGTCACTATGCCAACAAATGCTTCAATCAGAGGCGCCTCCCTCCTCCTCCTCCTATGAGATCGGCAAGTACAGCTGTGGTCAAGCATAACCCCAAGCACGCCAAGGTCAATTTGATGAATGCAGCTCAGGCAGAGGACTCGTCAGACGTCATCATGGGTAACCTCCCTGTTAACGATATTCCAGCTAAAGTTCTTTTTGACACTGGTGCATCACATTGTTTCATCTCGAGACCGTTTACATCTAGTCATGAATTGACTTTGCAACTTTTGCCTAGTCCGTTAGCAGTTGTCTCTCCCGGTAAGCGCATGCATGCTAACTCCATCGTTCCGGATGTTACTATCACCTTGGGTGACTACAAGTTTCTGGCTTCTCCAACGGTTCTTGGTGACTCGGATATTGATCTTATTCTCGGAAGGCTTTCTAAGCACAAGGCACATCTTGATTATGCATCCAGGAAGATTCAATTGACTCATTCGTCTGAGGATGTAATTGTCTTTGCCGCTCGTGATGATACCATCCATCTGTTTTCTCTCAATGAGAAGAGTGAACTCGATGTCATCTCTCAAATTCCAGTCTTTGCGAATATCAAGACATCTTTCCAGAAGAGCTTCCAGGAATGCTTCTGCACTGGCCAGTTGAATTCGTCATCGATCTTGAGCCTGGCACGGAACCGGTTTGCAAGCGTCCTTACAAGCTCGGACCTGAAGAGTTGAAGGAGCTGCAGAAGCAACTCGATATTCAAGAATGAATGGGTCTCATCCGACCTAGTTCCTCTCCATGGGGTTGTGGAGTTCTTTTTGTGAAGAAGAAGGATGGAACGGACCGACTTTGTGTTGACTACCGTCCTTTGAACAAGAAGACTATCAAGAACAAATACCCACATCCCAACATCAACGAGCTGTTCGAACAACTTAAAGGTGCCCAAGTATTCTCCAAGCTTGATCTCCGTATGGGTTATCACCAGATTCGTATCCGTGAGCAAGATATTCCCAAGACGGCTTTCAGGACAAGCTATGGTTCATATGAATACACTGTCATGTCTTTTGGCCTCGTCAACGCTCCTCCGACTTTCTCTCGCATGATGAACTTCATCTTCAACGCCTACACTAATGACTTCGTTTTGGTCTATCTCGACGACATTCTAGTCTTTTCGAAGAACAAGGAAGATCATGCCAAGCATTTGCGTTTGGTACTCGATAAGCTCAGGGAACACCAGTTCTACGCCAAGTTCTCAAAGTGCGAATTTTGGCTCGATGAGGTTCTTTATCTTGGACATATCATCTCTGCCAAGGGCATTGTGGTGAATCCTGAGAAGGTGTCTGCAATTGCGAATTGGGAACCACCTCAGAACGTGAAGCAACTCCGTAGCTTCCTCGGTCTCGCAAGCTACTGTCGAAGGTTCATGGTGAACTTTTCAAAGATCGCAAAGCCTCTCTCAAATCTTCTCCAGAAGCACGTCAAGTACGTTTGGTCTCCGGATTGTGACATCGCTTTCAACACTTTGAAAGAGAAATTGGTCACTGCTCCAGTTCTGACTCCTCCTAATGAATCCAAACCGTTCGAGGTCTTCTGCGATGCCTCTCTTCAAGGTCTTGGTGGAGTGTTGATGCAAGAGAAGAAAGTTGTGGCTTATACCTCTCGCCAGTTGAAGCCCAACGAGAAGAACTACCCCACTCATGACCTCGAGTTGGCGGCAGTTGTGCATGCTCTTTTAACTTGGAGACATCTCTTATTGGGAAGAAAAGTGGAAATCTTCACTGACCACAAGAGTCTCAAGTACATCTTCACTCAGCCTAATCTCAACCTCAGGCAGACTCGATGGGTCGAAATGATTCAAGAGTATAATCCAAGTATCGAGTATACTCCAGGCAAGGCCAATGTGATTGCTGACGCATTGAGCAGGAAGGCATATTGCAACAGTCTTATTCTCAAGCCTTATCAACCCGAGCTTTGTGAAGCTTTCCACAAACTCAATCTGCAAGTTGTTCCTCAAGGTTTCCTCGCCAACCTGCAAGTCTCTCCTACCCTGGAAGACCAAATTCGCCAAGCTCAGCTTCTTGATGCTATGGTGAAAAAGGTGAAGATTGGGATTGCCAAGAGTCAACCCAAGTACAAGGGCTACCGCCTTGATGACAAGGATACTCTTTTCTTCGAGGATCGTATTGTTGTGCCCAAAGGTGATCTTCGTAAGCTTATCATGAACGAGGCTCACAATTCACTCCTCTCCATCCACCCTGGGAGCACGAAGATGTATCAGGACCTCAAGCAGGCTTATTGGTGGACTCGAATGAAGCGCGAGATTGCTTAGTTCGTGAATGAGTGTGATGTCTGCAGAAGAGTGAAGGCAGAACACCAAAGGCCAGCTGGTCTCCTCCAACCTCTTGCCATTCCAGAATGGAAGTTTGACCACATTGAGATGGACTTCGTGACTGGGTTTCCAAAGTCCAAGAGTGGCAATGATGCTATATTCGTTGTCATTGACAAACTCACTAAAGTGGCTCACTTTCTGCCTATCAAAGAGTCAATCACTGCAGCTCAATTGGTGGAGCTCTATACCTCTTGAATTGTCTCGCTGCACGGTATTCCACAGGTGATCTCTTCAGACCATGGCAGCATCTTTACCTCCAAGTTTTGGGATTCTTTTCAGAAGGCCATGGGCACCAACATCCGCTTCAGCACAACTTTCCATCCTCAAACTAGCGGTCAAGTCGAGCGTGTCAATCAGATTCTTGAAGATATGCTCAGGGCTTGTGTGATCTCCTTCGGCTTGAAGTGGGAGGATTGTCTTCCATATGCTGAATTCTCCTACAACAACAGTTTTCCAGCAAGTTCAGGCAAGGCCCCATTCGAAATTCTCTATGGCAGGAAGTGTTGTACCCCTCTCAACTGGTCTGAAACCGGCGAACGACAACTTCTGGGTAATGACTTAATCACAGAGGTAGAGGAGATGTGCAAAGTCATTCGAGATAACCTCAAAGTAGCGCAATCACGCCAGAAGAGCTACTATGATAGTAAGCACCGTGATTTGGCTTTCGAGATCGGGGATCATGTTTACCTCCGCGTCTCTCCAATGAAAGGTACTCGTCGCTTCGGTATCAAAGGGAAGCTTGCCCCTAGATACGTGGGACCTTTCAAGGTCGTCAGCAAGAGAGGCGATCTCGCCTATCAACTCGAGCTTCCTTCAAACTTTGCAAATGTGCACGACGTGTTCCATGTCTCTCAGCTCTGCAAGTGCTTCAAGACTCCTGACCGCACCGTCAACTTCGAAGACATTGATCTCCAAGAAGATCTCTCTTATCGTGAGCACCCCGTTGTTATTCTTGAAGAGACTGAACGCAAGACTCGCAATAAGTCAATCAAATTCCTCAAAGTCAAGTGGTCACACCATTCCGACCGTGAAGCCACCTGGGAACACGAGGATCACCTTCGTTCCGAGTACCTGGTGTTCTTTCAGTCCTAGATCTCGGGACGAGATCCTTTCGTAGTGGTGGAGTGTTGTAACACCCCGGATATGATCTACCTAATATGTAATCCAACTCTTGCCGTTTCCGGCGTTAAGTTATTTTATTTTCTCGGGTTCGGGTTTTTGTCTCCGTGTGTTGTTGTCGTTGTCATGCATCTCATATCATGTCATGATGTGCATTGCATTTGCATACGTGTTCGTCTCATGCATCCGAGCATTTTCCCCGTTGTCCGTTTTGCATTCCGGCGCTCTGTTCTCCTCCGGTGGTCATTCTACCTTTCTTTCATGTGTGGGGTTTAAACATTTCCGGATTGGACCGAGACTTGCCAAGCGGACTTGGTTTACTACCGGTAGACCGCCTGTCAAGTTTCGTACCATTTGGACTTCGTTTGATGCTCCAACGGTTAACCGAGGGACCGAGAAGGCCTCGTGTGTGTTGTAGCCCAACACCCCTCCAATTTGGCCCAAAACCCACCAAAACCATCTCCATCATCAAGAGCGTTCGATCATGATCGCGTGGCCGAGAACCGCACCTCATTTGGACACTCCTAGCTCCCTCTATGCCTATAAATACACCACCCTTCCGAAATTTCGGTTCTTCTTCCCCCCGAAACCCTAAAGATCCAGATCCACCGCCACCGGACATGTCCGCCGCGCCGGACATTTCGTCCGCCGCCGCCCGCGGCCACTGACGGGGCGCCACGTGGCACCACCCGGCCTCCTCCGCCGCCAGCCCGCGAGGCCCGGGGCGGGCCCTCCCCAGCCCGCGCGCCCGTCGCCGCCCGTCCTCCGCGCCGCCTCCCATCGTCCCCGCGGCCGACGCAGCTCCTCCCGGCCGGCCGCCGCGCCGCCATTGCCGGCCGCCACCGCCCGTCGGCCGCGCTGCAACTCGCCGCCGACGTCGCCCCTCGCCGCCGCGGCTAGCGCCGGCGACGCGCGCGGCCACCCCGCCTCCTGCCTCCTCCTCCACTCCGGCAAGCCAGCGAGCTCCTCCCCGCTCCAGCCGACTCTTCCTCCGGCGACCTCGAGTTCTCCGTCGAACCTCGGGAAGCGCGCGTGAACAGTAACCGGATCCAGATCCAGATCCAAAACTCGGTTGACTTTCCTCCCGAAACCCTAATTTTATTGCCATGTTCATCGTGCCGTAACTTTGCATCCGTAGATCCATTTTGGGCGTGTAGCATACCAAAATGTTCGACTCAAAGAGTACATCATTTCATCTCATTGCATCATTTTCATTTGAGTTAATCCTGATGCCCGAAATGCTGTTGGAAGAGTGCTATTTGGGATAATTGTCAGATCTGCTGCTCCAAATAGCTATTTGTCATTTTTGCCATGATTATTGTGTGCCTGATATGCCCCTGAGCTCTACATATGTTTTGTTATATGCTTTGTCATCTTTCCAGTGGTGCCATCCAGGTATTTTTGTGATGTGTGTGGTGACTAACACAAGCTTGCAAAGTGGTGCATTCGTTAATGCTGATTTCAGGGACTTAGCAATTCCACTAAGTCCTTGGACTGTTTTTATCAATATGCCATATGTTCATGTTGTTTCCTAGTGATCCGTGCCTCTTTTGAGGATGATCAGTAAGAATGATTTGTTAATCTTGTAGTGCTCTATCCATCCCTGTCTTTGTTTGCAATTATGGAGCACCCTAGCTTGAGTCAATCGAGCTCAACTTTTGCTATTTCGTGAATCTGGGCAGATTGTCTACTGGTTAGCGATTTTGCCGAGGATGTTGTAGTTGATCCGTGCATGCTATGTTATTGTTCTTGCCATATCTAGCTTGTCTAAAGTGTATTCTTGATGGGTGCATGATTAGATTGTCATGCCTTACTCTGTAGTGAGTGCATCGGGCTTGTAAACATGCCTACTTGATATCTGTTTTGCATGCTCCAGTTTTTCACCAAGCCTGTGATCTGATTATGTTTTTGCCATGTTCACATGCTTGCAATTGTATGTTCTGATCCCTTTTGTCTCAAGGTCACTAAGGTACTTTTGTTAATCTCTTTGAGTAGCTCCAGACCATGCTTTACTTTGCCATGTTAAGTTCCTGTAGCATATAGATTTCTTGCTCCAAAGTGTGCTACCTGATCTGAAATTCCAGACAAGTGTTAATTTCACTAAGTCTGAATTGTTTGGGTGCTGTAGCATGTTTGGGTGCTGTAGCATGTTTGTCATGTTGCATTTAGATGGCTACTTGCTGTTTATCGCAGGCCGGTGCCATATTTGAATTGCTTGGCATTTCCAAACCGTGCATCCGTTTCCGGTGTTCTTTATATCGATTTCAACCGAAATTACCTCACCTTTCCAGTGGAACACTTGGATTTCCAAGTTGAGGCCAGGTTCACTCATCTCTTGTCAAATCTTGCATATGCATCACATTTCGCATCCCGCATAGCATACCATGTTTGCATCATGTTGTTTGAGCTTTGCACGTGGTTGATTGCGTTCCCCTTGCTTGTTTGTCTTGTTTGGGTAGAGCCGGGAGACGAGTTCGCTAGCGAGGAGCCTGTTGAGTTTGCTTTCGAGGATCCAGTCAACTCTGACAACTTGGCAGGCAAGATGATCATACCCTCGAAATCACTTCTATCTTTGCTTTGCTAGATGCTCGCTCTTTTGCTATGCCTATGCTACGATGCCTACCACTTGCTTATCATGCCTCCCAAATTGCCATGTCAAACCTCTAATCCACCATGTCCTAGCAAACCGTTGATTGGCTATGTTACCGCTTTGCTCAGCCCCTCTTATAGCGTTGCTAGTTGCAGGTGAAGGTTGGAGACCGTTCCTTGTTGGAACATTATTTTCTTGTTGGGATATCATCATATTGCCTTGTTATGTTAATGCATCTATATACTTGGTAAAGGGTGGAAGGCTCGGCCTTTTTGCCTAGTGTTTTGTTCCACTCTTGCCGCCCTAGTTTCCGTCATATCGGTGTTATGTTCCCGGATTTTGCGTTCCTTACGCGGTTGGGTAATAATGGGAACCCCTTGACGGTTCGCCTTGAATAAAACTCTTCCAGCAATGCCCAACTTTGGTTTTACCATTTTCTACCTAGCCTCTTTTTCCCTTGGGTTTCCGAAGCCCAAGGGTCATCTTATTTAAACCCCCCGGGCCAGTGCTCCTCTGAGTGTTGGTCCACCTGTCAGCTGCCGGTGGCTACCAGGGGCAACTCTGGGCTGGCCTACCCGTACCTTGGACAATCTGAGTGTGCCCTGAGAACGAGATATGTGCAGCTCCTATCGGGATTTGTCGGCACATTTGGGCGGTGTTGCTGGATTTGTTTTAACTTGTCGAAGTGTCTTGTAGAACCGGGATACCGAGTCTGATCGGAATGTCTCGGGAGAAGGTATATCCTTCGTTGACCGTGAGAGCTTGTCATGGGCTAAGTTGGGACTCCCCTGCAGGGATTTGAACTTTCGAAAGCCGTGCCCGCGGTTATGGGCAGATGGGAATTTGTTAATGTCCGATTGTAGATAACTTGAACCTTAACTTAATTAAAATGAATCAACTGTGTGAGTTGCTGTGATGGTCTCTTCTCGGCGGAGTCCGGGAAGTGAACACGGTGTTGGAGTAATGCTTGTCGCAGGATGTTCTCTAGTTCGTCATTCGCTCTTTGCCTTCTCTTCTCGCTCTCTTTTGTGAACAGGTTAGCCACCATATATGTTAGTCGCTTGCTGCAGCTCCACATATTACCTTGCCTTACCTATAAGCTTAAATAGTCTTGATCGCGAGGGTGCGAGATTGCTGAGTCCCTGTGGCTCACAGATTACTTCCAAACCAGATGCAGGGCCTGATGACTCCGTTCCAGATGACGCGCTTGAGCTCAAGTGGGAGTTCGACGAGGACTCACGCTGATACTACGTGTCTTTCCCTGATGATCAGTAGTGGTGCCCAGTTGGGGCGATCGGGACCGTGCCACATATTGGGTTGGTCTTTTATTTTGGCACCGTAGTCTGGCCATGAGTGATTGGATGATGTAATTCTATTTATGTACTTTGTTTGACGTGGCGAGTGTAAGCCAACTATGTACCTTCCCCTTTTATTATTCATATTACATGGGATGTTGTGAAGATTGCCTTACTTGCGACATTGCTTTCAATGCGGTTGTGCCTCTAAGTCGTGCTTGGACATGTAGGAGATATAGCCGCATCGAGGGCATTACACCAAAGTTTCATGCAACTGATTCCAAAACTTCGAGGTAAACTGGGTTCCTCTATCTGATACAACCGTCCTCGGAACTCCATGCAAACATATGATCCTGGTCATGTATATCTTTGCCAACTTAGCACTGGTGTAAGTGGTCTTTACTGGGATAAAATGAGCTACTTTCATCAAACAATCGACTACAACCCATATCGATTCATAGCCTGAACGAGTCCTGGGTAATCCCGTGATAAAATCCATGCCTAGCTTATCCCACTTCCATTCGGTTATCGGCAATGGTTGTAGAAATCCTGCTAGCTTATGATGCTCTGCCTTCAGTCTCTGACATACATCACAAACTGCTACATACTCCGCAATATCTTTCTTCATTCTGGTCCACCAGAAACTATCCTTCAAAACCAAGTACATCTTGGTATTTCCTGGGTGAATCGAATATGGCGAATCATGGGCCTCCTGTAAAATCAGCTTCCTGATCTCCTGATCATTTGGCACATAAACACGGTCCTCAAACCATAAGGTATCATGCTCATACTCATGAAATCCCTTGGCTTTTCCTTTCCTCATCCTTTCCTTTATCTCAGCAATCTCCTTGTCCGTCCTCTGAGCTTCTCTGATCTTATCCATCAAAGTAGATTGAATCTCCAAAGCTGCTACATAACCTCTCGGAACTATTTCCAAACATAGCTCACGAAGGTCTTATGCTAACTCCTTAGGTAACTCTCCGGTCATGAGTGTGTTGACATGATTCTTGCGGCTCAACACATCGGCTACTACGTTAGCCTTTCCGGGATGATAATGCAACTTCGTATCATAATCCTTAATGAGTTACAACCATCTCCTCTGCCTGAGATTCAACTCCTTCTGTGTGAAGATATACTTCAAACTCTTGTGATCTGTGTATACTTCACAATGGTTTCTGATGAGAAAGTGTCTCCAAGCCTTCAACGCATGCACTACGGCTGCTAACTCCAAATCATGCATAGCATAATTCAACTCATGCGGCTTAAGTTGTTGTCAGGCATATGAAACAACTCTTCCTTCCTGCATAAGCACTGCTCCAAGTCCTCGACGAGAGGCATTGCAATACACTTCATAATCCTTGCGTTGATCTGGCAGGATCAACACAGGTGATGTAACCAAGCGTTTTTTCAACTCCTAAAAACTAGCCTCACATTTCTCAGTCCATTTAAACTTGGTGTCCTTCTTCAACAACTCAGTCATAGGCTTTGCAATCTTGGATAAATTCTCAATGAACCTCTGGTACTATTCTGCGAGTCCAAGAAAACTCTCGATCTCTCCAACTGACGTGGGCGCCTCCCAATTTGTCACAGTGACAACTTTGGTGGGGTCTACTGCTATTCCTTCTCCGGATATAACATGTCCAAGGAATCCAACTTCCTTCAACCAAAACTCGCATTTGCTGAACTTGGCGTATAGCTGATGTTCTCTGAGCTTCCCAAGTACCAAACGCAAATGCTCTTTATGCTCCTCTTCATTCTTCGAGTAAACCATAATATCATCTATGAACACCACAACGAACTTATCCAAAAACTCCATAAACACCTTGTTCATCATGTACATAAAATAAGCAGGTGCGTTAGTCAGGCTAAATGACATAATGATATACTCATATAGCCCGTACCTTGTGGTAAAAGCTGTCTTAGGTATATACTGCTCTCGAATCTTCAGTTGGTGGTACCCTGATCACAGATCAATCTTGGAAAACACCTTAGCTCCTTGCAGCTGATCAAACAAATCATTGATCATAAGCAGTGGGTACTTGTTCTTGATTGTCACCTCATTCAATCCTCGATAATCAGCAACCATCCTTAACGATCCATCCTTCTTCTCCACTAGAAGTACTAGCGACCCCCAAGGAGACGACCTTGTGCAAATATATCCTTTATCCAGTAACTCCTTAATTTGCTTCTTAATTTCCTCTAAATCCTGTGTGGCCATCCTGTATGGTCTCTTAGATATTGGCCCTATGCCTGGCAAAAGCTTAACAAAAAATTCAATGTCTCTATCCGGTGGCATGCCTGGCAACTCTTTGGGAAATACATCCGGGAAATCCTTCACCACTGGTACTTCCTCCTGTACAACTCCTGATAAGAAATTTACTTGAGTCCTAATTGGCACATGCCGGGATACATACTTGATCCTTCTTCCTTCTGGGGTGGTGAGCAAAATTAACTTACTGGCGCAATCGATGTTTCCTCCATACATCGATAGCCAATCCATACCCAGAATCACATCCAAACCTTGCGACTCCAAAATTATCAAGTCAAAAGCTAAAACATGACTACCAATGGTTAATGGCAACTGAAAACATCCACTGCTTGCCATATACTCAGCTTCGGGTGAGGTTACTAGCATGGGTGTCTTAAAAACTCTAGTGGGCAACTTATACTTATCCACAAATCCCCTTGATATGTATGAATGTGATGCACCCGTATCGAAAAGAACGACTATTGTAAATGACTTAACAAAAAACTTACCTATTACTACATCCAGCTGGGCTTCAATCTCCTCCACGTTAACGTGGTTCACTTGTCCCCTATTAAAAGGGTTAGGCTTCTTCCTAGAACATCCATTGCCATTTCCATTCTTAGCTTCAGGACATTCATTGGCGTAATGTCCAGTCTTCTAGCACTTGTAGCAAGTAACGTGGCTTAGATCTTTCTTGGAGGGCGTTGCTGGGTTGGAACGGTTCTGTCTGTTGCTTCCTCCATTACCATTCACGTTCTTGGAGCCACTATGGTTGTGCGAACTCCCTCCAGGGTGATTGTGACCTCCATGGTTATGCTGAAGGGGTCCTCCTGAGTTCAGGGTAAAACGGGGTCTGTGCTGAGCTCCAGAATTATACTTCCCCTGTCCATACTTCCTCTTGTGGTTATCAATCTGCTGCTGCTTCCCTTCAATCATGAGAGCTCTATCTACTAACTCCTGGTAGTTATTGAAATTTGCCACCATTGACTGCATGCTCAGCTCATCATTCAGTCCTTCCAAAAACTTCTCCTGCTTGGCTGCATCTGTAGCAACGTCATCTGGGGCATAACGTGCTAGCTTACTAAAGTCATCAACATACTGGCCAACTGTGCATCCTCTTTGGCGTAAGTTGCGAAACTCACGCTTCTTCATGGCCATAGCTCCTGTTGATACATGGGCAGTGTGAAAGGCCTGCTGGAACTGGTCCCATGTAACAGTGGCTATAGGATAGGTGACAGTGTAATTCTCCCACCATGAGGCTGCTGGTCCATCCAATTGGTGTGCAGCAAAACACACCTTCTCAGCATCTGTGCAACCTGCAGTGGTTAACCCCCTTCCAATCCCGTGGAGCAAATCATCTGCTACTATCGGCTCGGTGCTACTGGAAAACATCGGCGGCTGCAACCTCAGAAAATGGGCTAAGTTGTCAACTGGGGTGGTGGTGGTGGGTTGTTGTTGTTGTTGCCTTGGTTCTAAACTAACAACTGCATCAGGGTATTCTACTGCTGGATCAACTGAGTGAGCTCCGGTGGAAAGGTAAATCCGGGGTCACGTCTCAGAGGCATCTGGGGGTTTAGAGGGAAGAGAATAGAATTGAATGAGGTCTAGTGAGAAAACACTACCCATATGCACATGAGACAAACACAATCATATCACTCAATCATTCAAGCAAGGGCATACAATCGGTCTAGAACTATAGTTACAAAAGTGCTCGGACTATACTATATACATGGTGGAATACTACTACTGATATGGTGGTCGACTAGAAATATTGATCGGTCGAAGACTCCATGATATTTGCTCCAGCTTCATCAACATAGTCATCATCGTTATTGTCGGGGCCCGAGTTGGTGTCATCGATGATGATGCAGTCTTCAGGACGAATCTCCTTGGGTTCACCGTCTTCTCCTCCTGGCGCGGGGTCTCCCATGAATACTCCCAGCTTCCTTGTAAGGTCGTCATTCTTCTCCACTAGTACGACGATTTCCTCCTCATAATCTTCGTGAGTAGCCTTGAGTTCTTCCTCCAGCTCCGTGATCCTTGTTATTGCCTTCTTCAGATCTATCATACATGCGCACATCTGATTCTCCTGGCGGCGAATATGCTGGTTTAACTCCTGGATGAAAGCTGCAATGGATCTATCCTTGCTGGTGCTGATCATCTCCCATTGCTCATCTCGGCGCCCACAAATCTAGTAGATAGTATCCTTAAGCTCCTTATGGTAAACTTCTCCAATGCGTCCCATGGTGATGTGGGCTTCCATACTCTTTCCTAGACTCCAGGTTGGTGCATCAAAGGAAAACTCTATGGGCTTAGTGACTGGTGTGAATGTCCTTCCTGGAACTTGAACTTGAATCATCCAGCATTCCTCTTCTGGTAAAGTGACGCTGTAAGTCCCGGTGAAGCCTGGTATTCCAATGTTCAGGTACTTAGTGACTTCCTTCAAGTGTCGTCCAAAAGGTGCTTCTTCATCCGGTTGTGCAAACTTGTTCCTTGCGTCCGCCATCCTAAAGAGTAGAAAATGGAGGGGATTCAGAAATGAGGAGAGAGTAGTGATCTAGGGCTTTAGCTTAGTGGTCGTGTCCTACAGTCAGCGTGTCCTTTGATACCATCTTGTAGCGACCAGACCTGAAACAGTCTGATCTCTGTGCATCAGTGTCATCCCTGGATAGGTAATGCTGACATGCACAGTACTTGAGGATTTATAACAAAGTAGCAATCACACACTTATTACATCGAAGATCTCAAAAGAGAACTTATTACAATAAATATGGCTTAAGGCCATCTAATATGATAACAACGGAAGGATTGAAAGATAAAGTGAGTCCATCAACTCCAACAACATCACTGAGTGAAAGACCACGACCTAAGGCACCTTACTCATCGTCTGAAAAGTCTACAACATAATACGTTGCAGATAGAAAATGGGCCAACACATGGAATTTCCTGGAAATGTAACACAAGAGAGTAATGAACAATGTAAAGCTATCACTACATGCATATATGGCTGGTGGAGGCTGTATGGTTAATAGGTTTTGCAAAAAGCCAATTTTTCCCTACTGCAATGGAATATATTTTATTTATCTACAAAGTTGGTTGAAAAACATTGAGAATGGTAAACCCCATTTCAATCCCAATTAAAAGTAATTAATAACCCAATCAAATTATATTTAAGAGTGATGAGATCCACATGATAATCCAAGAACTAGATACTCAAGATGTCCATAACCGGGGACACGGCTAACCATGATTAGTTTGTACACTCTACAGAGGTTTGTGCACTTTTCCCCACAAGATTAAATCTCCTCCGTTGGATTTCTCGCACTACATGATGTTTGAGAAACGGATGACCGAGACACAGTCTTTCCGAAGAGGTCCCCTTAACCGATAGATAGGCTGATACACCTACAATCCCCTACATCTGCTAGCCCATCATGGAAAGGTTTCCCACAACTTACTCAACTATGCCATAACCCATAATGGCATGTGGCTGCACACGAAAGTTTCCAGGATGAATAATCTTATGACCCCTTTGAGCTTCGGTGGCAGTCCATAGGAAAATCACACTGTACCCTGGGATTTCCAAAAATACAGGCAATCACTGGGTTCCCCATGTGCCTCAATCCACCCAGATGTGTATTAAAGTTGCCACCTTAAGTTAACCATTAAATTAACAACTCATATCTTTCATGGATACACTCAAACCCAAGCCACGTCTATGAGCATAGCATGGCAATATAAGCATAACGTAGAAGTAACTCCCAGGGTTTGATAATAAAATAGGTGAATAGGTTCTACCTCATCTACTTCCCAACCCACAACTTATTCAGATCCTAACCATGCAACTGTTTGAGGGTTGATCTAATGCAATAAAACTGGGTAGTAAAGAGGTATGATCAAAGTGTTACTTGCCTTGCTGATGATCCATGAAACCTAGAGACTCGTAGTAGCACGCTTAGCACTCCGGGTACTCTATCGCAATCAAACAAGCATACAATAAGCAATAAAGCAAGGGGCACGGGTGAAACTCAAATAAGAAGATCTAACTAGAAAGTTCAACTTAAGAACTCCGGTTTGCAAAAAGAATCAAATCAAACGAAGCAAGGAAACTCAAACTGCGAAAGAAACAAGCTCCGATTACTAATCTGGACTAAAGTCAAATTTTACAGTAGCAAAAACTTGTTTAAGTTGGTTAAACAGAAAGAGGGCTTCGAGACGAAACTCTCGGTGCTTAAATCACCTGATTCCGATAAATGAGCGAAAAGATAAACTAAAACGAAAATCGGATCAGAAATCGCGATCGAAAATAATCATGAAAAATCCGAGAAAAAGAAAAACTGATGAACAGACTAACGAATGAACGTTCGCTATCTGCGGCTAACGGACGAAAACTGTTCGTTAAAAGGAACGTCAGGACGAAAGTCCGCTAAATAATTAAACCAAAAAAACCGAATCTAAAAAAACGGATCTAGAGTTTTCCAAAAAAACCTATCGGTTTTTCTCGCGAAAACAAAGGCGACGGCGGCTCCTACCTCCGGCGCGTCGGCGAGGCGGCGGCGTCCGGCGGCGGCGGTGGGGCGGCGTACGGTGGCGGCGGCGCTAGGGTTGGCGGGGCATGGGTGGGCTCCGGTGGCGGGGCTGGT
>NC_041386.1:251767484-251798124 GCF_002162155.2 Triticum dicoccoides | reverse complement strand
GAGCGGAGTTCTGTTCGGGTACGACCTGGAGTTGGTTTTTTAAATAATTCTGACGTGCAAAAAATAAAGAAAAGAAATACTAAACGGACTCCAAAAATCCCAAAATAAATTTTCCCCGTCCTCTAAAAATCTACCGGACAAGGTGAACATTTATTTGTGACTCTAATGCAATTTTGAAAAACGCATATTTTCCTAATTCAAAATAAAATAGCAATAAAACTCCGAATAAAAATCTTATATCATTTTAATATTAAATCTCCAATATTTGTTTAACTTGAGGAAGTCGTTTTATCCTCTCTCTTTTATTTTTTAAGAAATATTCGAAGATAAAAATAATAAAATTAATTGATCCTCTTTTTCAAAATTTGAGAAAAACTCATATATGAAAATAACAAAATCCCCAACTCTCTCCGTAGGTCCTTGAGTTGCGTAGAATTTCTAGGATCAAGCCAAAATGCAATAAAATATGATATGCAAAGATGATCTAATGTATAACATTCCAAATTGAAAATTCTGGATGTTATAGGTAAGTCATGTTCATAGTGTTCCTAAGAAGGGAGGTATTACCGTTGTCCCTATTGATAAGAATGAACTTATCCCACAAAGAATTATAACAAGCTATAGGATGGTAATTGATTTTAGAAAACTAAACAAATCTACTTGGAAGGATCATTACCCTCCTACCATTTATTGATCAAATTCTAGAAAGGTTATGAAAGCACAGTCATTTCTGTTTTCTAGATGGATAATCTAGTTTTTCCCAAATACTTGTGTAATGAGAGCATCAAGAAAAAACAACATTTACATGCCCTTTTGGTACTTTTGCTTATAGACGTATGCCTTTTGGTTTATGCAATGCACTTGCTACCTTTCAAAGATGTATGACTACTATATTCTCTGACTTTTATGAAAAGATAGTTGAGGTTTACACGGACGATTTTACCATGCACAAAACTTATTTTGATGATTGCTTAGGCTACCTTGATCAGGATTTGCAGAGATGTGAAGAAACTAATCTTGTTTAAAATTGGGAGAAGTGCCACTTTATGGTGAATGAAGATATTGTTTTGGGGCATAAAATTTCTGAAAGAGGTATTGATGTTTATAAAGCTAAAGTTCATGCAATTCAAAAAATGCCATGTCTTAAAGATATCAAAGGTATAATAAGTTTCCATGGTCATGCTGGTTTCTATAGAAGATTTATTAAAGACTTCTCTAAAATTTTTAGGCATCTTACTAATCTCATGCAAAAATTTGTTCCATTTGTTTTTGATGATGATCGTGTAGATGCATTTGATACACTTAAGAAAGCCTTAATCTCTACACCTATTATTCAACTACCAGATTGGAACTTACATTTGGAAATTGTGTGTGATGCTAGTGACTATGTTGTTGGTGCTATTCTAGGACAAAGAGTTGATAAGAAATTAAATGTTATACATTATGCTAGCGAAACTCTAGACAGTACTCAAAGAAATGATGCTACCATTGAAAACGAATTTTTAGCAGTTGTGTTTGCTTGTGATAAATTCAGGTGTTACATTGTTGATTCTAAAGTAATTGTTCACACTAATAATGCTGCTATTAAATACCTTATGGAAAAGAAAGATGCTAAACCTAGACTCATTAGGTGGGTTCTTTTGTTACAAGAATTTGAGTTGCATATTACTGATAGGAAGGGAGCGGGTAATCTAGTAGCTGATAACTTGTCTCGGTTAGAAAATATTCTTGATGACCCACTGCCTATTAATGATAGCTTTCCTGAAGAACAATTAGCTATTATAAATGCTTCTCGTAACACTCCTTGGTATGCAGACTATGCCAATTACATTGTTGCTAAATATATACCACCTAGTTTTACATACCAACAAAAGAAAAGGTTTTCATTTGATTTAAGACATTTCTTTTGGGATGATCCACACATGTATAAAGAAGGAGTAGATGGTATTATTAGTTGTTGTATATCGGAGCATGAGCACGAATAAATCCTACAGAAGTGTCACTATGAGGCTTACGGAGGACACCATGTGGGAGACAGAACTGCACACAAGGTATGGCAATCTGGTTTTTATTGGCCTACTCTTTTCAAGGAGGCACGCAAATTTGTTTTATCATGCGGTTAATGTCAAAGAATTGGTAACACTGGTAGACATCGGGAAATTCCTATGAACTATTCACTTGTTATTGAACCATTTGATGTTTGGGGAGTTGATTATATGGGACCTTTTCCTTCCTCCAATGGGTATACTCATATTTTAGTTGTTGTTGATTATGTTACTAAGTGGGCAGAAGCTATTCCAACTAGTAGTGCTGATCACAACACTTCTATTAAAATGCTTAAAAAGTTATTTTCTTAAGGTTTGGAGTCCCTAGATATTTAATGATAGATGGTGGTTCACACTTCATTCATGGTGCTTTCCGTAAACTTCTCGCTAAATATGATGTTAACCATAGAATTGCATCCCCTTATCATCCTTAGTCTAGTGGTCAAGTAGAATTAATTAATAGGGAAATAAAGTTGATCTTGCAAAAGATTGTCAATAGATCCAGAAAGAATTGATCTAAGAAACTTGATGATGCACTTTGGGCTTATAGAACTGCCTATGTGTATGTCTCCATATAGAATGGTTTATGGAAAAGCATGTCATTTACCTCTTGAATTAAACATAAAGCTTATTGGGTAATCGGTGAAAAGAGGTTGTTTGATATTAGCTCACTTGATGAATGGAGAACCCAAGCCTATGAAAAATGCTAAACCGTTTAAAGAAAAGGTTAAAAGATGGCATGATAAAAGAATACAAGAACGAGAATTTAATGTAGCACTACTAGGAAAACGCTTATACACAGTAGCATAGTAGTAGCGCTGGAAAGAAGTAAACGCTGCTGCTATTTAGCAGTAGCGTTTTTCCAGGAAAGTGCTACTAGTAACTCCATAGTAGTAGCTCTGTGAAGCAGAAACATGCTACTACTATGTGGGACCAGACGAGGCCACCGACTATTTTCGTAGTTGTAGCGGTGTACAGGAAAAAGCGCTACTACTAGCAGTTTAGTAGCAGCGCTCTTTTTTTATGTGCCACTACTACTAGTGGGCCCCACTTAGTAGTAGCGCTTTCCCTGGATAGCGCTACTACTAAGTCCAATAGCAGCAGCACTTTTTTCAAAGCTGAGCTACTGCTAGTTGTAGCTGGTGCCACCTTTTCCACCCCTTCCCCTCCTCTCCCCCACTTTGCCCTCTCTGCCCCTCCTTTCCCCTCTCCCCTCTCCACTCTAGCTCCATCATTGTTTCTCTTCTTCTCTCTTCCTACTACCTCTATTCTCTCATCATTAATGGCACCCTCCTCCATAAATGGCCTCTCTCTTTCTCTAATCCTACACCTCTCTTATCTCCCACATTAATGCCCCCATCCACCATAACCCCTCTCCATTAGTTAGCTATCTAGATTCACCTCTCTTCCCAACAATTAGATCTAGCTAGCTATTTAGCCAACCACACGTGCTCCGTTGATCGTTCTCTCTCATCCTCTAATTAACCGCGTGCTCTCGGTCTCTCTCGGGATATATATATATATATATATATATATATATATATATATATATATATAAGTGAGTAAAAAGTTGTTCATTTCAAGAATGGGAATATGTGTGTGAATGAGAATATGTGTTTTTGGGATATACATATATGGAGAGATTTGTGCTAGTCATCACATGCCCTCGAGTTGCTTATGTTTTGCCGAAATGTCGATTTATTTCGGTTTCGGTGAATTTCGAGCAAACTCATATGTCCTATTTTTAGGAAGGTCATGCCAAAATTTTATATATATGACTCTGAAGCATGCATTATTTATTTCATAACCCTTTTGCTTGTTATACCGTGCAGTCGGTCATGAAGGTGAGTGGATGGAAGGTGGAGCGGTACATGCGATCCGCGGTGATGGACATGTATGCAAATAATTAGACTAGGATTAGATGTCCGTGTGCAAGATGCAAGGAAGGAGTCCTTTTGGACCCTTTTGATCGTGGCACTTTGAAGGCGCACCTGCTGATGAATGGTTTCATGGATGGCTATACTTAGTGGATAAGTGAATAATATGATGATGATGAGGACGTCCACATGGCAGGGAATGACGACATGGGGCTAGACGAAGAGATGACCGATCGACAAGAAGACGATGGCGCTAGACATGTCGGTGTGGAAGAGTCCGGAAATGACGACGGCGGCAGAGAAGATTCCGGACATGGCGAAGAAGAGTCTGGACATGGAGGAGAAGAGGCAGCAGTCATGCCGCAGTCTTCGACGCTACTAAGTGCAGTCGTGCAGGACGCTCATGTTAAAGACCTCCTTTTCAAGAGTACGACTAGTGAGAGAGCTGCCTCTAGAGAGGAGGCCAAGCTGGCGCAACTTCAAGTAGACTCGAGGACTCCATTGTATGATGGTTGAGATCCCGAGGTGACCCACTTGAGTTTCACGCTCGGACTTCTTAAGACGAAGGCCAAAAACAAATGGACAGACAAAAGCCTCGATGAGCATTTGAAGTTTCTACATAATAAAGTTCTTCCCGCGGGGAACCTGGGTCCTACCAGTGTCAAGGAGGCCAAGAAAATCATTTTCCCTTTTGATTTGCCGCACATTAGGTAGCATGCATGCATCAACGATTGCATCATTTATCGGGGGGAGCATGCGGGAAAAACCAGTTGTCCGGTGTGCAATCTTCTTGAAACAAGAAGGCAAGAAAGAAAGCTCCTCAGAAAGTTGTATGGTACTTTCCGATCACTCCCCATCTGCAGTGGTATTTCGTAGATCCTAAGGAAGCAAAGCTCATGCGCTGGCACGTGGAGAGGAAGAAGCCCAATGATGGAGATGATCCGAGGCTGAGAAAACTCATAGATGGTATCCAGTGGAGAGCATTCAACATCGTATATGGATTTGCTGCAGAAGATCCAAGGAACATCGTGTTTGGTGCTAGTATCGATGGCATGAATCCGTTTGGACCAGAACACCAACCACAGCACATGGCCCGTGTTTGTATGGATGTACAACCTCCCCCCATGGAAGTGCATGAAGACAAAGTACATACACATGAGTATGCTGATTCAAGGCCCGAAACAACCAGGAAATAGTATTAACCTGTATATGGGGCTTCTGCAAGAGGAGCTAGACACGTTATGGAAAACACCGGCATGGACATGGGACGCCAGCAAAGGAGAATATTTCCATATGAGAGCCGCGCTGATGACAATGGTGCATGACTATCTCGATTATGGGTACACCTCAGGCCAGGTGTGCCATGGATACTGCAGATGCACAAGGTGCATGGATGATACAAAGTCTCAGCAGCTTACGTCAACGAAAGATGGTGGATCCGGGAAAATCGTGTACATGGGGCATCGTAGATGGCTTGAGAAGTATGACCCATGGAGAAAGCATGGAGATCTATTCAATGGGTTGGCTGAGCTTCGAGGATCTCCACATAAGAGGAGCAGCGCCGAAATCGACGTGCTGTTGAGAAACTAGGAACAATGCCCCGCACTAGGAAAGATAAAAAAGGCGCCGGAGCCGCTGCTGAAGGTATGGAAAACGAGGTCTATTTTCTGGGACTTGGAGTACTGGCCCAATCATGACACACCTCATTGCCTTGATCCAATGCATATCGCGAAGAATGTCCTCGAGAGCTTGCTTGGCACACTGGTGAACATGCCGGAGAATAGCAAGGATGGGACGAAGGCAAGGAAAGACTTGGAAGATTTGAAGATCAGGAAAGATCTCCACCATAAAAAGTTGATGGAGGAGACGGAGACGGAGACGAAGGAGGAGGAAAGGGGCAGAAAAGTCAACAAGAAGGAGGAGAATTATTGCCCTCCTTCTTGCTTCACCTTATGTGCGAAGGAGATCGATCAATTCATCAAGTGCCTTATGGGAATCAAAGTCAGTTCCGGTTACTGTGGGAAGATAAGAAGATTTCTAGACCCCAAGAAGAAAAGGTTCAGCGGGATGAAGTCTCATGACTGTCATCTGATGATGACTCAGATACTCCCGGTTGCCATTAGAGGGACAATGGAGAAGCACATCTGTGACACTCTTACTGGTCTCTGCAACTTCTTAGACGTTATATCTCGAAAGTCCATAAGTGTGAAGCAGCTCCGAAGGCTACAGGATGAGATCGTTGCCATACTATGTGTGATCTTGAGATGTACTTCCCGCCCGCATTCTTTGACGTCATGGTGCATCTGTGTGTCCACATCATGGATGACATCATCGACCTCGGGCCGACATTCCTTCACAGCATGATGTCGTTCGAGAGGATGAATGGGGTCATCAAAGGATTCGTTCGTAACATGTCCCGTCTGGAAGGGAGCATCGTCCAGGGGTATCGGACGCATGAGTGTGTCTCCTTTTGCGAGAATTATATAAGCGTCGGAGACCCTGTTGTTGGTTTGCCCGTCAAGAAGCACGATGGGAAGCTCGAAGAAGATGGTCACTACAACGGCTGGAGGGACTTGCACGTGGACTACTCGGATAGACGGAACGACCTTGACAGGGCTAACTTAGCAGTGCTATAACACCTAGATGTGGTAGATGATTATGTGGCACAACACAAAGAAACCATCGCAAAGAAGTGCCGTGATAAGGGGATGCTGAAGACGGACGACGAAGTTACTGTAGATCACAACGCCACTTTCTTGTGCTGGTTTAAACAGCAAGTTCTTGAAAATCCCCCGGAAGAGGGCAGTTCAGACGGATTGCTCGTACATGCCTTAGCACATGGGCTCGCGCCTAAGATTGCGAACTATCAGTCCTACGATATCAATGGGTACACGTTCTACACGGAGGCCAAAGACATGGACAGTGATTACCAGAACTCTGGGGTGACAATTCAATGCGTGACTGACGCCAACGGTACAACTGAGAGATTCTATGGAAGGGTCGAAGAGATCTGGGAACTTGACTATGCTGGAATGCACGATGCGACAATGTTCTGTGTCAGATGGGCCAAGGACGTCGTCAGAGAAAACAAGTATTTCACCACCATGTCTATACCCGACGAGAAGAGCACTCCCGTGAACTTTAACGTCATCACCAAAAATGAGCCATGGGTACACGCTAAGCACGTGAGACAATGCTTCTTCATAACTGACCAGGCCAATCCTAGCTGTGTTGTCATGAGGAGATCCAGAAGGAGCATCATCGGAATGGATGGAGTAGGCAACGAGGAAGACTACGACCAATACGGCAACCTGATGAGGGAAGATGAAGATGACGATGAAGCATACGTGAAAAGAAGAATCAATACTACATTACCTAAGAAAGATTGTAATCCATGGCTCTGGAAAAGTCACAAGGAGGGGCTCAATTACTCGGGAACGAACAAGAAAGGGAAGAAGCTCAATGTGAAACGTCCTCGACGTAGCTGATCAGAGACCTACATCTATATATATGTATCTATTTTGTGTATGCACTTAAATAACCGTTATCGGTCAACTGATATGTTACCACCACATGCATGGTTCCGGTGATATGCGTGTAGGGGGAGAGGGTCGGAGACGCCTTCATCGGGAGAAAAACAAAAAAACAAAAACAAAAGGGAGAAAGCAGTACAAAATAAAAAGGAAAGTAGAGAGAAACGAAAAGGAAAATAATAAAAGAAAATAAAATTAAAAACTAGAAAATGAAAATAATAAAAATTGGAACAGGTAGCAGTAGCGCTTGATTGAGAACCAGTGTTATAGCTACTATAGCTATAGCGCTTTGTTCTAGAAAAGCGCTACTACTATGTGCCATTAGCAGTAGCGCTACTTTACAATGCAGCGCTATAGCTAAGTTAGCTATAGCGCTGGGTTGTAAAGGAGCGCTACTGCTATTTTGAGTTAACCTCAAATTTGGCCTACCGCCAAGTCCCAATTCTCCATCCGGCCACTCTCTCCACAGCCTCTTCCCCCCATTCTATCATCGCCGCCATCGCCCTCGCGCCATCCGTCGCCGTGCTGGCCCTCGACCGCCGGCCATCGCCCCCTGGACACCGTTGACCTCGTCGCCGGCCGTCTCCCGAGCCCGCGCCGTTGACCACAACTGTCGGTGTTCTGGGAACGGGGGTCCCCAGACTTGGCTGTCTGTGGCCCATGGCGTGGCTCTGCGAGAGGGCCCGTATGGAAAGAGGAGCGGAGTCCGGGGGGAAGCAGAGGAATTGGACGAAAATGGCGTAGGCGATGGAAGAATAACCGTGTAGACCGCGGTGGCCGTCTAGCCAGGCGGGTATCAAGGCAGCATGGGGAAGCGTAGGCACCCACATCCAATCAACCGCCACGCGTCTACCAAGGGCGCAGGCTATTGGGGCTCACGGCACTCCGCATTTGGCCTTTGGCTTCGCCTCGAAGCCAAGCCCGAGCGCGCCTTGGGCCTGGGGACTACTATCGGCGTACTGGGAACGGGGGCCCCCAGACTTGCCTGCCTGCGGCCCACGGCGTGGCTCTGCGAGCGGGCCTGTATGGCCATCTTCACCAGCAAGGACTCAAGACCCTCGCGGGGGCCCAAACCTCGCGAGGCGAGCGGCACCGGACCTCCTCAGGAGCAGCCTCACCAGGCTGGCTCACGAGGGGCGGAGAGCTTAAGGCCGGGTGAACCTCACGAGGTTCTAGTGACGTGAGCCATGACGACTAAGGCCAGGCGGGCACCAGCGCGCACAGTGTCCTTGTTTCCTCTTCGGTACTAAGGAAGCAGGCGCAAGCGTGGAGTACTGAGGCATCAAGCAAAGGTTTCCATATCGGTGCAACGAGACCAAGACCAGCAGGACGACAAGATGGAGGTCACCGTGGAGCCCAAGACGGCATCACCACCAGAGCCTTTGGCAGGCGAAGACTGCTTTTGTCAGGATAAGCTGTACTAGTAGTCCCCTTTCAAATTGGCCATTGTTGGCTCCCTTCCCGCTCAATATTTGGGGAGAGGACCAGGGCCCCTATGAATAGGACTAGCCACCACCGTAGCTAGGGGATCGATCGTTCGGTCTGGCCAAAAGAGACTCGGACAACCACAAGTTCACCAAGCACAAGAACACCTCTCATCAGGAGGCTATTCTTCCTCTTGTACTATTCACCCTCAGCCCAAGAGGCAATCCACCACACCACACTGGAGTAGGGTATTACACCACAATGGTGTCCCAAACTAGTATAAATCTTGTGTCCTTTGTGTTGCGAGTTCGTCGAGTTAGTTCGTAAGATCTTAGCTGAGTTAGGGTGTGGATCGGTAGGGGGAGATCTTCGTGCGCACCCCAGTGTTCGAACCTTGAGGGTTTTGCAGGAACCCGTGATCCGACATTTGGCGCGCTAGGTAGGGGTGCACCGAAGCTTCTCTCTCGCCGGCCGACTCACCAACACTTTGCGGTCCCGATGTCTGGCGACTCAAGGACCAACGCCGACCGCTGGGTAGCCTGGCCGGCCCGAGCGGCACCGCCTGCCCAGGAAGACATCAACCCCGCACTCCAAGCAGCACGAGCGCCACCAGACACTGCAGGGCGCGGGCGGTGCGGCCAGGCGCCATCCACCCTCACCCCACGACAGGTGCGGGCTGCTGCAAGGGCCGCAAGCCACGCTGCGACAATGGCAGCGCACACCCGGAGGGAGCAGGCAAACATGCGAGCTGCACTCACGGTGGCACGGGAGCTGCTATGATGTCGGCTGATGGAGAGCGACCGGGATGCGCTGCTGGAGCGCGTCGCCGAGCTACTAGACGCCATAGCTTTAGGAGCACCGCCCTTCTGTTCTCTGCTCATGCCACGAGTTGCGGCCGGGTCGCATGGCGGGCCACGCCGAGCCCGCGTGCCTACGGGCGCACCACCAGGCTTCATCGACACCGGCGCGACCAACGGGGCTGCACGCCCGCTTGCGCCCGTGCCACCTCTGCTGGGTGCGGGAACGAGCACTACCACCTACGGTCTGGGCGGGATGCAGCCCTATCATCCTCAAGGCGGCACGATGGGTCGGGCGACGTGGAGCATGGGGCACTACGGCGAGGTTTTTGAGGCGGCGGCCTCGGAGGCCTACGTACCCCGCATGGTGGACCAGGAGTACGTGCTGGAAGACGACCCTGGCTCGCTCCTCGAGCCAGGCTGGGAGCAGGAGGCGCTCGAAGCTGGCGCGTTTCAGGACCCCTCCGGGAGCCTCACCAACCACGCCGACGACAACTGCTACAGGGTACCACTAATTTCTCAGGAGCAGGCTTACGCTAACCATGGTACGCAGGGGGATAAGGTCGCAGCAGTAGATGGAGGTCCCAGCTCATCAGCCTCCATCCTGCCAGGGGGCACGCTGGGGGCTGCAGGAAAGAAGCCGGGACGAAGCCCCTCCTCAGCGCCGCGTGGAACAAGGCGTCCCCGGGAGGTAGGCCCTCTGCCGGGGAGGTGCTCCAGAGCCTACACCCGGCAGAGGACCCGTGGTTGCTGAGGGCGCCGCTGGTGTCCCCTCTGCCCTCATTGGTGCCATCCTGGTCTCCGGTCGTCCCGACGGTGGTAGGGGGCAGCGCAAGGCGGGGCCCTCGTCTGGCGATATGAAGTAAGGCTCACGCCTGTGAAGATCACCGCCCGTGACACTCTCACGTAATAATGAGTGGGCTTGTACACGCCCGGAGTCTCAGGAGTGCCGCCCTCAGGCCTCGGGGGCTCCCTCCCATGTCCTAGTGGCAGCACTTTGCTCTGCGCTGATGAGAAGACTTGAAGACAAGAATACTAGACTAGGTGCCGGAGGCGGCCATTTGCTTTGGATCCCCTTTTCTGTAGCCTTGCCTTCTAGATTTGGATTCAAGTTGGAGTTGAGTTTTCATTTGATGCGCGCGGGGGGTGCCTTTTCTCGTTCGAGCAATTTCTTGCAGTCTGGTTCTTGCCTTATTTCGGAGTTCACGCCTGCTGCTTCCCTCTCGCGGGCCCCTCGTGACTGGGGCTGAGCAAGACGTACGCGCGCCATGCGCGTGCCGTGGCCCGGCTAGCACTCGCTCATCACGCGGCCCCCTCGGGTCTCTCGGCAAGTTCCTCCGGAGCTTCCAACCTCACGAGCTGGTTTAGCTCGCCCAGGCTAAGGTAAACCACAACGACAACTTCGCTCCAGGGCACGTGGGTCCACAAAGATACATATTCAACTCAACCTAACAAGATAAAGGCAGTAGCACATTTACAAGAGGGGCTTCCCCTCCAAAAGATGCTCTTACAACTTCAAGGGCTACACCCTAAGCTTCTGTGTGCAGGACAAATAGCTGGGAAACACGGGATCAGTCGGACATGTCGCTCGCCGCATCCCCCTGATCGCCCTCAGACGCATCGCTGACATCATCGACACCATCGCTGGCATTGCTGCCACCATTGATGGCATCACCGTCACCTCCACCAGCGCCGCCATCCCCATCGTCGACCATGTCGCCCGCGTCCGCCGCGACCACCACCCCATTGTCGTCAGAAGTGAAGGCCCTGACCAGCATGTCCACATTGTCTTCCACCCATCATGACAGGTCGCCCCAGATGGCCTCGGGTATGGGAGCGATGGCGGCATCAAAGTCAAAGTTGGGGTCGACGTTCTGGTGGTGGCTGAAGACTCGGGAGAACGCACATCTGAGCATGCCGCGGCTCCTCTCTTCGACAAGTTGGCGAGCCCTCCCAGAATGGCTCTCCAGGTGCGTCACCACGTCGGCGAAGAAGCGGAGGTGGCTGGCGTAGTCGTTCGCATGGGGATGAGGAGCATTCTCATCGCATATATGTCCCAGGGTGGTTTTGGCCATGTTCCTAAGGTCCTGGAGCATGGGGACGTGCACACGCTCCAACGTCCGGCGCTGAAGCACTTCTTCCTTGTTCTGCTGCACGACGAACTCGGCGTCGGCGACCTGCTGCCAAAGAGGGAGCAGCTCGGTGCGTGCGTAAGCCAGCTCAGCCTGCAACGAGGCCAGGGCGGTTGCGTCGGCCTCCTCGCGCCGCTCCACCTCGACCAACCTGGACTTGAGGGCAGCAGTCCTACCAGCGGCCCCAACTTCCACGAGCTTCAGCTTCAGGTCATACCTACTCTGGAGATCCGCGCGAGCCTCGGACACCCAGCGACCGACCTTCTCCTGGGCCCTGGCCTCGCGCGCACCGACGTCATCCTCCGCTTGAGCAACCTGGCGCTCCCTCGTCTCCAGCCGTTCGAGCTCAAGGCTGCGCTCCACGACTTCCAGCGCCAGCGCCTCCTCGCGCTTCTGGATTTCTTCCTCCTCGGCGGGCGTCCCCCTCAAAGACGCAAGGGCAGCCCTGTGCGCCTCCACTTGCTGATCCAAGACGACTCTCCAGGCTTGGAGCTCCCACGTGCGCTTCTCCGCGGCCTCGCGACGGCGGTCAGCTTCCCGAGCCTCTTCCAGAGCTCGGGAGCAGGCCTCACGGGAGGCTGCGAGGGAAGCCTCAGCCTTCGCATTATCAAGCTCGCGCTGGTGGCGCCTGAGGTTGATGGCCACCTTCAGCTTATGCCGCTCCTCCACCAATCGAAGACCCTCGGCCACGAGGCGCGCGTCCACATTCGCGAGCTCTTCACCAAGTTGGTTCATCGCGCCCATCGCCTCCTGAAAGAGCTCGTGGCGAACGACACTCCTTTCTCGCGCCGACTCGAGCATGCTGCTGACTTCATCCTCCACCGTAGGGACCGTAGGTGGGGCCCGAAGTGGCTCGCCCCCTCTCAGAAGGGGGTTGGGGGCTGGCATCCACCCATTTGCGGGACGGGCCTAGTGAGGGGCCCGAACGAGTGAAGGCCCGCTGCTTTAAGAAGACCCCGGGATCGAAGCCAACTAGTCGCCGCTCACGACCAGGGGAGGAACCCTTGGCACGCTTTCTGTGCTCCGAGCAAGGCAGCGAAGAAAAGACAGTGAAGGCGCGAGCTCGAGACACCTTGTCGACGGGCCGGCTTCCCCGGTTGACTCCACACCATGAGCAGAGCACGGGCTTGAAGTGCTCGAGCCTGGCAGGAGAAGCGAGGTGAGAGGAGGCTGCTCCTCAGGAGATATTGCGGCCTTGGCGGAAGGAACGCTGAGGAAATATCGTCAGGAAGGGAAACAACACGCGGAGAATCACCAAGATAAGGTACTTACTCGTCAATGGAGATGTACTTCCTCCGCTTTAATGGGCCGAAGGTGCCGCTGCTTGGGGAACCCTTCCTCTTGCGGAGCTCTTCAAAGCCCATGCAGAGCTGATCGAAGAGCTGGACATGGCAGCCAACACGAGGCCCAATAGGTAAAGCGCTCGAAGGGGCAGTCTCAGGAGTGCCAACCCGAGGGGAGCCGTCAGGCCCTGCCTCGCAGCGACCTGTCAAGGTCTCAGGAGCCCCGACCTTGGGAGACCTGGGTGATATGTCTCCGTCGTATCTATAATTTTTGATTGTTCCATGCCAATATTCTACAACTTTCATATACTTTTGGCAACTTCTTATACTATTTTTGGGACTAACATATTGATCCAGTGCCTAGTGCCAGTTCCTATTTGTTGCATGTTTTTTGTTTGGCAGAATATCCATATCAAACGGAGTCCTAACGGGATAAAAACTGACGGAGATTTCTTTTGGAATATATATGATTTTTGGGAAGAAAAATCCACGCTAAACGGTGCCCGAGGGGGCCACGAGGCAGGGGGGCACGCCCCTGACACTCGTGGCCACCCTGTAAGGCGGTTGGTGCCCTTCTTTCGCTGCAAGAAAGCTAATATCTGGATAGAGATTGTGTTAAAATTTCAGCCCAATCAGAGTTACGGATCTCTGGGAATATAAGAAACGGTGAAAGGGAAGAATCTGAGAACGCAAAAACAGAGAGAGACAGAGAGATAGATCCAATCTTGGAGGGGCTCTCGCCCCTCCCATGCCCTGGAGGCCAAGGACCAGAGGGGAAACCCTTCTCCCATCTAGGGAGGAGGTCAAGGAAGAAGAAGAAGGGCCCCCCTCTCCCCTTCTCTTCCGGTGGCGCCAGAACGCTCCCGTGGCCATCATTATCACCGCAATCTTCACCAACAACTTCACTGCCATCATCACCAACTCTTCCCCCCTCTATGCAACGGTGTAACCTCTCTCTTACCCGTTGTAATCTCTACTTAAGCATGGTGCTCAACACTATATATTATTTCCCAATGATGTATGGCTATCCTATGATGTTTGAGTAGATCTGTTTTGTCCTATGGGCTATTTGATGATCAAGATTGGTTTGAGTTGCATGTTTTATTATTGGTGCTGTCCTATGGTGCTCTCCATGTCGCGCAGGCGTGAGGGATCCCCGCTGTAGGGTG
This sequence comes from Triticum dicoccoides, assembly GCF_002162155.2. Classification (NCBI taxonomy): domain Eukaryota; kingdom Viridiplantae; phylum Streptophyta; class Magnoliopsida; order Poales; family Poaceae; genus Triticum; species Triticum dicoccoides. Next base: position 251,783,863 of record NC_041386.1, on the reverse strand, counting down.
TTGCAATGCGTTCATGATTCGCTTTTAGTGGGTTGTGTGAGTGACTGAAACACAAACCCGAGTAAGGGGGTTGTTGCGTATGGGATAAAGAGGACTTGATGCTTTAATGCTATGGTTGGGTCTTACCTTAATGATTTTTAGTAGTTGCGGATGCTTTCTAGAGTTCCAATCATAAGTACATATAATCCAAGTAGATAAAGTATGTTAGCTTATGCCTCTCCCTCATATAAAATTGCAATAATGATTACCGGTCTAGTTATCGATTGCCTAGGGACAAATAACTTTCTCGTAACAACAAGGTCTCTACTAAAACTAATATAGTTGTGTCTTTATCTAAACAGCCCCTACCTTTTATTTACATGCTCTTTATTACGTTGCAAACCTATCCAAAAACACCTACAAAGTACTTCTAGTTTCATACTTGTTCTAGGTAAAGCGAACGTCAAGTGTGCATAGAGTTGTATCGGTGGTCGATAGAACTTGAGGGAATATTTGTTCTACCTTTAGCTCCTCGTTGGGTTCGACACTCTTACTTATCAAAAATTGTTGCGATCCCCTATACTTGTGGGTTATCAAGACCTTTTTCTGGCGCCGTTGCCGGGGAGCAATAGCGTGGGGTGAATATTCTCGTGTGTGCTTGTTTGCTTTATCACTAAGTAATTTTTATTTGCTGTTCTTAGTTGTTCTTTATCTTTTGTTATGGATATGGAACACGAAATACCAAAAAAATTAGGTGTACTTGCTACTCATGGAGATGAGGAACCTCCTAAAGCCCTCGATGCTGGTTATGTGAAAGATATTATGTACTACTTTAATAATCCTGAGAAAATCCCATTCAATTATGTAATGGGAGTAACGTTGGATCAACGCGAATACTTTAGGGATTACCGCTTGACACAAAAAGGGAAACTATTATGGGATCAAATTCATATATTGAAGTGGTATGCTAGGCAACTATGCTAGGCAACCATGCTTGAGATATGATTATACTTGTTGCTCTAGGATGAAGGCTCCACACCTTCCCTTTTTATGCGAATTTAATGATAATAAATCCTTAGCTTCTTATGCTAATGGTATATATGATTACTATGATGTGGAACAAATAGAAGAATTTGTTGCTTTTATGGGTGCTTATCAAATTGAATCTATGTTTGAAGAGTTTGAAGATTTTGATGATTCGGTTTCTAGACCTGAAAATTTAGCTATCCTGAAATATTATTATGAGAATTATGAATACAATTACGAAATTAATGCGCTTACTGAGAAAGTCTCCACTGTCCAAGTAGAGACTAATATTTTGTAGGAATCTATGGAAGAAGAAGTTGATGAAACTGTGAGCTCATTGGATGAAAAAGATGAGGAGGAGGGAGAAGAACATAAGGAGGAAGAGTGGATTGATCACCCGTGCCCACCTTCTAATGAGAGTAACTCTTCAACTCATACATTGTTTAATTCCCTTTTCGTGCTTACCGAAGGATGAATGCTATGATAATTGCTATGATCCCGTTGATTCTTTTGAAATATCATTTTTGATGATGCTTGCTATGCTTGTGGCCAAGATGCCAATATGAATTATGCTTTTGGAGATGAACTTGCTATAGTTCCTTATGTTAAACATGAAATTGTTGCTATTGTACCCACGCATGATAGTCCTATTATCTTTTTGAATTCTCCCAACTACACTATATCGGAGAAGTTTGCCCTTATTAAGGATTACATTGATGGGTTGCGTTTTACTATTACACATGATGATCTTGATATATATAATATGCATGTGCTTGCTGCTCCTACTTGCAATTATTATGACAGAGGAATTATATCTCCACCTCTCTATGTTTCCAATATGATAGAATTGCAAGAAACTGTTTATACTATGCATTGGCCTTTACTATGCGTGCATGAATTGTTCTTTTATGACATGCCGATGCATAGGAAGAGAGTAGACTTTGTCATTACATTATATATGTTACTTTGTGCTCACTACTAAATTACAAATCATTGTTAATTAAAATTGGCTTTGATATACCTTGGGATCCGGGTGGATTCACTACTTGAGCACTATATGCCTAGCTTAATGGATTTAAAGAAAGTGCTGCCAGGGTGACAACCCAGAAATTTTAGAGAGTCATTTATTTCTGTTGAGTGCTTTCATATAGTTTAAAAGGAACAAAAATAAAGTGGGGAACCCAAAACTTTTTCAAAAAGGAAAGTGAAAGTGAGAAAGACAAGCATTGTTGAAGTGGGAGAGCTCCTTGAACTTTGTTCATGCTCACTAAAACTTTGTGAATCTTCATTACAGAAACTTTTCAACAAAAATAATTATCCCCTTGTACAATTCCATTGTATTATAAAAATAATGTGCCAAGGTTTGCCTTTAGGATGTTTACATTTTCTTGATGATTTGTACGGTGAAGGACAGAAACTTTGGCTGTAGTGCGTGATTTTACGTTTTTTACTGGAACCTCAAATGGTTCTGATTCTTTTTGGACTGTCTTCCTATACAAATTTTTTATTTTTCCTAATTTTTGTAGAATTGTTCAAGTATCAGAAGTATGGTGAATGTTCATATTATTACAGACTATTCTGTTTTAGACAGATTCTGTTTTTGATGCATAGTTTGCTCGTTTTGATGAAACTATCGATTTATATCAGTGGACTAAGCCATGAAAAAGTTATACTACAGTAGACACAATTCCAAAACAAAATATGAATTGGTTTGCAACAGTACTTAGAGTAGTGATTTGCTTCATTATACTAACGGATCTTACCGAGTTTTCTGTTGAAGTTTTGTGTGGATGAAGTGTTCAATGATCGAGAAGGTCTCAATGTGAGAAGAAGGAAGAGAGGCAAGAGCTCAAGCTTGGGGATGCCCGAGGCAGCCCAAGTAAACATTCAAGGAGTCTCAAGCATCTAAGCTTGGGGATGCCCCGGAAGGCATCCCCTCTTTCTTCAACAAGTATCGGTATGTTTTCGGATTCGTTTCGTTCATGCGATATGTGCATTCTTGGAGCGTCTTTTGCATTTAGTTTTAATTTTTCTTTTATGAACCATGCTGGTATGAGATAGTCCTTGGTTGATTTACAGAATGCTCCATGCACTTCACTTATATCTTTTGAGTATGGCTTTATAGAATGCTTCATGTGCTTCACTTATATCATTTGAAGTTTGGATTGCCTGTTTCTCTTTACATAGAAAACCGCCATTTGTAGAATGCTCTTTTGCTTTACTTATATTTGTTAGAGCGTGGGCATATATTTTGTAGAAATAATTAAACTCTCTTGCTTCACTTATATCTATTTAAAGAGATGACAGGAACTGGTCATTCATGTGGTTAGTCATAAAATCCTACATAAAACTTGTAGATCACTGAATATGATATGTTTGATTCCTTGCAATAGTTTTACGATATAAAGATGGTGATATTAGATTCATGCTAGTGGGTAGTTGTGGATTAGTAGAAATACTTGTGTTGAGGTTTGTGATTCCCGTAGAATGCATGTATGGTGAACTGTTATGTAACAAAGTCGGAGCATGATTTATTTACTGATTGTCTTCCTTATGAGTGGCGGTCGGGGATGAGCGATGGTCATTTCCTACCAATCTATCCCCCTAGGAGCATGCGCGTAGTACTTTGTTTTGATTACTAATAGATTTTTGCAATAAGTATGTGAGTTCTTTATGACTAATGTTGAGTCCATGGATTGTACGCACTCTCACCCTTCCACGATTGCTAGCCTCTCTAGTACGGCGCAACTTTCGCCGGTAGCATAAACCCACCATATACCTTCCTCAAAACAGCCACCATACCTACCTATCATGGCATTTCCATAGCCATTCCAAGATATATTGCCATGCAACTTCCATCATCATCATATACATGACTTGAGCATTCATTGTCATATTGCTTTGCATGATCGTAAGATAGCTAGCATGATGTTTTCATGTCTTGTCCGTTTTTTGATGTCATTGCTACGCTAGATCATTGCATATCCCGGTACACCGCCGGAGGCATTCATATAGAGTCATATCTTTGTTCTAGTATCGAGTTGTAAGTAAATAAAAGTGTGATGATCATCATTATTAGAGCATTGCCCCAGGGAGGAAAGGATGATGGAGACTATGATTCCCCCACAAGTCAGGATGAGACTCCAGATGAAAAAAATAAAAGAAAAAGAGAAAGGCCAAAAAAAGAGAAGGCCCAAAAAAATAAAAAAAATAAAAAAAGAGAGAAAAAGAGAGAAGGGGCAATGTTACTATCCTTTTACCACACTTGTGCTTCAAAGTAGCACCATGTTCTTCATATAGAGAGTCTCTTGAGTTATCACTTTCATATACTAGTGGGAATTTTCATTATAGAACTTGGCTTGTATATTCCGATGATGGGCTTCCTCAAACGCCCGAGGTCTTCATGAGAAAGCAAGTTGGATGCACACCCACTTAGTTTTCAGTCTGAGCTTTCATACACTTATAGCTCTTAGTGCATCCGTTGCATGGCAATCCCCACTCATTCGCATTGATATCTATTGATGCGCATCTCCATAGCCTATTGATACGCCTAGTTGATGTGAGACTATCTTCTCCTTTTTGTCTTCTCCACAATCACCATTCTATTCCACCTATAGTGCTATGTCCATGGCTCACGCTCATGTATTGCGTGAAAGTTGAAAAGGTTTGAGAACGTCAAAAGTACGAAACAATTGCTTGGCTTGTCATTGGGGTTGTGGATGATGTGAATATTTTGTGTGGTGAAGATGGAGCATAGCCAGACTATATGATTTTGTAGGGATAACTTTCTTTGGCCATGTTATTTTGAAAAGACATGATTGCTTTATTAGTTGGCTTGAAGTATTATTGTTTTTATGTCAAATGATAGACTATTGCCTTGAATTACTCGTGTCTTAATATTCATGCCATGATTAGATTACATGACTAAGATTATGCTAGGTAGCATTCCACATCAAAGATTATCTTTTTTATCATTTACCTACTCGAGGACGAGCAGGAATTAAGCTTGGGGATGCTGATACGTCTCCGTTGTATCTATATTTTTTGATTGTTCCATGCCAATATTCTACAACTTTCATATACTTTTGGCAACTTCTTATACTATTTTTGGGACTAACATATTGATCCAGTGCCCAGTGCCAGTTCCTGTTTGTTGCATGTTTTTTGTTTCGCAGAATATCCATATCAAACGGAGTCCAAACGGGATAAAAACTGACGGAGATTTTTTTTGGAATATATATGATTTTTGGGAAGAAAAATCCACGCGAGACGGTGCACGAGGGGGCCACGAGGCAGGGGGCGCGCCCCTGACCCTTGTGGCCACCCCGTAAGGTGGTTGGTGCCCTTCTTTCGCTGCAAGAAAGCTAATATCCGGAAAGAGAGACAGATCCAATCTCCTGGGAATAGAAGAAGCAGTGAAAGGGAAGAATGTGAGAACACAGAAACAGAGAGAGATAGAGAGACAGATCCAATCTCGGAGGGGCTCTCGCCCCTCCCATGCCATGGAGGCCAAGGACAAGAGGGGAAACCCTTCTCCCATCTAGGGAGGAGGTCAAGGAAGAAGAAGACGAAGGCCCCCCCTCTCCCCTTCTCTTCCGGTGGCGCCAGAACGCTGCCGTGGCCGTCATCATCACCACAATCTTCACCAACAACTTCACCGCCATCATCACCAACTCTTCCCCCCTCTATGCAGCAGTGTAACCTCTCTCTTACCCTCTGTAATCTCTACTTAAACATGGTGCTCAACGCTATATATTATTTCCCAATGATGTATGGCTATCCTATGATGTTTGAGTAGATCTATTTTGTCCTATGGGCTATTTGATGATCAAGATTGGTTTGAGTTGCATGTTTTATTATTGGTGCTGTCCTATGGTGCTCTCCGTGTCGTGCAAGCGTGAGGGATCCCCGCTGTAGGGTGTTGCAATACGTTCATGATTCGCATATAGTGGGTTGCGTGAGTGACTAAAACACAAACCCGAGTAAGGGGGTTGTTGCATATGTGATAAAGAGGACTTGATGCTTTAATGCTATGGTTGGGTTTTAGCTTAATGATCTTTAGTAGTTGCGGATGCTTGCTAGAGTTCCAATCATAACTGCATATGATCCAAGTAGAGAAAGTATGTTAGCTTATGCCTCTCCCTCATATAAAATTGCAATAATGATTACCGGTCTAGTTATCGATTGCCTAGGGACAAATAACTTTCTCATAACAAAAAGCTCTCTACTAAAACTAATTTAGTTGTGTCTTTATCTAAACAGCCCCTACCTTTTATTTACATGCTATTTATTACCTTGCAAACATATCCAAAAACACCTACAAAGTACTTCTAGTTTCATACTTGTTCTAGGTCAAGCGAACGTCAAGCGTGTGTAGAGTTCTATCGGTGGTCGATAGAACATGAGGGAATATTTTTCTACCTTTAGCTCCTCATTGGGTTCGACACTCTTACTTATCAAAAACTATTGCGATCCCCTATACTTGTGGGTTATCATTGGGCTGCATCGCCTCCTCAGCCACCGCCCCATGGCAAGAGTCGCGAGTTCCTGAGGCCGACGCCTCAGGATCCCTGGGCGGCATCAGCATCCCGGCACCTTTGCCATCAGCTCCTATCGGTGCTCGCCTCCCTGCATCCACACTTGGGGCATGCTCGGCGCCAGCAGCAGGAAGAGGAACGACGACGATGGGGTTCTCACGAGGCTGACTAGACGCAACCCCCACTCATCAAAGGCGGGCATATGCTCCGCGAATGTCGCCTTGTTCAAGAAGCGGTATAGAAGGAAACTCTTCCTCGGCATGTCATCAGTCAGTGGTTCACCTGTCAGGACCTCGAGCACTGTTCACCACGCCTTGAGAGGGAGCCCGGACTCCTGAAGTCTAATGTGAACCTTGCCGGTGTCAAAACCGGCGGATGTCGGGTAGGGGTCCTGAACTGTGTGCCTAGGATCGATGGTAACAGGAGACAGGAGACACGATCTTTACCCAGGTTCGGGCCCTCTCTATGGAGGTAATACCCTACTTCATGCTTGATTGATCTTGATGAATATGAGTATTGCAAGAGTTGATCTACCACGAGATCGTAATGGATAAACCCTAGAATTCTAGCCTAAGAATATGGTAATGAGTATATGTGGTGTCCTTTCCGGACTATCCCCTTAGGTTTATATAGACACCGAGGAGATCTAGGGTTTACATGGAGTCGGTTACATAAGAAGGAACCTTTGGTCGTTAAGCTTGCCTTCCACGCCAAGTAGAGTCCAATCCGGACATAGTGTAGTCTTCGGTCTTCATGTCTTCACAACTCATCAGTCCGACCCATGGATAACAGGCCAGATGTCCGAGGACACCTTAGTCCCGGACTCCCTCAGTAGCCCCTGAACCTGGCTTCAATGACGAGGAGTATGGTGCGCAAATTTGTCTTCGGCATTGCAAGGCGGGTTCCCTCCTTCTGAACTCCAGAACAGTCTTCGGACACAGTAAGTATATCCGGACCTGTGCATATACTGGCAGAGAATATAATAACTCACAAGCCCAACTTGTTGATAACTGTTCATGACATCATATCATGCCCGCCCGGTTGCTATTTCCAACCATCAGCTAGCGAGTCACCCTACGTCTCAGGGTGCGGTTTTATTGGCACGTCTTGTCGGGGCAGAGATCGTGTCCCTGTATTTACGGGATTTTGATTAATGCAGGCGTGGGTAACCCAACCGTCCCCCGGGTACAACTCCTTGGTGACAGGTAAGTTGAGAGACCCTGGGAGAGACGTCCAATATCCCAGGCCTTTTTATAGAGAGCCTGCCTCTTCTTCTTCCTTGAGCTTGCTCCTTCCTCAACTCCAGCCACCCCAAGTTCCAACCCTCGGGTTCCAATCACCACCAGCCTTAGTCATGTCCGGATCCAACCATCAGGGCCGGTGGGTGGCCTCTTCTGTCACAGAGGACATTGCGGATCTTCGCGTAGCGAGGTACCTGACCTCGGAATTCTTTCATCGGCTTCCGGCGCAAGGGAAAGTCATACCGACCCCCAGATCTGGTGAGAGGGTTGTATTTGTGTCTCACTTCCTTCACGGGCTGGGCTTCACGCTTAACCCCTTCGTCCGCGGGCTCATGTTCTACTATGGGCTAGATTTTCAGGATCTGACCCCGGATACTATTCTCCTCATCTCGACATTTATCGGCATGTGTGAGGCCTTACTCCGGACTCCTCTACACTTCGGTTTGTGGCTCAAGACCTTTGATGTGAGGCCGCAGGTGGCAGAGGAGGAGCAGGCAGAGTGCGGCAGCGTCATAATAGGCAAACTGGGCGGCGCAGTTTGGCCCGAGGGATCTTTTGCCAAATCTTCAGACCTGTGGCAGCAGGGGTAGTTTTATGTCAACGAGCCGCGGAGCTCCAAGTGGGCGGCTACACCTGCGTTCCGACCCGGCCCTCCATTTCAGCTTTCTTCATGGGTCAATAAGGGATTGGACTGGGGATCCGTCAATGAAGTGCAGACTCTGCAAAGTCGCATCCGAAGCCTTATTGAGAAGGGCATCGATCTTGTGAACATCATTCAAATAATGCTAGTCCGCCGGATCCTGCCATGTCAGCGGCGGCCTCTTTGTATGTGGGAGTTTAACCCAGAAGGGCGGCGGACCCTACATCACATCTTCGGCACTACGCACGAAGGAATGTGGAAATTATATTTCGGGGAACGAGAGCAATGGCCGGACACCACCGAAGACGTTGGCCTTGACTGCAATCATCCGGACACTTCGGTAGGTATCTCTTAACAAGATATTGAACAATCCATCCCTATATAGGACTAGATAAAGAAAGCGGTGCTGATCTGGTGTTCGACGCCTCTTCTCGAAGGCCCTGCGATCGACCTGCTGACGAGGATGCTGGTCCCGACAACATACCAGGTGGCCGCGTTCGGGGAAACAGAAACCCTTTTACCCAAGGGAAAAAGTGCAGAGGAAGCCTTCCAGGGCAAGAAGAGGGCCGCCTCCGAAGGTTAAGAGGGGAAGCCTTCCAAGAAGGGAAAAACACCGTCATCGAGCAGCTTGGGCCGGGCGAACGATGACGAGGACGAACCTTTCGACAAAACGTAAGCGTGGCTAGGGCACCTCATTCTTTTCCTATTAGTGAAGTAATCATCCAATATATGTTCATCCACGCAGGTTAACGCCTGGTGCTTCTCAGTCGTTCTCCTCCTCGAGATATCTTCTTCTGGAGATGATAGAGAGTGATATGCCTTTTCTGGCCCCATCGCCCGATAGGGGGGGATGATACTGAAGTATTGTCTCGAAGGGCTCCTCCCGAACACCAAGTGGTACAAGAAACGGAGAAGGTGTTACCTGAAGGCGGTGCCTCTGTCACTTGGGGTTCCGGGATCAAGACTGGAGTCACCGAACTGTCCGGTTTACAGCCGGAGACGACTATGGAAGTAAGTAAGCGGGATCCTTCATGGGAAGGCTGTACTTCGGCGGCAGTTTCCGAAGACCCAAGGGTGCCGGAGCCACTTACGGACTTGCTACGACGAGCATCCCTTTCAGAAGACCATCGTACCTTGATGGCTACGGTGGTCAAAAAGGTTCTATCCGCGAAGAATGGATTGGACGAGGCCTTCACGGGCCTTCTGAGAGGTTTTGAGGTTTGTGATGTAGTTTTGTCAATTGAATTTTATTGACAGAATGCACCTGTTGTATATGCAGTATCCCCTGAGACTCGGGTTGTCTTCCGAAGGGAGCGATCGGAGGATCAAAGAGATATGCTTAGGTATTAACCTTGGTTTAATTTGAAATACAGGCTGCTGCCCCTGCTGTGGCTGCCCAGAGTACGGAAGTGGCCGAACTACAGCAAAAGCTGGATATTGTGGAGGATGAAATTGCATTGATCAACAGGCGTCTTGATGACTCGCAAGGTATGTATTTCGAGCATTCTTTACACCAGTGTGCTTGACGCAGGAAAGTGCTGTATATTAAATGTGCATACAATGCAGATGGTGCTGCCGTCGTGGAGGCTCTTCGGGGGGAGCTAGTCCGGGCCAAGGAGCGGGTCTGGCTTAGTGATGCTGCTGCTGCTAAAGAGGGATCGGTTGAATTGAAGGACGAACAAGCTGCACGATGCCAGGTCAAGCACAAGGTATCCAGAGTGACACTTGCTGTGGAGAATGCCACTGTTCGCTGCGAAATTCTTGAGAAGGAGAATGAAGCCCTAACGGCTGAACTAGACAAGGCCCGACAGGAGGCAAGGGAAGCGCGATTAGAATCCAGAGCACTCCGTGAGGAGGTTCGGTAGACGAATGAGATAATGGCTGGAAAGCCTTTTCTGCTGCAGACTAAGTTCGGTGACCCGGACTATGCTCAGCTGAACCAAGTGTGGAGTTCTCCGGACGAGTATTTGGACTTGCCGAAGAGTTCTTCCGATGCATCGCGGTATTACCAAGCGCGAGCTGGATATGCAAAGGAGAAGCTTTTTTGGTCACAGTTCGATGCGCCGAAGCGCCTGCTGCTGCTTAATGAACAGATGTCCCAATGGGATGAACTTCATAGGGTATCCGGCGCTACCATGAAGGATGTTATAATCCGGCTATGGCCAACCGAACCTGTTCTGAGTAGCTATTTCGGCTTGGTGCAGAAGCTTTTCAACGTGGTGCCGCGAATGGATGCTGCGAAGCGATCGACGTGCATTGAAGGTGCACGGATGGCCCTTACCCGAGTCAAGACATTTTTGGGAAAGATGAAGGCCGACGGCGTCGCTACGAAGGGTCCGCCCAGGGGCAGGGACCGTCCGGAACCAGAGAGTTACTTTGAGGACGTCCTGGAGGCCGCCCGCTTGATAGAGGGTCAATGTTCGAAAAACATAATGTTCGAGTGAAGTGTATGATGATTGTAAAAGATAACTTTACAGTTAATATATTTGGGTTTTTGCTCGAAAGCTTGAATTCTTCCTGTGCGGTTGTTTTAATATAATCTAAAAGTTTTCCAGTCGTCGGCTTCAGCCCCCTCGTAGGAAGTACGGGGGTGTTCGGTAAAGCATTTAATCACTCTTTATCCAACGTCTTGGTCCATGAATGAGGTGATAATGCGGCAAACTAGGCAATTGGACTATAAGGCGTTAACACTTTCACTTAACCATAGGAGTTTTATGGTGGGGCTACGACATAACCCCTGGTGTGTATGCGGTGTGTGGTGCCTTGCATTTCTGATCTAAAAAAGATCCTTCGTGTTACACGGAGAATCACGAAGGATTCCAGTAAGTCGTCAAGTGGTTGACCAGCTCTCGACGCATCATGACAGTTAGTTTTCGGCTTTCTCTACTGAGGTGCTCATCCGGTCTAGGCCAGGGCACAATCGCAATAGTTCTCCCTTTACTACCCTAGCCGATAGAGCGGAACATAGTGTATCAAACACAGGAGCCGGGCAACCTAACTATTGACCCAAGACAATGATTCGGAGCTGATGCATATAAGGCCAAACTTGCGACGCCAAAGTACGCTATAGAGCTGTTCAGACTTTTACTGGCAGCTCATTCGTTCCCAAGCCGAGCCCCTGGCAGGGTATGCCGAGGTGTATCTGCAGAGCAGCCGTTAAGGCCATACTTAAAAGAGTATGGAAGATCAGTTTGGATGAGACTTATTGAGAACGGAGCGATGTGCCAATGGTAAATTTATGTATATATATAATAATAAAAAAGAAAAGACCGCAGACCCGGCTATTTGATATGCACTGGGCCGGGATCAGAGGAAAGAGGGCATAGTACAGGCTCGGAATAAAGAGTGCGGTCCACAAAAAGTTATTTTTGGACCTCCTGTCGCACGTCTGCGTCGCCCATCCTCGGGGAGGGGAGTCCTTAATGGAAATAGCCCCTTAGGTGAGCGTACGGATCCGAACTCTGATAGAGTCCGTTGTAGATGCTGTCCGGCTGGTCACCTGTTATTTAGGGATGATACATAAAAATAAAGTAAGCAGATAGAAAATGTCACAAGAATGCTTGCAGGGTGTCCATATTATGCTTACGCCGATGCCCATGGTATCTTGAGTGCGTAGTGATGTGCGCGTGGTGCAAAATTTGCTAGTACAGTAGGTGGGTGGCGGAAGACGGACTGCTATTGGCGTTCCCGGAGTAGTCGAGCGTCGGAGGGAAACTGTTTCTGGCCCCTGGCGTTCTGATGGCAAGCCGATCCGTCGTCTTTATCGCCTGGTGGCCTCCTGCTCTTGTGATCAGCGTTAATCTTGCCTGCCTGCTTGAAGACCCAACAATTTCGGTTGGTATGATTGGCTGGCATATTAGGTTGACCGTGAATCTGACAAGGTCGGTCCAATATCCTGTCTAGGGTGGATGGTCCATCCTGGTTTGCCTTTAGTGGCTTCTTCCATTGACCGGGCTTCGGATTGTGAAATCCGGCGTTCACCACTGTGTCGCGTATATTACTGCTACTGTTGTGTTCCGTTTGTCGTGGCTTGCCGTTGCCATCTCGGGTTTCGGAGGTGCCCGGGCTGCTGGCATCGTTGCTTTTACGAAACAACCAGTTGTCTTCTCTCGCACAGAAGCAGGTCATTAGAGCGGTAAGGGCTGCCATGGATTTGGGTCCTTCCTGGCCGAGGTGACGCGCTAGCCATTCGTCCCAGATGCTATGTCTGAAGGCCACAAGGGCTTCTACATCCGGACAGTCGACAATTTGGTTCTTTTTGACTAAGAACCTGGTCCAGAGCTCCCTGGTTGACTTGCCGGGCTCCTGGACAATGTGACTTAAGTCATCGGCGTATAATGGCCGGACATATGTTCCTTGGAAATTGCCTCGAAAGGCGTCTTCCAAATCTACCCAGATGCCAATGGAATTTTCTGGAAAACTGTTTAGCCAGTACCGAGCTGGCCTTTTAAGCTTGAGAGGTAAGTATTTAATGGCGTGGAGGTCGTCTCCACAGGCCATGTGAATATGAAGGAGGTAATCCTCGATCCATACCGCGGGATCTGTTGTCCCATCGTATGATTCGATGTTGATGGGTTTAAACCCGTCTGGGAATTCGTGCTCCATTACTTCGTTAGTGAAGCAGAGAGGGTGTGCGTCTCCTCTATGTTGGGCCACACTATGAAGCACCTTCGGTGGGTTCCGTTTACGGTTTACAACCCGGGCATGGTCGGCTTTATAGTGTTCGAATAGGCGACCATCATCGTCGGTCGGGATATATCTTCGCGATCTGTACATCGATCATGTACGTCCTGCTCTACCTTAGTGTATTGGTTGATATCGCGGGTATTCCTCCAAGCTGTTTTGTTTTGACGGCCGGATGGGTTGGTATGGTGCTCTACTTGGGCTGCTGCTTTGACTGGACCGAACTGTGGTCGGCCTGCCGCATTGTTCGATGGTGGTATGGGCTCCATCGCCCTGCCATCGTATTGAGGGGGCCACCTGTTCTTTGGGTGGCTTTTAACTGGGCTGCTAAGGCCGTGTTCTTCGGCAGCCAAGACCTCGGTCCATCTATCATTGAGCAATTCTTGGCTTGCTTGAAGCTGCAGCTGCTTCTTTCTTAGGCTCCTTGCAGTGGCTACAAGATGGCGTTTAAAGCGCTCCTGCTCGAGTGGTTCCTTGGGCATGATAAAGTCTTCGTCGCCGAGGATCTCCTCTTCCTCGGAGGGTGGGAGATAATTGCTGTCCTCCGAGTCCCCATATGTGGTCTATTCATCAGAGTTGTCCTCCCAGTCGTCCTGTTCAGCCTGCTCGGATTCTACCTCAGCAGGGTCTTTGTTGTCCGGGGTGTCGTCTTCTCTAGTGTTGGCAATGTTTTCTCTTGGGCGATGTGGCCTAGGGTGCCGGATTCCGGGCTGTGTACCAGGAGGTTTATTCTCGACCGGATCCTTCTTGTCATCCTCGAGAGCACCGTGAGGTGTGTCTTTCATACACATGTCATACCAGGAAGTGGTCTTCCCGTGTCGAACGGGTAATAAGATCTGGCCTTGCCCCTCATCGTCGTCCAAACCATCGATGTCTTCGGGGCAAGGGTCAGGCGTGTTGGTTAGGTCTTCGACAGTGGCTACGAAGTGGGCGGCGGGTGGGAACCAAAGTTCTCCATCGTTCGCAGAATGTTCGAACCGAACATAGTTCGGCGACGGGGCGCTTGCCAGTGATAGGTTTTTAGTGAGTTTAGTATGTCACCCATGGGCGAGTGTTGGAAGACATCTGCGGCGCTGAACTTGAGGATCAATAACCGATCGAGTTCGGTATACGCGGGCTCGCAGGGTTCGAGGTTCCGTTGATGCGGATACCGTATGTAGTGGAATCTGCATGCGGCTCCAGCACCGCGGAATCGGTGGCCCTCGTGACGGGGCCGAGCTTCCCGTCTTCGGGCGAATTGATCTGCTCCAGATTTAAGGCCAGAGCTATTACAGGAGCTATCTCCTGGATGTGGATCGATGACAGGTTTAGGCCATGTTCTTCGAGGCGACGGGGAGCGGTTGCCACGGTCTCGTATCCGTTGAAGATCAAATCTCCGCGGACGTCCGCAACATAATTCAGGCTTCTGAATCTGACCTGATGGCCAGGGGCGTAGCTGTCGATCTGCTCCAGATGGCCAAGCGAGTTGTCCCGCAATACGAAGCCGCCGAATACAAAGATCTGTCCGGGGAGGAAGGTTCCTCCTTGGATAGCATCATTATTGACAATCAAAGGGGCCATCAAGCATTATGCTGACGACACAGTGGAACTCTCAATGAAAGCACCAATGTCGGTGTCAAAACCGTCGGATCTCGGGTAGGGGGTGCCGAACTATGCGCCTAGGATCGATGGTAATAGGAGATAGGGGACACGATGTTTACCCAGGTTCGGGCCCTCTCTATGGAGGTAATACCCTACTTCCTGCTTGATTGATCTTAATGAATATGAGTATTACAAGAGTTGATCTACCACGAGATCGTAATGGCTAAATGCTAGAAGTCTAGCCTAAGAATATGGTAATGAGTATATGTGGTGTCCTTTCCGGACTATCCCCTTCGATTATATAGACACCAAGGAGATCTAGGGTTTACATGGAGTCGGTTACATAAGAAGGAATCTTCGGTCGTCAAGCTTGCCTTCCATGCCAAGTAAAGTCCAATCCGGACACGATGCAGTCTTCGGTCCTCATGTCTTCACATCCCATCAGTCCGGCCCATGGATAACAGGCCGGACGTCCGAGGACCCCTTAGTCCAGGACTCCCTCAGTCCTTGCTGTTGAGCAAGGCCCACATTGATTGAGAGTGGCGCTGAAGCGGGCCGATCTAGCGCTGGATGAACTCCTTCACCACCATAGGCACAGTCACATCAAGATCCTTGAGCCACCTCAGCCTGAGCCAGGCAGGGGCAAGGCGTAGATCGGTAAGCCTTTGATGGCACCAACCAGAGCTGGGAATAGTGGGCGCTGACAGAGAAGAGAGTAGGGGGCCGAGCACTCCGACATCAACGAATACCCCACCGTGTTCGAAACCCGCTCGTGGATGGTGGGATCTCGAAGTCAATCCCCGCGCCGGCTGTCGCCGCCACGGCCTGAAAGCTCAGGCATCCTAAGCTCTGTTGTGGATCAACCAGGTGCAGCGAAAAGAAGTGCCGGAGAAGGGCCATTGAAGGGGCAATCCCTATCATGGCCTCACAAACAAAGGCGAAGACGGTGAGAAGGGTCACTGATTGAGGATCAAGGTGCAGCATATGGATCTGATAATGCACAACCACAACGTTCAAGAAGGCAGAGAAAGGAGGCCCCAAGTCGGCCCAAAGGGCGTCGATGAAAAAGGGGACCTCAGTGGCCGCCCGGTCAATGCGAGCGCGAGACGCAGGCCAAGCCACCGTATTTCCCCACTCATTGAAGCTGGAGGCGAGCATGGGACGCACCTTGCCCATAGCCTCATCGTTGAGCACCAGCGATCGGCCAACTGCAGGCTCGGTGGCCGGGGGTGCACTAGCTGAAGACAGAGGCTTCTTCCCCTTATCCGCTTGCGTCGGTGCCATGGCAATGGAGCGAGCAGAGCTAAGGTCAGAATGGAAAGAGGAGCGGAGTCCGGGGGGAAGCAGAGGAATTGGACGAAAATGGCGCAGGCGATGGAAGAATAACCGTGTAGACCGCAGTGTCCGTCTAGCCAGGCGGGTATCAAGGCAGCATGGGGAAGCGTAGGCGCCCACATCCAATCAACAGCCACGCGTCTACCAAGGGCGCAGGCTATTGGGGCTCTCGGTGCTCCGCACTTGGCCTTTGGCTTTGCCTCAAAGCCAAGCCCGAGCGCGCCTTGGGCTCGGGGACTACTATCGGCGTTCTGGGAACAGGGGCCCCCAGACCTTCCTGCCTTCGGCCCACGGCGTGGCTCTGCGAGCGGGCCCGTATGGCCCATCTTCACCAGCAAGGACTCAAGACCCTCGCGG
>NC_041386.1:251762196-251767049 GCF_002162155.2 Triticum dicoccoides | reverse complement strand
GACACCATACCTCCTCAGGAGTGGCCTCACCAGGCTGGTTCGCGAGGGGCGGAGAGCTCAAGGCCGGCGAACCTCGCAAGGTTCTAGTGACATCAGCCATGACGACTAAGGCCAGGCGGGCGCCAGCGTGCACAGTGTCCTTGTTTCCTCTTTGGTGCTAAGGAAGAAGGCGCAGGCGCTAAGTACCGAGGCGTCAAGCAAATGTTTCCATATCGATGCAACGAGACCAAGACCAGTGGGACGGCAAGACGGAGGTCACCGTGGAGCCCAAGACGGCGTCACCACTAGAGCCATTGGCAGGCAAAGACTACTTTTGTCAGGATAAGTTGTACTAGCTGTCCCCTTTCAAATTGGCCGCTATTGGCTCCCTTCCCGCTCAATATTTGGGGAGAGGACCAGGGCCCCTATAAATAGGACTAACCACCACCATAGCTAGGGGATCAATCGTTCGGTCTGGCCAAGAGAGATTCGTACAACCATAAGTTCACCAAGCACAAGAACACCTCTCCTCAGGAGGCTATTCTTCCCCTTGTACTATTCACCCTCAGCCCAAGAGGCAATCCACCACACCACACTAGAGTAGGGTATTACACCACAACGGTAGCCCGAACAAGTATAAATCTTGTGTCCTTTGTGTTACGAGTTCGTCGAGTTAGTTCGTAAGATCTTAGCTGAGTTAGGGCGTGGATCGGTAGGAGGGAGATCTTCGGGCGCACCCTAGTGTTGGAACCTTGACGGTTTTGCCGGAACCCGTGATCCGACAGCAACGCCGCCCCGCCTCTCCCCTGCCCCTGCGCCCGCCCTCGACCTCGCCACCCCTGCGCCTGCCCTCGACCTCGCCGGCCCTCGCCCTGCGCCCGCCCTCAACGTCGCCACCCTCTCCACCGCCTCGTAAGCCTCTCCTTCACCTCTCCCCTGCCCTCCTCTCTCTCTCTCTACTCTCTCCTCTCTCTCTCAAATTTGGATGTATGAACCCTAGCTAGGAGATGTAGCAGAGAGAGAGAGAGGAGATGTATGAACCCTATGAACCCTAGTTTAGTGCAATTTTGTTTAGGGAAATTTACTTTAGAAATTTAGCTTAGTGCAATTTAGTTTAGGGCAATTTTGTCTAGGGAAATTTAGTTTAGGGTATATAAAATACCTATAAATTTATAAAAAACACTAGCTAAAACAATAGCAAATTGGTTTTTGTAGGTATAAAAAACAGTAGCTAAAATTTATAAAAACAGTAGCTAATTAGTTTTTGTAGGTATATAAATTAGCTATAAAAACAGTAGCAAAAATTTATAAAAACAGTAGCTAATTAGGGCAGTAGAAAATATAGCTAGGGCCAATTTTTTTAGCAAATTTGTTTAGGGAAAATAAAAACTATTAGAAAATAAAAACCAGTAGCAAATAAAAACCTAGATGATGTTTTAGGAGCATAAAGCATATACAATGTTGCTGTTTTTAACACTTGGTTAATTTGCTAAGTCTTGGAAATTTGTCATATGACGTTACATTAACTTGTGCCAATTGTCGAAAAATATCTGAGTGGCCTATGTTTTGCCGAAATGTTGATTCATTTCTGTTCCGGCAAATTTCAGGCGCTCCATATGTCCACTTTTTAGCAAAGGTCATGCCAAAAATTTCCGTGATTTTCTGCATGACTTGTGCTAGAAACTAGGACATATGGAGTACCCATAATTTGCCGGAAGGGGAATGAATGAACATTCCGACCAAATATAGGCCCCTTTTTTATTTTCATTATATCTTTTATTTACAATTGTTGAATAGGAAACATGTTTACCGACGCCGAAGTCGCGGGTGGTTCTGCTCGCCTAGAAGACCCCATCAAGGCAGCAAATCACTATTTCGATTACCCGGACCAACCCTAGATGGGGTTGCATGGTGGCGGCAGTGGCACTAACCTGGCCGACACCGACACCGACACCGGCAACAACACTAGCACCGGCACCGACACCACCCCCGAGACCAGCAACGATGCTGCCGTAGCCGGTAAAGCACCAAACAAGAAGAGGACACGAAGATGAAACGAGCTTGGCATCGGACAAATTGTGGTCACGGAGATGCACCCAAAGAAGTTTGAGCCAACAATGCCGGAGGAAGCATGCTCATGCTGGGGCAATCAACTTGGATGCATCCTTAGGGAAACCACCAACATCAACGACGAGAGGTTGAGGTAGATACCACATATGGAGAACATGCTCCTAAAGATGTTGCACAATAGGTTCTTGTTCCCCGGCCATAATGAAAAGAATATGAAGATCCGTCGAACGACATCGCCATGACAAAGATAAATGACAAGGCGATGGTGATGTTCACCAATGACTTGTCATCCTGATAAGTTCGGGTGAAAAAAGCGATTGCGAAGAATGAACCGTGGTCCAAGATTCATGCTGACAATCCATCAATAACAGAAGACGAATTTGCAAAATTCAAGGAGAATTGCGCTAAAGAAGAAGTCAAGGAAAAGTCAGAGAAAATGAAGGCGCTCCAGGCCAGGAACACACCTCCGTACCGCCTCAGAAGCCGTGGTTACGAGGGGAAGATGGTCGTATGGGCCAAGGAGGACGCCGAACGTGAAAGTCATGGAATCCCAGACCCCTTGGCAGAGTTCACCAACCCACTGGAGCATGACTGGATCAGGGCCCGGTACAAGTGGGAGAAAGAAAAAAAATCTCTTTTACACGGACCCAATCACGAGGGACTTCATGAGACTTTTGGTAATTGTTACATTACCACATTATCAAGTTTTGTCACATTAGTAAACCATGCACGTTCCTTTTGTAGAAATAACAACACCAAAAGGCAGCCGAAAGCGACGAGTCATCACAGCCGTCGGCAAGGCCCAAGTGGGACACCCCATTCAACCGGGCCCTGAACATACTGAAGAAGGTCCCGGTGGACAAGCCTCCGTCCTATGGACATGTCCACGGTGTCGGAGATGGCGCCTCATGGAAGACGTGCTACCCCGAGGATCTAGAGGAAAGAAGGAAGAGACGCTCGGTCATCACTCAGCAGAGCATCGACGAGAAGGTCAAGATTGTGGTCGATAAGACCAAAGCTGAGACCAAGGAAGAGTTACTCGGGGCCGTCAATGCAGTAGTCACTGACGCGGTGGTCAGATTGCTTCTGACACTATGGAATTTCATGAATAACAATCCAAATGTACGACCGGAGGACTTTCCCCTTCCCAGCTTTGTCGGGAGAAATTCTGTGAACAGCAGAGCAGCAGCACGTGATCAAGCAACCAAAAAAAGTCTCGCTCCTGTTCATAGCAGCCCGACCTCCGTCTCTTGCATGGTCGGTGGGCCTTCAACGCTGGCTGAGCTCGACGCCCTCACGGTAATTACGCGTCATACCCTTTTCAGCAGCAAGTCTATAGTCTTCTGTTTTAGTTGCCTTTCGGATGTTTGACGTCGCAGACATGTCTCCTTTGTAGGCCGACGACACCCCGTGCACCCTACTCTACGACATGAAGGGCCAGAAGGTGGCCGCGGGAAAGGCAACGATCATGAAGCCAAAGGACCGCATGTTCCACAACCGAGAGATGCCCGATGGCGTCTTCAAGGTTAACATGGCCAGTGTCTTAGCGGGCTTCGAGGATTTGCTTCCTCTGGTACCACTCGATGACGATGAGACCCCTAAGATGATTGGCGCATGCAAGAGCTGGTTCTTGCTTTGGCCCAAGTCTCTTCTTCATCTCGAGGCTCCCAATATCACACCAACGCCACCTTCTCAACAAGGTATGAACACCACCCCACCTACCACATTACCTACACCTGTCGTGGCGAGTGATAGCGGACGACACGAGGGAGAGCCTCCATTAGTGCCAGATGATGTAGCCCCTGTTGTTAAAGAAGCAAATGTTGATGATGACATGGAGGATGATGATGATGATGATGACATAGACAAGTATTTCAATACCGCCTATGATGATGGAGGATTGATGGCTCAGGACGGCAAAGACTCAGGCTATGAGCGTGGAGATGATGACTTGATGCTGCCTGATTTGCCGGAGCCAGAATGTTCTAAGGCAGAATGCAAAAAGTCTCTCTTCAAGCGATCCTTGCAGGAGATGCCTCCAGATGCCGCCTATACCTAGCAACCCCCAACGCCCGTCCAATGATTAGCCTTGCGACACTGGTGGTGGTGGTTAGGGAAGGTATGGTGGGCTCATTACCGCCACCCACCAAGAAGCAAAGGAGGAGACCGAACAAGAAAGGCCCTAAAGGAGCCAGAGCTGCTTCAAGTAGCCAGCCGCCTCTGGAGCCCTGGGTGATAGACAGAATACTTGTTGAAGGCGCGCAGTGCTTCCATGTTGCCGGCCAGTCGATCCTACCTGCGAAAGCGCTAGAGCACATAGTGAACAATGATATAAGGAGACTCCATGAAGATGTGCTGGCCAAAGAGAAAAGCCTTCTGGTCACGGAAAAACCAGGATACTCGCTTTACGCGGCTCAGGTGTCGGGTGGGAGTTTATACGTCGAGAGATGGCCCGCGAATAAGTTCATCCTGCGATTTGACTACATCTACGACATGTTCCACATGACCAAGCTGGATTTCCAGTTCATCTCCATGTTTGCACTGTATATGAACCACTTCATCAGGGTCGAGAACATCTAATATATCTGCATCGCGGATCCATTCTATATGCACAAGAGCTTCTTGGCAGTTTGCAAAGAGCACCGTGACTATGCGAGCAAGTACCTCGGCGAATTCATGATCGCTTCTAAGGACAAGGAAGTGACTCTCTTGCCTTATCATCCGACATAAGTCATCCGCACATATCCTTTCGTAAGTGTTAATCATTCTTTTGCAAGCATGGAGGCTAATTTGAGGTGAACTTA
>NC_041386.1:251682735-251762054 GCF_002162155.2 Triticum dicoccoides | reverse complement strand
TTCTATCCCCAGAATACTCCCATGTGATGTACTTGGACTCATCGAAGAACCTCAGGAAATAGAATAACAAGCACATAAAGAGTGTCCTTGATAGTGCCCTATTAACCTTCAGCCTGTTTGGTGGATATATCAAGGTGAAAAAGTACAGGAATCGCGGGCTGGCTTTCGGTCATAAGACCAACTTCTGCTTCATCGAGTACAGAAGGGATAATCAACGCCTTCGCATGTCACCTACTACCAACGATGCCAAGATTCTTAGCTGGGCCACAAGCATAGGAAGGACACCAGATCATCGAATGAGAGCTGAGTTTTATCATGTATAGTGTGAACTTGCCCAAGTGATCATGAAGCAGGTCCTTGAACCAACAGGGATGTTCTACCATGGGCCAATCAGGCGGGAAGATGTCCGAACACTACTACTCGCTCAGCGTCTAGACCTGAAGCCTTTCAAGAAGCTGGGGTGCTTCCTCCCTGACTATGAAGATTGGACTGCCGACATGGAGGACTGATTGTTGATGGCAACGTGTCACTATTGTCTTTCTATGGCAAAACTTTGAATTTATGCATGGCGAAACTAGGTGATGTAACTAAACCATGCTCCTGAACTAGCGTAGGTCGCTCTAGTTAATTAGTTTGGGTATGAGGAACTTCATCATTTATGTTTACTATTGTTTGATTGTATTTTGCTAATTATGCCTCCTTGTTTTCTTAAGTACATTATGTTGCATATTATCGTTCAATTCATCAACTCACGATGCAGGTACATATATCAGAGATGGCGAAGGGCTACTATGCCGTGTACGTTGGGAGGGTTCCAGGAGTCTACGACCACTGGCTAACCGCTCAGGCCCAGGTGCACAGGTACTCGGGTGCTATCCACGGAGGGTTCGACAGCAGAGCCGAAGCGGAAAGTAGTTACTTGAGGTGGACACTCCAGCATGAGCAGGGGCGGGACCGTCGGTACTACATAGTCGCTCTCTTGCTCATGCTGATCGCTCTTATCTTGTACATCATGGTTTAGATAGAGATGATGAAACTTGTGTGTGTCCCATGACCATGCAGTTGCACTTATTCGAGACATGACATGATTGCACTTGTGTGTCACTATTTTCAAGATTTGATGATATTTGTGTTGAATGATGATGATGGTATGATGAGACTACTGTATGTCTATGATATGATGAGAATAGCGTATGTTTAGTATGATCCGATGAAAATATTGTATAGAGCCTGTATAAATAGACCACAAATACGTAAGGGGTGAGGGTCGGTGAAAGCAGGAACATTAGCAGTAGCACTAGAGAGTACCTAGCAGTAGCGCTAGCTTAGCAGCAGCGCGTCACATGAAAAAGCGCTACTGATAACTATCAGTAGTGCTGGTCCAGGAAGCGCTACTGTTAACAATACTTAGTAGTAGTGCTGCCTATACCAGTGCTACAACTACAACTTAGCTGTAGCGCGCTACTAGTAGCGCTGGACCCAGCGCTACTGCTATGCATATTTCAAGCGCTACTACTAGGGTTTTCTGTAGTAGTGTAGATGACCATGTCTTGTTATACAATTCTCGTTTAAGACTTTTTGCAGGAAAACTTCTCTTCAAATGGGAAGGACCTTACATTATCGAAGAATTCTATCAGTCCAGTGCTATTAAGATCAATAACGCTGAAGGCACCAACCCGAGGGTGGTGAATGGCAAAGAATTAAGCATTATATATCAGGTACACCTATAAATATAGATACACACATTATTCATTCCATAACACTGAAGGAGTACATAAAGGAACCTTTTCAGAACTCTCCAGAACCCTGAAAAAGCAGTAGGTATGTGATGCGGTAAGTAAACTGACTCCAAAAGTTCCATAAAAGGAATTTCAATCCATTTTGGACTATTTAAGGAAATTGGAAAATAATAAGTAGTCCGGAAAGCGCACGAGAAGGTGACAAGCCTGGCAGTCACGCCCTACCGCTTGGGCGCGCCTCCCGAGCTTGTGGGGGCCTCGTGTGCTCTCCATACCATGTTTTATCTTGGATTATTCATTGTCTACGGTAAAAAATCATTATACAAACTCCTAAATGTTTTGGCCACCGTATCACGATAATATCCTTTGTTCTTGTTTCATGCTATTTTTCCTGGCAGATGTGAGGTCTTCACAAGATTTATACGGAGAGAGCTATGTTTCCCACTATCACTACAATAAAATACACATCCGTGACACTTTGACCCGAATGAAAACTTTTTTGTGTCGTGGTTATGACACTCCTATGATGATAATTGTGACAAAGCCACGTATCATCATAGATGTGGTGGGCTCCTACTTCTATGAAAAAATTCATGATAGAAAAATGGCTTTTCATCCTAGGCGGGTTGGGGACGCACCTGCATGACATTCTTTGGGCCATCCATGTAGGAAAAAATTCTGGTAGAAGCGAGGGCGAGAAAATTTTTCAGGAGTTCCCGGTTACGGGGGGTGGTTGGGGCCGAGCGATGCATGGAGGTTTGCACCTTTATCTCATACAGGTACGTGCTTGTGTGCGAAGCATTGGGCTCTAACTGAACCAGAGCGAGGTGCTCACTTACTGAACCTGAGCAATTACACTAGCTATGTTACTGAAGCAGAGCAATCGATGCCTTGGTTGCTGACTGAACCCATGCAATTCCTTCGCTACTGCTGCTAACTGAAGCCGATCGAGCCTGCCTCTTGATGGATAGTGACTGTTGTTGGGGGTTGGATGAAAAGTTCTCGGTGGGGGTTGGATGAACAAGACCCCGTGGTAGTAGAGGTCGTTGCCACTGGATGAACATGACCCCAAGGAGGCCGCCACACACCCAAGCCGGTTGGTGGTGGATGAACAGGACCCAGTGGAGGGCTGGTTGAAAAGTAGCTAGTGGATGCTGGATGAATAGTAGTTGGTGGAGGCAGGAGGAAGACACGGTAGATAAACAGTAGCAGGTGGAGGCTGGAGGAAGTCAACGGTGGATGAACAGTAGCCTGTGGAGTCCCGTTTTGTGGTATGCCAGGCCCCTCCCGATGAACAGGACCAGTTTCGACCATAGGAGCTCGAACAGAAGTTTGTTTTGTCTGTTTTGTAGTACACCATACCCCTCCCGATGAACAGGATCCCGTTTCAACCGTAGCCGGTCGAACATAAGGCCGTTTCCTCCGTTCTGTGGTACACCAGACCTCGTATCGGCTGTTTCTTCCAAGTCGGTTGGCTCCCGTTGAACAAGACGCATTTCGACCCAGTCGGTTGCCTCCTGATGAACACAACGTTGTTTCCTCCGTTCCAACCCAACCGGTTTGCTCTAGATGAACAGGATGTTGTTGCCGCCATCCGCATGCGCGACAACGCGTGCGAGACCCCGCCCGTATATACATATGTGGCCTTATTTTTTGGCATGTGATTGTACGTACATGTACAAGTTTAGAAGGGACTACCTGAACTGCTACGTCTGGGGCTCTACTACTACACGTGCTACTGCTTGCTCGGCCACGGTTCATTGTTGTAGAGAGACTGATCAACCAATATGTACATACACGTCTGTGACCAGATAGACAACGCTACGTACGCTTCGACCAGGTGGGTCCTAGCTGTTAGGGAGGATCAGGACGCACTTCCCTCCGTTTGAAGATAAAGATGGTGGGTCCGAGCTGTCAGGGGAGGATTCATTTTTTGCGCGTAAAGGCACTTCCTTGCATGCGAAGATGTAGCCAATGGGTCGATCTGTCAGCCTCACCATGTACAGTCTCTTCCGATGGCTATCGTTCATTGACCACGCCGCGCAGAGAGCAACCAGGCGGTAGATGACGGCGAGGCCTAGGTAGGGAATGATGCGGATCCAGGGAAGACGAGGCAGGTGGATGCCCAAGCGGAGGGGAGTACGAGGGTTCACTGGTTCGGCTGCGGTGTAAGGCTGTCATCGCCGGTGAATAAATGGGGTTGTGGATGAATAGAGGGAAGGCCTTGTGAGGGAGTACTGGATTAGGGGGTCCTCGTTTGTCCGAACTATGTAACATGGGCCGGACTAATGGGCAGCGAAGATACAAGATATAAGACTTTCCCCCGTGTCCGGATGGGACTCTCCTTTGCGTGGATGGCAAGCTTGGCGTGCGGATATGAAGATTCCGTTCTCTGTAAACCGACTTTGTACAACCCTAGCCCCCTCCGGTGTCTATATAAACCGGAGGGTTTAGTCCATAGAGGCAATCATAATCATATAGGCTAGACATCTAGGGTTTAGCCATTATGATATCGTGGTAGATCTACTCTTGTAATACTCTTATTCATCAAGATCAATCAAGCAGGAAGTAGGGTATTACCTCCATAGAGAGGGTCCGAACCTGGGTAAACATTGTGTCCCCCGTCTCCTGTTACCATCGATCCTAGACGCACAGTTCGGGACCCCCTACCAGAGATCCGCCGGTTTTGACACCGACATTGGTGCTTTCATTGAGAGTTCCACTGTGCCGTCCTCAAAAGGTTTGATGGCTCCTTCAATCATCTACAACGATGTTGTCAAAGGAGAAGTCTTCCTCCCCAGACAAATCTTCGTGTTCGGAGGCTTCGCAGTGCGGGCCAACTCGCTTGGCCATCTGGAGCAGATCGAAAGCTACGCCCCTGGCCACCAGGTCAGATGTGGAAAATTGAACTACGTCGCAGATATCCGTGGAGATTTGATCTTCGATGGGTTCGAGACCACGGCAGCCGCTCCCTGCCACCAGAATGAACATGACCTAAATTTGTCATCGGTCCACACGCAGGAGATAGTACCTATAGCTGCTCCCGCCATAAATCTGGAGCAGATCACGCCATCCGAAGACGGGAAGCTCAACAATGCCACAGAAGCCTCAGACTCCACGGCGTTGGAGCCGTGCACAAACTTAACTTCAAGTAACATCTTTGTCACCAAAGCTACGGACTCGTTTCCGGTTATAAGTTCCGAACTATGTGCGTCCGCGCATGTCGAGCATGATCGGTCATCGCTCGCCGAATTCAGCGCCGCGGACATCTTCCGGCACTCGCATGTGGGTGACGTGCTAAACTCGTTAAGAGCACTATCTTTAGCGGGAGGCTCACATCCGGATTGTATCCAGCTCGAACCGGAGGCTCATGATGGAGAATTTCACTTCCCACCCATTACCCACTTCATAGCCACTGTCAAAGACTTAACCGACATGTTTGGTTGTTGCTTCGACGACATCGACGGTATGGACGACGATGCCCGAGAAGAAGTGGCCCAGAACCCGTCGTTCACCGGACACTGGATGGCCACTTCCTCGTATGATGTATACATGGTGGATGCACCAAAGGAGAATAGCAGCGATGACAAGGAGGATCCAGCTGAGGATAAACCTTCCGAGATACAATAAAAGCACCAGCGTCAGCGGCACCGCTCTAGGTCATGCCGCAGTAAAGACAACAACACCGGCACATGAGAAGATAACACTCCGAAAGGTGCCGAAGACAATGAAGACCCCGTTGACGCAGCTACTGAACAGGATGAACGGGAAGATGGGGAGGTCAGTCCTGGTCAACAAGCCACGCACGAAGACTTGGAGGATGGTAGTTATCTTCCGCTATCCGAGGATGAGGCGAGCCTCGGTACTAAGGATTTCATCATGCCCGAGGAACCTCTTGAGCAGCAGCGCTTCAAGTGCCAGCTAATAGCCACTACAAGGAGCCTGAAAAAGAAGCAGCATCAGCTTCAAGCTGACCAAGATCTGCTCAACGACAAATGGACCGATGCCCTAGCAGCCGAAGAATACGGCCTCAAGTGCCCAGCCGAAAGCTACCCGAAGCGCAAATTGCTACCTCAGTTCGATGAAGAGGCGCCGGAACACATACCACCATCACACAATGCGGCTAACCGACCACCACATGGTTGAGACAAAACGGCAACTCAAGCCGAATACCAGCCCGCCCCGCCTCATCGCAAAGGCAGAGGTAAACCAGCTTGCGGTCATACATATGACCTTCGGCAGGACCTGAACAATAAAGCAGGACATACTAGATCGATCTAAGGATCGTGAGGACGAGCCCCGACACGCGACGACAGCCATCTATTCGGACGTGACAAACCTAGTCATGCGCGGGCTGAAAGCCACAGACGGACTCCATCAAAGCTACGTCGTGATACGGCCTGATATAGAGGCGCCGCACACCCTCGTTGCTTCACCGACGAAGTCATGGAACATGAATTCCTAGAAGGGTTCAAACCCGTGAATATAGAATCATACGATGGAACCACAGACCCCGCGGTATGGATCAAAGACTTCATTCTCCATATTCATATGGCCCACGGTGATGACCTTCATGCCATCAAATACCTTCCCTTAAAAGTCAAAGGACCAGCCTGACACTGGTTGAAGAGCCTACCCGAAAATTGCATCGGCAGCTGGGAGGACTTGGAAGAAGCCTTCCTTGATAACTTCCAAGGTACGTATATTCGACCTTCGGATGCTGACGACTTAAGCCATATAGTCCAACAGCCCGGAGAGTCAGCCAGGAAGCTCTGGACTAGTTTTTAGTTAAAAAGAACCAAATCGTCGACTGTCCGGACGCGGAAGCCCTAGCAGCCTTCAAACACAGCGTACGGGACGAGTGGCTTGCCCGCCACATCGGTCAAGAAAAACCAAAATCCATGTCAGCCCTTACCGCTCTGATGACCCGTTTTTGCGCGGGAGAAGACAGCTGGCTGGCTCATAGAAGCAATAGAGCCAACGATCCGGGCCCTTCCGAAGTCCGAAACGACAATGGCAAACCGTGACGCAGCAAACACAAACGTCGCAATGACAATGGAAGAACACGCGACACAACAATCAACGTTGGATTCAGCAGCCCCAGACCTGGTCAATGGAAAAATCCATTTAAGGCAAATAGAGACGAGCCATCCACCTTAGATAAGATATTGGATTGACCCTGCCAGATTCATGGCAACCCCGATAAGCCAGCCAATCACACCAACAAAAGTTGTTGGGTCTTCAAACAGGCCGATAGGCTCAACACCGAATATAAGGGGAAAAGACCGCCCAATGATAGCGATGACGAAGAGATTCACCAAACAAATACCAGGGGTCAGAAGCAATTTCCCTTTGAGGTAAAAATGGTGAACATGGTATACATGACACACTCCCCTACAGAGGAGCATGAGACATACTCCCTCCGGACTGAGGATCATACTACGTTCCCTCCAGCCAGAGTACAAGTCGGCCTTATTAAGCCGCATACCTTGTTGGCCATTAAGCCGCCGGTCTCCATTCAGCAGGACCGACCAATTATGGAGCTAGACTAGCAGTTCGGCCTCCGCCGTCCACCTCATACACCTACGTAATCTATACCGCGCATACATTACTATGCACTTAAAATACCATGGGCATCGGCGGAGGCATAATACGGACGGGCCTACAAGTACTTCTATAACCCCCTTTGTCTGTGTCAAAACCGGTGGATCTCGGGTAGGGGGTCCCGAACTGTGCGTCTAAGATTGATGGTAATAGGAGACGGGGGACACAATGTTTACCCAGGTTCGGGCCCTCTCTAGGGAGGTAATACCCTACTTCCTACTTGATTGATCTTGATGAATATGAGTATTACAAGAGTTGATCTACCATGAGATCGTAATGGCTAAACCCTAAAAGTCTAGCCTGGCTATGATTATGAGGATTCGGATCTATCTACGGACCCAGCCCTCCAGTTTATATAGACACGGGAGGGATCTAGGGTTACACAAGGTCAGTTACAGAGAAAGGAATATTCATATTTGGTCGCCAAGCTTGCCTTCCACGCCAAGAAGAGTCCCATCCGGACACGGGTAGAGTCTTCGGTCTTCATATCCTCACGGCCCATCAGTCCGGCCCATATTCAATAGGTCGGACGCCCGAGGACCCCTTAGTCTAGGACTCCCTCAGTAGCCCCGGAACCAGACTTGAATGACGAGGTGGTCGGCGTGTAGATAGTCTTCGGCATTGCAAGGCGGGTTCCTCCTCCTATGACTTTAAAGTAATGTATTCGGCTCTTCACTTAATGTCGCACCCCTCGGCTTCCGTGCCTTCTTGACTTTAGCATCCACGCGTCGGGTGAATACAAGAGGTTGGGGTATTTTTACATATACCACCCTGACCGCACCAGAAAGGTGCCTATTTAAAGAGAATAGATCTCAGATCCCTTCCAAATCCCACGGAAAAAAATCCTCAGAGCTTGCGGAGCAAAACCACCCGAACATGGCTAGCGCTCCCAGCTCTTCCTCTCGTCCCCACAACTCTAAAAAGGGGAACTGGGAGAGATGTTCTATTTCTCACAGTTAGCTGGTGAAGCTTCAAAAACAGGGCTTTCTTCTTCCCGCGGATTTGGTCCCCGTACGAGCAGGGATGATGTCCTTCTATGGCGGGGTTCAAGCGGGGATTAAGATGGTCGCCTAGTCCGGATTGTCAATAGTCGAGGTAATGGCGATCTCCATAGCTCGGGGGGTCCGGCCACTCCAATACAAAGGGCAACCCATGTGGCACTATAATGGGGAAGACGACACCTCACGTTACGGTCAGAAGTGTCGAAAGACCCGCGCCGCTCTGGCTAAAATATTGGCGAAACTATATAAAGGCGAGAAGGAGGAGTTCACCCGTCTCCAATACCGAGACGGATTTTCCATGTATAATCCTCCTAGTTGGATAAGCTCTGACTCCACTATGTTACTCCTCTCCCTCAATTATCTTTGACGGGGAGTATCCTATCCACTCATGACAGGAATGGCGAAAGGCTGTCGAGGGGATCCATGACCCTGCTCCTCAGCCGGAGAATCGCAACCGGGATCTTGACCCCGGATATGAAGAAAATCCGGACATATTTATGGAGCTCGAGGATGGTGTATTCTATCAGACGAGCTATGACGGCATGGATGTACCTATCATTGCCGATTACCCCGGCCTCCTTCCTGCTTCGCATGTAAGTAATTCAAAAGACACTTTCTTCGAAAGAGTTCCCTTACTATGCCTCACCCACCACACTGTTCCGTGTTCCAAAGGGGAGGCGCTCAGCACCGCAATGTGCACCGGAAGCATCTCCGAGGAGAGCAGCGTCCATACCTGGCACATCTTTGAAGAGGAAAGCAAATGATAACACGGCAGAACCCTCGCCAAAGAGGTAAGGCTATTATTCTCAAGAATATCATTTCTGATCGTCACATCAAATTGTAATGCCATTCGCCGTATCCTATCAGGAAAAGTATCTGCCGGACTGTGCCCGGGGATCCGACCAGATGAGCTTCCACTAGTCAGGTTCTGGACCCTGCCCAAAGGACGGGGACTGATACGGGAGTGGCGCCAAATTGTCCTTCCACAGAGGATTCGGACGGCATGTCCGTCACGAACTCTGAAGTGGAGAGCGCTATGAATCATCATCGTCGGAGGGCCATTTTTCGTAACCCTGGTTTTTCAAAAGAGGCATTTAATGCCTTTAATTCGGCTGATGCATACATCCAAGCTGCTCGGGATGGGCTTGTCCGAGCCACAGACCAGCATCTGAGAGATATGCGGGTAAGCGTAGATTTAATAATCATACACCAGTAGCCCCCGAGACTTAAAGTAGTTGAAACAACTGATTTAAGGATCAATGTATAACGAGGTGCTTATGGAGAAGAACAACCTATTATCTCAGGAGCTGGAAAAGTGTCGGAGCCAGCTAAATGCTACCAATGCCGAACTAGAGAAATGCAAGAAGGCACCTCCTGGTAATGTTTCCCTCCATTGAGAAAACATAATGGTATACCGATAATGCTAACATGGTTGCTTACCTCTTAATTGGATCATTAGGTCAACTGCAAGAACAACTACAAGCCGCTCGAAGCAGAGAACGAGGATCCAAAAAACTGCTAGCCGCGGGTGAGCCTGTGTTAGCGATGCTCGTTGTAGAGAAAAACAAGCTCCGGGATTCGAACACCCAACTGGGCGAAGAACTGAAAGATGTAAGAGCCGAGCTGGCGGACTCCGTAATGGATTATAAAAGGCTACGAGGTGGTATATTCAGTATGTGGTCGAACTTACCTTCAAATAATTCGGAGGTGGAAGGTGCTGATAGAGTTATATCTGCAGGTATGCTGACCGGTTGTCCCGAATAGGAGATGTCCGGATCGTCGCGCGATCTGCTACAAGAGCTGTCGCAGGAGCTGAGACAGTTATTCAAGGGAGCGCAGTGGCGCTTTCGACTATGGAAGATATCGGCATGTCCATAAGGTGCACGGGAAGCCTGGGCCATGGTGAAAACATGGTATACCAAGCTTGATCCGAATCATATGGCTCGGGTCGGACCTCTAGGGTCAGATGGAAAAGAAGTTCCTGTTAATTTGGTATATGACCAAGTAGAAGTAGCCGCCAAGTATTCCCACCAGGATTGTAAGTCAGACCGCCTGCTGGACAGTATAGAGGAGGAATTTTTTGAGTCCTAGTGACTATGTACTTTCCTTGACATATGTGACTCTAGCTGTATTATAAAAACAATTGTCATGACGGACCTTTTCGCTTCAACCTCTGCACCCGAAGGTGCAGATGTTTCCGAATACCTTAGCGGTAAAATAGACCTGGGTATGCGTGGGAACCAGGCATAGGGGTTATAGTTGCTTGAACAGACAATGTGTATCCGGCTTGTTAAGTTATATTACATTATGATTGTAAGAAACATCTTCCAGGGAGAATTGTTCCGTTAGGGGTTCCTTTCCCTAGGTGTGCATGCATTAAAATGCATGTCTGAACTGTGATTGATAACATTACATTATAGAAAATTATCTGGGGGTTCATAATGGAAGGAATATAAAGCATCTTTAGTCCGCCGACCGAGTATGCTCTTAAGAACACTAGCTTTCGGCTTCTCCCAGTCTGAGGTACACATCCGGATGACCCGGCAGTAACAATCGCAGAGGTGGTCCCTTTATGCCCTAGCCGAACTAACGGGAACGTAGGGCATAAGCACAGGAGCTAGGCAACCCAGCTTGGCCAAAACATAAGTCATATCGATGCATATAATGGCGAAAAAAAAGAAAAGGTACATATGAGAAGAAACACATATGTGATGAGCTTGATGCTCGGAAAATAAGCTTCTGTCCGGGAAGCCCCAAGTATAGTGGACGCACATGCTCAAGAATGTGTACATCACAGGTGCACGGTTTAGCCGTGCGAAAGAGTTTAAGTTCTAGAAAAAAGATAAAATGAAAAGAGAGGAATAAATAAAGGAGACAACAGGGAGAAGGAGACAAACACAAAGTTCGGTGCTAGGCATAGAATCTTTAGAGTCTGGCCGCGTTCCAGGGGTTCGGCTATAGGCGATTGTCTGATGCGGCGCGCAGGCGGTATGCTCCTCCCGTGAGAACCTCGTCAATTATCAAGGGACCCTACCACTTGGTCTTGAGTTTGTCCTTTTTCTTCTCCGGCAAGCATAGGACGAGTTCGCCGACATTATAAGTTTTGGCCCGTACTTCTCTGCTTTGGTATCTGCGGGCCTGTTGTTGATAAAATGCAGAACAGGCTTTTGCAACATCGCACTCCTCCTCCAGGGTATCTAGGCTGTCCTGCCAATCAAGCTCGGCCTCTCTCTCTCTCTCTCTCTCTCTCTCTCTCTCTTCGTACATGCGCACTCAAGGTGAGTCGTGGATAATATCGCAAGGCATTACAGCTTCCACACCATACACCATGAAGAAAGGTGTATATCTAGTAGTGCGGTTGGGCATGATCCGCAACCCCCAGAGTACGGAGTCAAGCTCCTCAACCCAGTGCTTGTCTGCTTCTTTCAAAGACCGCACTAGTCTAGGTTTGATGCCGCTCATAATAAGACCATTAGCCCGTTCGACTTGACCGTTTGTTTGTTGGTGATAGACAGAGGCGTAATCGAGCTTAATGCCCAGATTAGCACACCAAGTTTTCACCTCATCGGCTGTGAAATTGGAGCCGTTATAGGTGATGATGCTGTGTGGAACACCATAACGGTGCACCACGCCGGAAGTCTATTAATGGCCCGCCTCAGCCGTTTTGACTTGTTTGGCTTCTATCCACTTAGTGAATTTATCCACCATGACTAGTAGGTACTTTCTCTTATGGCCTCCTCCTTTAAGGGGTCCCACCATATCGAGCCCCCAGACCGCGAAAGGCCAAGTGATGGGGATTGTTTGTAGAGTGGTGGGGGGCATGTGGCTTTGGTTGGCGAATAGCTGGCATCCGATGCAACGTTGGACAAGGTCATGTGCATCTGGTCGGGTCGTCGACCAGTAAAAACCTATACGGAAGGCCTTGCTTACAAGGGCCCGAGCTGCAGCGTGGTGCCCGCCGAGTCCAGCATGAATTTCAGCCAAGAGCTGCCGCCCCTCTTCTTCGGAGATACATCTTTGAAGAACTCCAGTAGCTCTTTTATTGTAGATCTCTCCCTCATGAACCTTGTAGGCCTTCGAGCGCCAAAAAATGCAGCAAGCCCCGTTCTGGTCCTCTGGGAGTTCTTTCCTATTAAGGTAGGCCAAGAAGGGTTCGGTCCATAGGGCAATGATTGCCATGATTAGGTGGGCCCATGGTGTTATTTCGGTGGTCGAGCCCCCGATTATGCCGTTGTGTTCGGAGGCAGGGATTGTGTTTGGATCCGGACTGGTGTTACTGCTCTCCCCTTGCCACACCACGGACGGCTTAAAGAGTCTTTCCATAAAGATATTAGGTGGGACGGGGTCGCGCTTGGCGCCAATGCCAGCGAGGATGTCCGCCACTTGATTACTTTCTCGAGCCACGTGATGAAACTCAAGCCCCTCGAATCAAGCTGACATTTTTAGGACACCATTGCAGTAAGCCGCCATCTTCGGATCTTTGGCATCAAAATCTCCATTTATTTGAGATATTGCAAGGTTTGAGTCCCCACGCACTTCCAGGCGTTGTATGCCCATAGAGACAGCCATCCAGAGACCATGTAATAAGGCCTCGTATTCGGCTGCATTATTGGAGTCTGTGTATAATATTTGGAGTACGTACTAGACCACGTCTCTGGTGGAGGACATTAAAATGACGCCCGCTCCTAATCCTGCCAGCATTTTGGAACCATCAAAATACATAACCCAGTTGGAATAGGTGCCGTACTCTTTAGGGAGTTCGGCCTCTGTCCATTCAGCGATAAAGTCTGCCAGTACTTGAGATTTGATGGCTCGACACGGTTTGTATGTTATGTCGAATGGAAGGAGCTCAATGGCCCATTTGGCTATCCGACCCGTAGCATCGCGGTTGTTTATTATATCATTGAGTGGTACTTCAGAAGCCACCGTGATAGAACATTCTTGGAAGTAGTGTCGTAGCTTCCGGGATACCATGAAGACCGCGTATGCTATCTTTTGATAATGAGGGTACCGGGATTTGCATGGTGTGAGAACGGTGGATACGTAATATACCAGCTTCTGAATGGGATGTGATCGTCCTGGTCTCGTTCCACGACGAGCATGGCGCCCACCACCTGGTGTGTTGCCGATATGTATAATAACATGGGTTCGTCGACGTTTGGTGCGGCCAGGATTGGATTGCTCGCGAGAAGGGTTTTTATTTCTTCCAGTCCGGCTGTTGCCGCATCCATCCACTCGAAGTGATTGGTGTGACGGAGGAGGCGATACAATGACAATGCCTTTCCCCCCAATCTAGAGATAAAGCGGCTTAAAGCTGCCATGCACCCAGCAAGTTTTTGGACATGTTTAAGGTCAGTTGGTGTGGCCAATTGTGACAAGGCTTGGATTTTGGCTGGATTTTCTTAAATTCCTCTATTGGAAATGATGAAGCCCAGCAGCTTTCCAGTAGAAATGCCAAAAACACACTTTTCCGGATTAATCTTGATGTCATATGTACAGAGGTTGTCGAATGTGAGACGTAAATCATCTATTAGTGAGTTGACGTGCCTAGTTTTAATGACAACGTCGTCCACGTATGCTTCAACCATCTTGGCGATCTGTTTCTCCAGGCATGTATGAATCATGCGTTGGTAGGTGGACCCAGCATTTTTGAGCCCGAAGGGCATGGTGTTGAAGCAGAATGGCTTGTATGGGGTAATGAATGTCGTTGCGGCTTGATCGGACTCCTTCATTTTGATCTGATGGTATCCAAAATATGCGTCAAGGAAGCATAGCGAATCGTGTCCTGCGGTGGCATTGATAATCTGGTCGATGCGGGGTAGGGGGAAGGGATCCTTAGGGAAGGCCTTATTGAGGTCTTTAAAATCGACGCACAGGCGCTAGGATTTATCCTTCTTTGGCACCATCACCAAGTTTGCCAGCTAGTCCAGGTGTCTTATTTCTCTAATGAATCCGGCCACGATTAGCTTGGCTAGCTCCTCCCCCATCGCTTGACTTTTGGGTTCGGAAAAATGCCGCAGTGTTTGTTTGGCCGGTTTATATCCCTTCAATATGTTGAGGCTGTGTTCGGCCAATCTATGTGGGATTCTTGGCATATCAGAAGGATGCCAGGCAAATATATCCCAATTTTCACGCCGAAGTTCTCGTAGCGCGATGTCGACCGTTGGGTCTAATTGTGCCCCGATAGATGCTGTCTTCTTGCGGTCCGTTGGATGGACTTGGAATTTGACTATTTCTTCTACTGGTTTGAAGGAGGTGGATTTGGGTTGTTTGTCCAAGATTACGTCGTCCTTATCCACCGTGGAGCGTAATGCGGTTAATTCTTCGGCCGCAAGGGCTTCATATAATGCCTCAAGGGCCAGTGATGCGGTTTTGTTTTCGGCGCGGAGTGATATGTCTGGATCACTAGCAAGAGTGATTATGCCGTTGGGCCCCGGCATCTTGAGCTTCATATACCCATAGTGAGGTATAGCCTGGAAGCGTGTGAATGCATCTCGCCCCAATAGGGCGTGATATCCGTTGTTGAAAGGGGCCACTTGGAAGGTTAGTTCTTCGGTTCAATAGTTCTCCGGTGTGCCGAATACTACATCGAGGGTGATTTTTCCCGCGCATCGCGCCTCCCGACTAGGAATAATTCCCCGGAAGGTCGTGCTACTTTGCTTGATGCGGCTCCTGTCTATTTCCATTTTGCTGAGTGTGTCCTTGTAAATGAGGTTTAGTCCGCTGTCACCGTCCATGAGAACCTTGGTGAGATGAAAGCCGTCCACGATCGGACTGAGGACCAAGGCGGCTGGTGCCCGGATTGTCCTGACTTTTGGTTCGTCCTTATCATTGAAAGTTATGGCTGTATCGTTCCAAGAGTTTGTTGCGGCGATTTGGTAGACTTCGTCAAGGTTGCGGAGTGCCCTTTTACGCTTACTGTTTGAGTCGAAAGTCTCGAAGATCGTTAGTACCCTGGGGTCATCGTCTTTTGGAGGATATTACTCTGGGTTATTTTTGGTGAGGATATCCTCACCGCTCTTGGCCACCTGCCGGAGTATCGAACATGCTCTAAGGCTATGAGTTGGTATAGTGTCTGATGTTGTGTGTAGCTTGCACAGTCCATCGAGCAATCCTTACAGGACCATTCTGCGTCTCATAATGGGCTTGTATTTCTTTGTCATCGGGCCGGGCGTGCCACTAGGGTGCGTCCTTTTCACCCGAACAAGGGATTGGGTGGAAACCGGTGGTTCCCAGCAGGCTGCCTGAGTTTTCCAGGCGATTTCCATTGCGCAGTACTTGTATACTATGGTCGCCAAGTCTGCGAAGCGTGATATGTGACGAAGGTTGATGGCATTTAGGATTCCTTCATCCATGCAATTGCTGCGGAACGCTGTAATCGCGTCTTCATCGTTGCAATCTTCGATCTTATCTTTGACAAGGAGGAATCTGGCCCAGAAGTGGTGGGCCATTTACTTATAATGTTGTCGTATGCCCCTGAGAGTGCTTATGTCTGGGTGGGTGGGTGGATTGAAGTCCGAACCCTGACCCAAACTGGGATTCAGAGTTTGAAGAATCTCCAGATTTAGTAGTTCGAGCTCGAGGATGTCAGCTGATTGTTTGGGCTTCTCATCCGATTCTATGTTCGGGGGACAGGACATGTCTTTCTACAGGTAGGTATCCGGCTCTTCAAGTTCGGAGATCTGAATGTAGTTCTTCCTTAATATAGAGGAAGAGTTGTCATCTTGCTCCTCTACTACCGCTACTTGATGGCTAATCGGCGGAGTTCTAATTTCTATCTGGTCGGGTTTAAGCCCAATCCGATCATAGTCCGTGGTGGCCCCCAAGGCGGCGATGCGATCTAGGAGCTCGTTTAAAGACGACGGCTCTGCCGGATCCATCTGTTTGGAGTACTTATAGTGAACATGAAGGGGATTTTTGATGACCCAAGAAGCCATCGCCGGCTTAGTGGCCGAACGGGCGGTCATAATGAAGCCGCCAAGCCGGAGGGTTTGGCCTAGGGCCAGTGTTCCTCCGGAGGTGACGTTATCCTTGAGAACAAGGCGAGCCATCGATCTTATCTTTCGAAGGCACAGTGGAACTCTCAATGAAAGCACCAATCTCGGTGTCAAAACCGGCGGATCTCAGGTAGGGGGTCCCGAACTGTGCGTCTAGGATTGATGGTAACAGGAGACGGGGGACACAATGTTTACCCAGGTTCAGGCCCTCTCTATGGGGGTAATACCCTACTTCCTGCTTGATTGATCTTGATGAATATGAGTATTACAAGAGTTGATCTAACACGATATCGTAATGGCTAAACCCTGAAAGTCTAGCCTGGCTATGATTATGAGGATTCAGATCTATGTACGGACCCAGCCCTCCGGTTTATATAGACACGGGAGGGATCTAGGGTTACACAAGGTCAGTTACAGAGAAAGCAATATTTATATTTGGTCACCAAGCTTGCCTTCCACACCAAGGAGAGTCCCATCCGGACACGGGTAGAGTCTTCGGTCTTCGTATCTTCACGACCCATCAGTCCGGCCCATATCGAATAGGTCGGACGCCCGAGGACCCCTTAGTCCAGGACTCCCTCATCGTTCTTTTCAATTCTTTTCTGACCACTTTTTGTTTTTTTCATTATACTTTACCATAGGCTAATCGTAGGCTAGTCATCTCACTGACTCCTTCGGAGTTCTGGTTTGTACATTCATCCAAAAGTTACTCCCTTGAAGGAGCCCCTTCATCGAGGAAAGGCGGCGCAGACGTGTGGCAGGAGGTCCAAAACAACTTTTTTTTGACCGTACTCTCTATTTTGCGAGCCTGTAAGTTGCCTTCTACCTCAGCCGTTGACCCTTGGCATGTCAAATAGCCATGGTCATGGCATTATTATATACAAAACAATGATTGGCATGTCATTCAAGTTCTAGTGAATATAATCTATATTCACTTTTATCCAAAAAACTGTAATTTTCTCTTATTTCACATGCCCCGCCAGGGGCTCGATATGGGAACAAATTAAACTGCCAATAAGTCTGAACAGTTTTATAGCATACTTCGGCGTCGTGAGTTTTGGCCTTATATGGATCAGCTCCGAATCATGTCTTGGGTCAACAGTTGGGTTGCCCGGCTCCTGTTCTTGTTACCTTACGTTCCGATCTATCGGTTAAGGTAGTAAAGGGAGAACTACTGCGATTGTGCCCTGGTTTACCCAGGTGAGCACATCAATAGAGAAAGCCGAAAACTGACTGTCATGATGCGGCGAGAGCTGGTCAACCACTCGATGACTTATCAAAATCTTTCGCGATTCCCTCCGTATTACATGAAGGACCTTTCTTTAGGTCATACATGTGAACGCACCACATTGGGATAACAACGTACATACCAGGGTTTATATCATAAACCCACCATAAAACTCCTATGGCTAAGTGAAAGTGTTAACGCCCTATAGTCTGATTGCCTCGTTCACTGCATTGACACCTCCTTCATGGACCAAGACGTTGGGTTAAGAGTGATCATACGCTTTTCCGAACACCCCCGTATTTCCCACGTGGGGGCTGAAGCCGACGACTGGAAAACTTTCAGATTATGCGAAAACGGCTGCACAGGAGGAACCAAAAGCTTTTAAGCAAAAATCATAATATTATCATCATATTGTCTCTTGCAATTCAATACATTTCATTCAAATATCATATCTTTCGAGCACTGACCCTCTATCAAGGGGGCACCCTCTAAGATGTCCTCGAAATAATGTTTGGATGCATGATGGTCCTTACCCTTGGTGGTACTCCTCACTGCAACGTCAGTGGCCTTCATCTTGGCCTAGTATGTTTTGACATGGGCAAAAGCCATCCGTGCACGTTCAATGCATGTTGAACGCTTAACGGCGTCGATACGCGGCACCGCATCCACAAGCCTCTACACCAAGCCGAAGTAACTATTCGGAATGGGCTCCGTAGGCCACAGCTGGACTATAATGTCCTTTATGGCGGAACCAGATATCCTGTGGAGCTCGGCCCACTGGGCCATGTGTTCATTTAGTAACAACTGACGCATTGGCGTGCCGAACTGTGACCAAAAAATCTTCTTTGTGGCACACCCTTCCTGCACTTGGTAAAATTGCGACGCATCGGAGGCACTCTTCGGCAGGTCTAAAAAGGGGTCTGGAGAACTCCACATTTAGTTAAGCGGGGAATACTTTGGGTCGCCGAACTTCGTCTATAATAAGAAAGGCTTACTAGCCGCAATCTCCCCAACTTGCCGATTCTCTTCCCAAGCCGCTCTAGACTCAGACCGTGCTTCTTTCACCGCTTGTAAGGCCTTGTCGAGATCGGCTGTTCTGGCCTTGTTATCCCTCTCAAGGAATTCGCACCGGACGTTGGTCTCCTCCAGCTTGCGCGCCATGGTAGTAATTCTTTCCTCACATTGGCACCGAACAACCTGTTCGGTTTTTATCTCTTCAGCTGCCTTATGGGCAGCCAGATTACTCATCCGGGTTTGCTCCTTGGCAAGGACAAGCTCAGCCCGAAGGGCCTCCACCGCAGTAGCATCATCTGTAGTTACGCATGTTTGAGAATACAATTCCAGCTTCATGCTCATGTTATCGCGCATAAATATACTGGCTAACCCAAAAACATACCTTGCGCCTCGTCAAGACGCTTGTTGATCAGTGTGATGTCATCATCCGCTTCATCAATCTTCCGCTGCAGATCCGCAACCTCCGCTGATCGGGCAGTTGTAGGGGAAGTAATAGCTTGTGTTCCCAGTAGTCATATTATTTCCTGGATAAATATTTTTGATCCTCTGATTGCCTCCCTTAGGGGTGCCTATTAGAGTCTCAGGGGCTACTATCTATACATAGGAGTATTTTGTGAATAAAACAAAATTGAAAGCATTACAGCACAAACCTCGAAACCTCTTAGCAGGCTCGTGAAGGCTTCATTCAATCTGCTTTTCGCGGACAGGACCTTTTTAACCACCGTACTCATCAAGGTACGATGGTCTTCGGAGACGGATGCCTGTCGCAACATGTTCGTCAATATATTCGGCGTTTATGGGTCTCCGGAAGCAGCCGTAGCAGCACAGCCTCCCTTCAAAGCGATCCGTTCATTCGCCCCTAGAATTGTCTCCGGCTGAATGCTGGACAGTCTGGGGCCTTTATTGTTGGTCCCCGGAACATGGGCTATCGAAGTATCGTCTTCGGTTCGTATTTTTGTCACCCCTCGCATCACTTGCGGATCAGGAGAGACCCTCCAAGACGACACCTCGAGGTCATCCGCCTTATTAGGC
The DNA here is from genome assembly GCF_002162155.2 of Triticum dicoccoides. NCBI lineage: Eukaryota > Viridiplantae > Streptophyta > Magnoliopsida > Poales > Poaceae > Triticum > Triticum dicoccoides. The sequence goes on along the minus strand of NC_041386.1, from coordinate 251,742,439 downwards.
GAGGAGACTGGTGGAGGCGTCTCACTTTCCATCATCTCGGGGAGAAGGTCTCCCGAGGAAGATGATTGTTGAGAAAAATTGTGTGTCGAGCTACAAAAACATACATTTTAGATATTACCCTGGTCACAGGGGAGGAACGGGGTATGTGTAAAATGCCCTTGTTTGCTTATGATTTAGGCTTGGCCTCGCTGGAGGACTGCGTGATAATGTCGTCCTTCAAGCCCGCGCCGCCTGACAGGGGCACCTTGCCTCGCTTGGGAGCCTTTTATTCCCAATCTTCGGAGACAGCCCTTTTCTTTCCATAGGGGGAATGAATGCTGGCTTCCCCTTTACTTTTGCCTTTGGGTGATGGGATTTTCATCTCCCCGGACACGGTGTCTAAAATATTTTCGGGATGGAGGCCTTCTTTGGTCCTCCCGCTCCCCGCCTTGTCCTCCTTCGCAGACATCTGGTATGGTGCCGGGGCCAGCATCCTTGTTAATACGGGATCAGCTGAGGCTTCGGGAAGGGGGGGGAGAACACCTAATTAGTTCCGCTTTCTTTATCCATCCCTGAAAGAAGATAGTGTGCTCGGTAACATATCACGATATACTTAACTACAGAGTGTTTGAAAGACAAGTGCTTACCGGGGTGTTCGGACGGTTACAGTCAAGGCCGACGTCATCGGAGGTGTCCGGCCAATGTTTTTGTTTCCCAAAAAACATCTTCCACATCCCTTTGTGCGTACCACCGAAGAAGTGTTGGAGGGTTCGTGGCCCTTCCGGATTAAACTCCTACATGAGGAGAAGCCTACGCTGGCATGGCAGGATTCGGCGGACCAGCATTACTTGAATCACATTGACAAGACCGATGTCCCTCTCGAGGAGGGTTCGGATGCGGCTCTGTAGAGTCCGAACTTCATCAACTAATCCTCGGTCTAGCCCCTTATTGACCCATGATGCAAGCTATAATGGAGGGCCGGAGCGGAACGCAGGTGTAGCTGCCCACTTGGTGCTATGGGGTTCCATAACATAAAACCACTCTCGCTGTCATTGATTGGAAGCTTCGGTGAAAGAGCCTTTTGGCCAGGGAGTGTAGGTAAGTTGGCTTACTACAACACCACCGCACCCCACTTGTTCCCCTTCGACTATCTTTGGCTTCACACCAAAGGTCTTGAGCCATAAGCCGAAGTATGGGGGGATTTGAAGGAAGGCATCACACGTGAAAATAAACGCCAAGACGTGAAGGAAAGAATCCGGAGCTAGATCGTGAAAATCTAGTCCGTAATAAAACATTAGCCCCCGGACAAAAGGGTGGATATGAACCCTAGCTCTTGGAGGAAGTGAGAGATAAATACAACCCTCTCGCCAGATCTGGGGGTCGGAATAACCTGTCCCAGAGCAGGGAGCCTGTGGTGGATTATAACGCCCTCGATGTGGCTATATCTCCCACGTGTCGAAGGACGACTTAGAGGCATAACCGCATTGAAAGCAATGTCGCAAGTGAGGTAATCTTCACACAAACCCATGCAATACATAAGGGAAAAGAGATACATAGTTGGCTTACAATCGCCACTTCACACAATACATGAATAAAACATTACATCATCCAGATACAAACAAGGTCCGACTACGGAACCAAAATAAAAGAAGAACCCCAAATGCGACACGGTCCCCGATCGACCCCAACTGGGCTCCACTACTGATCAACTAGAACAAAACAACACAAAGGACAAGATCTTCATCGAGCTCCTCCTTGAGCTTGGTTGCGTCGACTGCACGGACTCATCGGCACTTGCAAGATGGTTTTGGAAGTATCTGTGAGCCACGGGGACTCAGCAATCTCGCACCCTCGCGATCAAGACTACTTAAGCTTATGGGTAGGGTAAAAGTATGAGGTGGAGCTGCAGCAAGCGACTAGCATATATGGTGGCTAAACATACGCAAATGAGAGCGAGAAGAGAAGGCAAAGCACGGTCGATAAAAGTATGATCAAGAAGTGATCCTATAGCAACCTACGTCAAGCATAACTCCAACACCGTGTTCACTTCCCGGACTCCGCCGGAAAGAGACCATCACGGTAACACACGTTGTTGATTCATTTTAATTAAGGTCAACTTTAGGTTTTCTACAACCGGACATTAACAAATTCCCATCTGCCCATAACCGCGGGCACGGCTTTCGAAAGTTCAAATCCCTGCAGGGGTGTCCCAACTTAGCCCATGACAAGCTCTCACGGTCAACGAAGGAATAGACCTCCTCCCGAGACGTTTCGATCAGACTCGGTATCTCGGTTCTTCAAGACACTTCGACAGGTTAAAACAAATCCAGCAACACCGCCCGAATGTGCCGACAAATCCCGATAGGAGCTGCACATATCTTGTTCTCAGGGCACACTCAGATGAGCTAGACGTCGGGTAGGCCAGCCCAGAGTTGCCCCTGGTAGCCCCGGACATCGCTTGGTTGGACCAACACTCAGAGGAGCACTGACCCGGGGGGGTTAAAATAATGATGACCCTTGGGCGCGCGACCCCCAAGGGAAAAGAAAAAAGGCTAGGCAGCGAATGGTAAAACCAGTGTTGGGTATTGCTAGAAAAGCTTTAATCAAGGCGAACTATCAAGGGGTTCCCATTATCACCCAACCGCGTAAGGAACGCAAAATCCGGGAACATAACACCGATATGACGGAAAACTAGGGCGGCAAGAGTGGAACAAAACACCAGGCATAAGGCCGAGCCTTCCACCCTTTACCAAGTATATAGATGCATTAATTAAATAAGATATAATGTGATATCCCAACAAGTAAACATGTTCCAACAAGGAACAACATCTCCATGTTCCAACAAGGAACAAACTTCAATCTTCACCTGCAACTAACAACGCTATAAGAGGGGCTGAGCAAAGTGGTAACATAGCCAATCAGCGGTTTGCTAGGACAAGGTGGGTTAGAGGCTTGGTTCAACAATATGGGTGGCATGATAAGCAAGTGGTAGGTATCGCAGCATAGGCATAGCAAAAGAGAGAGCAACTAAGCAAGCAAAGATAGAAGTGATTTCGAGGGTATGGTCATCTTGCCTGAAATCCCGCAAGGAAGAAGAACGAGTCCATGAAGAAGACAAATGGGCGTAGTCAAACGGGTCCTCACAAACGCGACGTTATCGGAACCAACCCGAAGAAGCAACACCGTAAAGGAGCAAACAACATAGTAAACAACCAACACATCAACATGGCATGATGCACAATCAAGTATGATGCATGTCCGGTTTAATGAAGCATGGCATGGCAAAGTGCACAAGCAATTCTACAAATTAAGAGGAGCTCATTATGCAATGGAGTTGCATATTGAAGAAAACACCACATGACTTATTTAGTTCTCTCTCGTTTATGTACCCAACAAGATTAAATGTTGATTAACATGGCAAGAGGTGAAGCACAACAAAACTACCTATCTAGGCAAGTTTAAATGAGGCCGGAAGGACCGAACAACAATTCCGGAAAATCCTCATATGCATAATTTAAGGTTTCATATTGTTCTGCCGTAAACATTATTCTAGAGTTGTTAAACATGCAATATGAGGCTACCATGTAAATCTAGGCATTTTTCTACCCCATTTACATATAAAGATTATTTAATTCGGAGCTACGGTTATTTAGTTATGAAATAAAGCATTTTAGCCAGTTATTTAAACAAATTTAAACAAACAACATTTTAAACATTTTAAACATGGATGAAAGTTGCATATTATGAAACTAGATGCAATTCTGAGCATATTTCATATATAAAGTTTTCCCATATGATGCACAGTTTGAGGTATATGATATGCATGAAGTTTGAGGGTTTTTCTGCAATTCTGCAATCTCTGGGATAAAAGAAAAAGGAAACACAACAGGAAAAAAACACGCATGGCCGAAACTGGGCAGCCCAACAAGAGAAAAAAAATCAAGAGGAGGGGGCGCTCGGGTCTGCTCACCCTGGGCCTGGCCCAGTCGGTGGGAGGAGGGAGGCCTGGCGTTGGCTGGATCGAATCGAGGAGGGGAGGTGCGGTCCAGCGAGTAGTGTGCGGGTCAACGCAGGGACGAGGCGAGGTGCTCTGCTCGTTACTGAAGAACGCGCAATAGAAACATCGGCAGGTTCACGGCGATGCAGCAGACGGCGTCGGGGAGGTTCTAGCGACGAGATCGGCGGGAACCAGCGGGTAGGCGCCAGAGATGGCTGGATCTGGGCGGTGGAGGTCGTCGGGGTACTGTTCTCTGCCGAATCGAAGCGGAGACGGCTCTAGCGGCGTGAGGATGTTCTTCGGCTCGGTGGAGCTGGCCTTGCAGAAGAAACACGGCGGTGCGCGGTGCTCGTCGCAGAAGAGGGCGACTGCAGTGAGGCAGAGGAACGGATGAAGCTCCTGCAGGGCAGGCGTCCATGGCATCCCTGATGGAGGTGGCCACCGGCGGCAGCGCTCCGCCAACGGAGCTTCTCCTTGACACCGGCGGGGTTGCAGGTGAACTCCTGTACCTGGTACAGGGAGAGAACGAGGGGTGAGGTAGAGAGGAGAGAAGCCAGGGAAGGAAACGGAGAGTGGAAGAGCAGGGAGAGGGGCGACCTGGTCCTGGACGTGGTTGGGTACTCCGGCGAGGTACTTGGCGGGTGACGGGGTCCTCCATGGCGGGTCCTAAGACGGCGACGGAAACGGTGGCCATCGCAGCAGGGCCGACCTCCTGTTGCTCCTGTACCTGGCAAGAGAGAGAGAGAGAGAATTTGAGAGAGAGCGAGAGAGACCGAAGGAGACGACGAAGAGATAGGAGGGCAGGGAAGGAGGCGCAGCTTTGCTGTGGTTGGGCGACGGCGGAGATCAAGGGAGTTGGTCGGGGCCGCTGGTTGGATCTGGCAGGAGAGGAAAACAAGGAGGAACTGGATTGGGGAAGATCCCGATGGGGATTTGGTGGAGTGTGGCGGCGGCTGAGGGGGCGCAAATGACCTAGTTTTAGGGTTTGGACCATATTTAGACTAGGGAGGATATATATATATAAGGAAAAGAGGGGGAGTTTAGGGGCTAATCCGTCCCTCCGATCGTAATCGGACGGTCGGGAAAAATAGGCTAGGGAGTCCAAATAAGAAAACGGTGATGTTTTGTAGATGTTTGGGGATGATCCGGACACAACGGTGACGACTGTCCGGGTCGGGTCCGGGACAGCTTTCGGACGCGCGCGAGGAGGGCCGCGGGCTGACGAGAGAGGTTAGGTTGGGTCTGGCGGATTGTGAAGAGCGGGTTGGTCTGAGAGAAGAGGGGAGAGATGTAGCCCGACACGGTTTCCGGAGACCGAAAACGTCCGACGTTAGACCGACTATATTGCTGCTATAGTTAACGGTTGGGCTATCAAACGAACTCCGAATGCGATGAAACTTGACAGGCGGTCTATCTACACTATAATAAGACCACAGGCCAACTTTCATCCCATTCTGAGAACATTTTCCGGCCACTTATAAAATAATATTTTGGACATGCCGCGGGCGCGTGCAAGTGTGTCTGGGCTCAGAACGGACAACAGAAGGAACTGAGGGAACCCGGACGGATGCAGGTTTTGAAAACATGATGATGCGATGCACATGATGACATGATGAAATGCAACACGCAAGCAAATGACCTGGCAATAGCAGCGAATAACTGGAAGACACCTGGCACATCGGTCTCGGGGCGTTACATGGATCTCCGCGGTCAGGTATTTTGCCACCCGAAGCTTTGCAATATCCTCCTCTGTGACGGAGGAAGCCACCCATCGATCTTGAGGGGCTGGGTCCGGACATGATGGGGAAGCTGGAAGCGACGAAGTCGAACCATGGGTGCTAGAACTCGAGGTTGGAAAGGTTAAGGAGAGGCTCGACGTAAAAGAACGGCCCTTGGTTCCTTTATAAAGGCCATGGGTATTGAACGCCTCCTCCTAAGCCTAAAAGCCTGCCTATTTCCAAGGAATCTTTCTAGTGGAACGGTTGGGTTACCCACACTCGTATTAATGAGGATCCCGCAATAAGGGGACACGATCTCTGCTTCGACAAAATATGCCAATAAAAACCACGCCTCGAAACATGGAACAGGAAACGGTTCGAAATAACAACCGGACAGACGTGATGTCATCTTGTAAAAAAAATGTCAGCCGATGGGACTCATGAAATATTATATTCCATGCAGTCGTGTGTGTTATTTGTGTTGCAGATTTGGACACTATCCGAAGACTATCTTGGAGTATTCGGAAAGTGGAACCCGCCTTGCAATGCCGAAGACAATCTGCGTGTCGGACACATTGTCATTGAAGCCTGGTTCAGGGGCTACTGAGGGAGTCCTGGACTAAGGGGTCCTCGGGTGTTTGATCTATTGGATATGGGCCGGACTGGTGGGCCATAAAGATACAAATACTGAACACTCTACCCGTGTCCGGATAGGACTCTCCTTGGCGTGGAAGGCAAGCTTGGCGATCAACTACGAATATTCCTTTCTCTGTAACCGACCTTGTGTAAACCCTAGATCCCTCCCGTGTCTATATAAACTGGAGGGCTAGATAGCTCCTCATAATAATAGCCAGACTAGACTTTAAGGGTTTAGCCATTACGATCTCATGGTAGATCAACTCTTGTAATACTCATATTCATCAAGATCAATCAAGCAGGAAGTAGGGTATTACCTCCATAGAGAGGGCCCGAACCTAGGTAAACATTGTGTCCCTTGTCTCCTATTACCATCGATCCTAGACACACAGTTCAGGACCCCCTACCCGAGATCCGCCGGTTTTGACACCGACAGGCGTTGAGGGGGATAAGCCTCCACAACGCCTCGGTCCCCTCCTCCCCTGCCACTCCCACTTCCCCTCGCCCGCTCCACCTCTCCCTCTCCCCACCAGACCCCCCTCGCTCTCCCACTCCCTCGCTCTTTCTTCCCCTCTGCCCGAGCACAGTCGTCGCCATCCTCCATTGTTGCCGCGGCCATCGGTGGCCCCGCGCCCGCTCGCCCTATCAGTGAGCTCTGCCGGGGTCGACTCCTTCGACCGGTGGCCTCAGCTGGAGCTCGGAGGCGCTGCAGCACCGGATCCCCTTCGTCCCCACCTCCGGCTACTGTCGTTCTTCTCCGTCTCCGACGCGGTCCTCTGCTGCTCCTAAGCGTTCACCGGGCCACCGTGTGCCTTCCTAGTGAGAACCCGCTCCTTTCTTCCCTCTCTATGGTGTTGTTTGCCGCCCGTAGCTGCCGCTCCGCTAGCACCCGCATGCATCGCCGCGGACGAGCTCGTGGTCGTGGACCTTGTCACGCTCGTCTGAGGCCTCCGTCATACTCCTGGTGTTCCCATGAGCCGAACGCGCACGCGCGCGAGCCTTCCCATGCCCCTAGCACCGTGCTCATCGAGAACACAAACGCGCTTCCGCCGTAGCTCGTCGCCGACGTCTTTTCCGGCCTCCCCAGCTGCGGTCGATGCCACCATTCGACGCGGCACATGAAGCTCGTTCGAATGGACCCAACCGCGCACCGAACGGGTGCCCTCCACCGAGTTTTCGTGCACGCCGACGTTCAGCCGCCGGCCGACCGACGTGGCAAGGCCGGGCCCCGCCCCTGGTTCACTGCCAGTGGGCCCTGGGGACCCCGTTGATTGGGTTGACCCAGTCAACGTGCTGACTGAGAAGCCCAGTGGCACTGACATGCAGGCCCCACCAAGTAATTAAACTAATTAAAATGATTTTATAAATGAACTTAATTAGTTAGTTTAGTGAGTCACTCACATGTGGGGCCTAGCTGTTAATTAACTCTGTTTAAATAAAATAAACCTCGGTTAGCCCTCTGTCTATGACAGGTGGGACCCACTGGTCAGTTTGACCTGGGCAGCCGTCCTGTTAACTGCTGACGTCACAATGATGTCATGGTGACGTAGTAATTCTTTTTTGTTAATTTAATTAATTCCAGAAATGTTTAAAACTCCGAAAATTCATAGAAATTAAACCGTAGCTCGGATGAAAATGTTTTCTACATGAAAGTTGCTCAGAAAAATGAGATGAATCCGAATACGTGGTCCGTTTACCTGTCGGATGCCTCTAGCTATATAAATATGGAATATTCCCCCTCCGGTCATCTGTTTGACACAGGTTCGGAACCGGGAAAATCTTCCCGGCTGATTTCCCCCCTTCACCTATTCGTGTAGACATACGTTAGGTCACACCCGGCACGTCGTATTATCTTGTCATGATTAGTGATGCTCTTCTTGCTTATATTTACTGTTTCTTCCCCCTCTTCTCTCTGGTAGACCCCGAGATCGATGCTGCCCCTATGACCGACTACGTCTCCGACGACCCTTCTTCCTTTATAGCAGAGCTTCCAGGCAAGCAAACCCACCTTGAGCATTCTGATATCACCCATTCCCTTCTCTCTTATGCTTGCATTAGAACTGCTACTGCTTTTTGTATGATCCTATTCTGAGGCATAGCATGTTTTTGTTACCTGCTTTCATACCTTACCTGCGTATTCTAAACTTCTTACTATAGGTTGGTTAGAGATTCATTAGTGACCCCCACCTTGTCCCAGTTGCCCCTGCTTTATGTTCGCTGACTCGATCAATGTGATCAACCTCCAGGCCCCTACACTACACATCACCCCCCGTAGTTGTACGACTTTACAGAGTTACTATCGAGTGCCAAGGGTGGTACCTCATCAGCACTTCTGATGTTAACCCTGTAGTGTAGCTATTCGGTCGTGGTCATCAAGGGTGATTCCTGCTTGACCACTCCCGATAATGAATCTGTCATGCAACCCCTCAAGTGTGGACCAACGAGGGTGATTCCTCCAAGTCCACCTTGATGGTTACATCGAGTGGGAATCCATCGAGGGTGATTCCTCAGGTTCCCCCCTTGCTGTTTCAGACACATGGTTACTTTGACTTACCACAGAGCCATGATGACATTGGGTCGGCCCCGAGGCGTACCCACGAGTGATGTGAAGTCGGGTTGATCTGGAGGATACCGCAAGTTTTTCCACGCGGCGCGGCCGCGCATTCTTAGCCCTTGCCTCTAGTCCATGAGACGGGGCGATGGGAGCACATGTCGTGGATCATTGATCGTTACTGCACTATCAAGACACTAACGGTTTGGATATTTCAACCGAGTAGGCCTCTGCCTTTTTCACACTAACCACCACGTGGGAGTAAGTATGGGCACTCTACGTCGTATGTATCAGCCGAAAGCTCAACGGACGTTAACGATGGAGGGACGCACGCCGGGTTGGACTGGAACGCCTAGACTTGTATAAGGGAGGCTAGGTCTGCTCACCGGTCGCGTATGTAACATGCAGGATTGCAAAGGGCGATGGCCCATGACCCCTTCGCATTTAGGATGTAGACCGGCGTGCTGGCCTTTCTGTTGAGCCTAGGTAGGACTGCAGTGTGTTGATCGGTCGAGGCCGGTCATGACCTGATGGTGTGTTGGGTAAGTTGGTGCACCCCTGCAGGGAAGAAAACCTCTATCTATAGCCTATCATATGGTAACGGACGCTCGGAGTTGTATCCCGATCGATACAACTAGAACTGGATAATGGATGCTGAGGCATGTAATGGATATGATGGCTCCAGGATCGTTTCCTCGCAGGGACTCGAGGAAGTGATGTCTGGCGCTAATGTTACAACATGTTTGCTAAATATAAACTGCTATCATATACTCTATTTAATGCTGCAAGATGCTTGGAGCTGCTTGAAGATGCTAGTCTTTGATAGGCTAGTCTTTCCCCTTCTCTTCTGGCATTCTGCAGTTTAGTCCACAGATACAACCCATTCCATTGATATAGATGCATACTTAGTTTAGATCTGATGTAAGTCTTGCGAGTACTTTGGATGAGTACTGACAGCTGCTTTGCTACTTCTTTTCCCTTATACCTGATTGTCGCGACCAGATGACGTATCCCAGGAGCCAGATGACACAACTGATGGCTACTACTACCCCGAGCGTGCCTACTACTACGTGACGGCCGCTGACGACCTGGATTAGTTAGGACGCTCCTAGGAAGGAGGCCTTGCCTTTTCGATCGATGTTGCTTTTGTGCTAGCCTTCTTAAGGCAGACTTGTTTAACTCATGTCTGTGCTTAGATATTGGTTCTTCCGCTGACTCTGGTGTATTTGAGCTTATGTATTCGAGCCCTCGAGGCCCCTAGCTTGTAATATAAGCTTGTATTATTTTAATTTGTGTGTAGAGTTGTGTTGTGATATCTTCCCGTGAGTTCTTGATCTTGATCGTACAAATTTGCATGTATTATTAGTGTACAATCGAATTGGGGGCCTCACAGATATTATCAAGCAAGATGTTTACAATATGATTTGGGATTTCTTTTAAGGTAATTGTGATATTCAAAGCATAAACACTGCTTTCATCACACTCGTACCAAAGATTCCTAATCCTGAGAATATGAATGATTTTAGACCTATATCTCTGGTTAGCCTACCTCTTAAAATTATCACCAAGTTAATGGAAAACAGAGCACAAAAGATTATCACCACTATTATTCATTAGAATCAATATGGATTTATCAAAGGCAGGAACATTCAGGAATGCTTCGGATATGCTTTTGAATATATTCACTTATGCCACCAGTCAAAAAAACCTATCATCATTCCCAAGCTGGATTTTCAAAAGGCATTTGATAAGATTGAATATAAGGCTATTATTGCTATGCTAAAGGCTAAAGGATTTGGGACTAGATGGATCAAATGGGTGTCCAAGATACCCCACTCTGCTTGTACTTCTGTCCTTCTTAAAGGAGTTGCAGGTAAAAAATTTATATGCAAAAGAGGAGTCAGGCAAGGTGATCCACATTCACCACTCCTATATATTATTGTTGCTGACTTGTTACAATCTGTTGTTAATGCTGCTTGGGCCAATGGTGAAATTTCTCTACCTATTGATCTTGCTTATGGTCAAGACTATCCAATCATTTGATATGTTGATGACACTTTAATGATAATGCTAGCTAATGAAGATCATCTTATACATCTGAAATATTTGCTCCACCTATTAAGTTTATCGACTAGTCTATTTGTTAACTTCAGTAAGTCTTCCATGATTCCTATTAATATTGATCAACAATCAGTCACTATGCTGGCAAATTCTTTTGGATCCAAGGTTGAGAGGATGCCATTTACTTATTTGGATCTTCCTTTGGGCACTACCAAACCCACACTTCAAGATCTTGTTCCTATAATTGCTAGGATTGATAAGAGACTACCTGGAGTGGCAAGATTTATAAACCATTCTGGTAGACTGACATACATAAACTTTGTGGTTGCCTCCATGCCCATATTTTCTATGTGCTCACTCAAAGTACACCTCACCATATTGGATCATGTTGATAAATCAAGCAGAAACATCCTATGGTATGGAAATGAGATTAATAGAATAGGAAAATGCCTGGCAAGGCAGGATATGTTATGCAGGCCTAATAATCCCCTTGGTATTTTAAGTCTAAGAACACAAAACTAAGCCCTCCTTATCAAGCATCTATACAAATTTTACAACCAGGCAGATGTACCCTGGGTTAAACTACTCTGGAATGCTTACTACCAAAACAATGAAGTCCCACACTCTAGCAGGAACAAAGGTTCTTTTTGGTGGAAAGATTGCATGAAACTGTTTGACTTGTTTAGAGATATGACTACCTGCCAAGCCAACTCAAGGAATTCTACCTTGCTATGGGAGGATAATTGAATGATTCCATCATGAAACTGAAGATTGACAATAAATGTAATCACTATTTTGGTAGCCAAAAATATTTCCACCATCATTACACTCCTTCACTCAACAGGAAAACATCTCTATTTTGGCAGCCAAAAATATTGACAATAAATGTAATATCTTCCAGTTACCATTATCTATTATTGCCCATCAATAGTTTCACCTGCTATCTGATAAGTTAAATGCCATCTGACAGAATAGTCATCATGACAATTGGTATTTCAATTGGGGTAGTAACTATCAACATGACTAAGAAGATCTATAACTACCTCATGAACAATACTGAAGTTGCTTCTCCATTTAAATGGATATGGAAATCATATACTTTCACAAAGCATAAATTCTTCTGCTAGTTAATGCTCAATGAGAGAATAAATACTTGTGATCTTTTAACTAGGAAAAGTTTTCATCTTGATTCCATGAACTGTGTATTATGTAATGATGAAGGCATGAGGATACAACTCACCTTCTTTTCTCTTGCCCATTTAGTCAGGGCTTTTGGTGGAGCATTGGTATGGAATGGAACACAAATATAAGCATCTATGATGTGATAATTGAAGCAAAAATAGAGATACCAATTTGGTTTTTTTCATGGAAATTATGACCGTGGGCTGCTAGAGCATCTGGAATCCAAGGAATTGACTGATCTTTGTGGGAATACCTTGCTCAATCACAAAATGCAGAATATGACTTCATCAAAACTTTCAAGTTGACCATGCTTAGAGCCAAACCTAGTCTTAGGGATCGCATGTCATCCTGGAGTGATAATATCTAATTTATTTCCAACTTTTCCTTTATTTTGCATTCCGAGACTTCTTTGGTCATCTCCCCATCAACCATTGTAATACTGCTATATTTCTTGCTTTCTATAAATGAAAAATGACACACAGTAGGGCTTTTGCCTTACTATTTTATGGTAAAATAATAGCCTGAGCTTGATGGGCCACAGCCTGCCCAGTTGATACCCTGCTCCTCTGAACAATAACAAAAACATCGCTCAAGAAAAACTCTACTCACACCTCAAAAAACAAATACTGCTCGAGCTGCTGGGTCCCAGCTGTCGGCCACTCCTTGTGCAATTCTCTCGTTTATTGACTATATAGGTTGACAATGGTGTGGGACTGTGATGTCAGGAAACCAGGAGGAAGCAACTTTTTTATAGTTGTAATAAGGAGGCACTCGTGTACATACGGCTATGGCCCTAGTGGGTCCGTACTACCATCCTCTCCACGTAAAGTCATCTCGTGACTCCTCATGTTCGTTGTCCATGTTGACATGCAACAACTCCAAGGACGATGGAGAGGTCCTCGCGGGTCCTATAGACGGTCTGGTATAGGGCCCGCTGCGCATTCAGGAAGCCAAGATCATAGGGCCACATGTCTGTGACGGTATAATTCACTTGTTCGTCGGTGATTCGTCCCTCCACGAGCCAGTGCTCCTTGAGGAGACGGGGGATGTAGCACAGGTCCTCCTGTGCTAGTAGCTTTTCCACCATTAGGTTGTCGAAGTGCAGCCGATCCTACTCTAAGGTCAACACGGCATGAACCGTCTTGGGTGGTAGCGTCGGCTACTAGTCGGAAGACACGTCCATCTTCTGGTTGTCGTTGCTGAGCTCGGCGAGCTCACTAGCGAGATAGCATGTCCGACAGCTGGACCTGACCCCTGGTCCATGTTCAAACCACACAAGCACCGTTCGTCCATCTGCTGCCCACATTAATGATATGTGGTTGCCGAGGTGGCTACTCCGGCGCAACCCGTCCGTCCCTCTATCGCCCACCATTGCTATATAAAATGTTGCAGCGGCCATAGCCGCAGTCATCTGCCTCTGTTCCCTTTATCCTCTCCACACTACTACCACCATGGCTTCCTTGCGCTCCAGCGCTCTTCTGGGCGGGCCGACGATAGACCATAAGAATGAGATGACTGGCAGCCAGAGGATGACGACGTCCCAATGGAGAACGTGGTCGTCGATGATTGGGCGCCAACCCCCTCCTTCGTGCCATCCTCGTCGGTGCATTGTACCATGACCATCGGTGAGGCCCGTGCCTAATACATGGACATGGTGAGGCAGAAGCATGAGGAGCAGTTCCGGGAGGCGCATGTCGACGCCGCCTACAACCACCATGTCCTCCAGGAGCACTGATGTCGCTTGAAACAACGTCGGTATTTCCCCAAAGAGGAAGGGATGATGCAGCACAGCGGCGGTAGGTATTTCCCTCAGATGTGAAACCAATGTTATCGAAGAGTAGCAGTAGGTATTTCCCTCAGATGTGAAATTTATCATTGATTTCAACGAAGAAATACAACCAATCAAAGAGCAACTATCATAATTAAAGTTTTGACCTCTTCAAACCCACTTTTATCAATTTTCTCAGCAAGATTCTCACCCTCCGAAATATTGGGATGCCTTCTACCTAAAGTTGACTCTGCTCCAATCCCTTTTCATCAATATTAACTTTACTAAACAAGGAATCAATGGAAGAAACACACATCATTTTAAGATCTTCATTAGTTTTGCGAAAGAAATCACTAGAAAATGCTTTTTCTAAAAATTCTCTTTTAGCTCTAAGCATAGTGCTTCTTTTTTCATCCATAGAAACATAAAGAGCTTTAATTGATTCATCTACTTTAGGCACAAAAAATTTCATCTTGAGATTTTCCACATCATGAGCAATTCTATCAATACTTCTAGACAAATCATCAATCTTACTCAACGTTTTTTCTATGGAAGTGTTGAAAACTTTTTGTGTATTGATAAATTCTTTGATATTGTTCTCAAGATCAGAGGTGTTCCTATTATTATTATAACATTGATTTCCATGTGATTTACCATAATTATTAGAGGAATTACTAGTAAAAGGCCTAGGATTAAAATTACCTCCATAAGCATTGTTGTTGAAGTTATTGCAAGAAATAAAATTCACATCTATGGCATCAGTATTTTTCTCAATCAAAGTAGACACAGGCATATTAATTAAGATCAATAGGAGCACTTCTACTAGCAACCAATTTCACAAGAGCATCAAGTTTTTCACTCAAAGAAGAAATTTCTTCAATAGAATTTACTTTTTTACTAGTAGCAGCTCTTTCGGTATGCCATTGCGAATAATTTTCCATAATATTGTCAAGCAATTTGGTGGCTTCACCCACAGTAATTTCCATAAAAGTACCACCCACGGTGGAATCTGAAAGATTACAAGAGACAAAATTCAACTCCGCATAAAAATTTTGTATGATCATCCAAAGATTTAACCCATGAGTTGGGGAATTCCTTAGCATCATTTTTGTTGGAGATATGCCCTAGAGGCAATCATGTATGATGATATTTCTTATGTGTTTATGAATAAAGATAGTCCTTGGACATTATCAATGATGTGCATCAGCAAGTACGTGACTTGTTTGTGGGACTATGCATTGTATGATGACTGTCCTAAAAGGTCCCTAGTCGAAAGGGCTGTGCAGACGCGCAGCCAACTAGACTAGCATTTGACACGGTCGATGGCTTTGTCTCACTAGCCATGGAGAATTGGGTGCTAACCGGATAATATGGACTTGGAAGGATCTGGTCAGATTTGATGTAGTCGGATCCGAGTCGAGATAAGGTCCGAGTTGGACAGACCCAACTATGAGATGCAGCGATATGTCATCTGTGAGTCTCGAGTACAACATATGTTCTATGTCCTAAGACCTGAGCTGAAGCATGTACTCGGGATGGTGACAGACTTGCTTTGGGCCGACCAAACGCTACTCCGTAACTGGGTAGTTATAAAGGTAGGTTTCGGGTTTGTCTGGAACCATGCTGCGAGACGTGGTCGAGCAAGATGGGATTTGCCCCTCCGATCAGGAGAGATATACTCTGGGCCCCTCGTGTGATCCGACCAGGATAAGCATGGCCATGTGACAAGTATTATGAGATAATCTGGTTTGTGGTCGGCATCACTAGAACGAGAAAGAGGTCGAGCTAGCACAAGGATGACAAACTCACCTTGAGCCCGACAACATATATCGTGTGGCAAAAGGAATGGAAGTTTGGTGTGCATGTTCGCCTAACCAGCTTCATAGTCTGTTTGGTGTTCGGCATGCCTTGCTAGAGGTCGCTACCAACTATGCAATTCGGAGGTGATCCGAACTACGACCAAGCCGGCTTGAACCTAAGGGGTCACACGCTTAAGGGAAGGAACCTACGAGGTCGGATCCGAGGACACTGGTCGGTTGTGACCCGAACTGTATTCAGACTGTGTCCGAGTAGACTTTATGGGCTTTAGGGTCCGTGCAAGGCCCAAGTGTTGAGCCTGCGACGGACGCCTATATAAAGTGGAGGTGCCGCACACTCACGCGATTGATCGCTTAGGCGCTGTCACTAGGGTTTGCATGTGTTGCGAATAGACACCTCCACTCGTCGCCGGTTGTGTGATCGGACCTAGCAGTCCACCGCACGACATTCCTCCTGCACGCGCGGATACCGTTAGAGGCGGTGCACTTGCGGCGCTCCAGTGAACCTGTACGTGGGAACCGACTACCGGCTGTACGATGGAGATCGGACGAGGAGGAGACGGTCCATGCGGACGCGCTGCCCCAACTCTTCTTCCGCTGCACGGCACTGCGTGTCTAGTGGTAACGAACTGTGATCCATCTCCCGTAGCATGTTCTTGGTTGTTCTGCGCATAGGAAAATTTTAATTTGCAGTCGACGCACCCTACCGTAGAACCCAACAGTGGTATCATAGCCTCTGCTATAGGATTTGGATTCAGTTCGTATGCATATTAGATATGTGGAGGCGATAGATGATATCTGTTGTCGTTGATGAGATCGGCTATGTGCATGGTTGATGTGATCAACTGCACATGGGGATCGTTGAGGCTATGTTTTCTGATGATCGTTGAGGCTATGTTTTCTGTGATTCTATGCATAACTTTTTTTGCAGGGTTTGATGTGAATAGTATGGCTCATGTGTATGTGATGCATGTGTGTAAATTATACATGGCCTGCGTGTCATGTTTGTCAGCCGGCAGGAGCCAAAGTGCTATCATTTTATTGTATAACGACCTGCGTGTCGACTTATGACTCTATGTAAAATTCATTACTAGCTGTAGTATTTGGTTAATAGAGATCAGGTTGGCGGCTTGGCGACCCAGCGTGACAGACAAGATGGAGTTTCTAGATGGTCATCGGAGTTGGAGCCGACCTGGAAGAACATCCGTGAAGGAGCCATACTATTTCACAATATATGTTTTACTTGTGATTGTTATGCTTCTTTGTTTCTATGCATGTTAGAATGGTAGAAAGATCCCTCGTGAATATCATGTAAATTGCCATTCCCGATGTTGCACCTTCGCACGTCAAGTACGTCTAGTAGTGGGCGGTGCCGCTACATGTCCTTGAACTGAAGGGTTCGTGTCGGACACGGACATGCACTGCATTAGGTTAACTTCGCAAGGCTATGAAAACGGTTTTGGGACCTGTGGCAAAAGAGGTCGGGAGCCGGGGTATGAGATACCTACCCGACCGACAGGAGTCGTATAGAGATACGATTAGTAAGGAGTTGCTTACTGGATAGGCATGTTGTCTAGCAGTGATGCTAAAGCTCACTAGTCAGATGTGCTAGTCGGATCCTGAATCACTGAGAGTTTGCGGAGGGATGCTGACTTCAGTGGGAGTATTTCAGTTTAAGGCTAGAATTACTCTACATAAACACATTGCTTAGTGATTGCCTATTTTTCTGTTGTAGATCAATGGCACCACCTGCTCAACCCAACTTTGCATTGAAATCAATTTTGGAAAAGGATAAACTGAATGGAACAAACTTTACTACCTGGTATAGAAATTTGAGAATTGCTCTCAAGCATGATAAAAAGGAACATGTTCTAGAGGATCCACTTCCAGAGGAACCTGCCGATAATGCTAATACCACCACTAAGAATGCATACCAGAAACTCGTTGATGAATCAACAGAGATCAACTCTCTGATGCTGGCTTGTATGGAGCCCGATTTGCAACAGAATTTCGAAAATGTTGAGGCTTGCGATATGATCGAGAGTCTCAAGAGCATGTTTCAGACACATGCTAGAACCGAAAGGTTCAACGTCTGGCGATCCTTGATGGATTGCAAGCTGAAGGAAGGTGATCCACTGAGCCCACATGTGATCAAGATGATCGGATATGTGCAAGCTTTGGATGGGTTGGGCTTCCCGCTCTTGGATGAGCTGGCTACTGATGCAGTTCTGGGTTCTCTTCCGCCCAGCTATGGGACGTTCATCTTGAACTATCATATGCATGGCATGGATAAGAAGCTCACTTAATTGCATGGGATGCTCAAAGTGGCAGACCAGGATATTAAGAAAAGCACGCATCAAGTGTTGATGGTGCAGAAATCAGCTAAGTTCAAGAAGAGTTGGTCCAAGAAAAAGGCTAAGGCAAAGGGCGCGGAGACGGTAACCTCCGCCGCTGCACCGAAGTCTAGACTGGACTCACAGACCATTTGCTATCATTGCAAGGAAACTGGTCACTAGAAGAGGAACTATAGCAAGTGGCTTGTAGAGCATGGCAAGAAGGCCCGGAATGCTGCTTCAGGCAAAGGTACACTTGTTGCATATGTTATAGACATTTACCTTGCTGACATACCTAGCAGCTCTTGGGTATTTGAGACCAGATCAACTGTTCACATTTGCAACTCGATGCAGGGGCTGGTAAGAACTAGGCGTGTGGCACAAGGGGAGATTGACATCAGGGTTGGCAACAAAGCAAGAGTTGCTGCGTTGGAGGACGGCACGATGCAGCTCCAGCTTCCTTTTGGATTTATTTTGGAATTGAATAATTGTTATTACATTCCTGCACTTAGTCGGAACATTATTTCTGCCTCATGCTTGATGAGTCAGGGTTATGAATTCAATTTAAAGGACAATGGTTGTTTGATTTATTTGAATGGTATATTCCACGGCTATGCACCCATTGTTGATGGGTTATTTATATTGAATCTAGAACAGGAACCGGTCTATAACGTGAATGTCAAGAGGCATAAGCCTAATGAGATAAATCCGACATACTTCTGGCATTGCCGGCATGGACACATTAGTCTGAAACGCATGAAGAAGCTCCATGATGATGGACTCCTAATTTCGACCTACTTTGGGTCGTTCGAGACATGTGAATCATGCTTGCTCGGCAAGATGACTAAGTCTCCTTTCGCAAAGAGTTGTGAGAGGGCATCCGAGCTGTTAGAACTAATACACTGTGATGTGTGTGGACCAATGAGCACAACCGCCAGAGGTGGCTATCAGTACTTCGTGACTTTTACCGACGACTTGAGTAGATATGGATATATCTATTTGATGAGGCACAAGTCAGAAACTTTTGAAAAGTTCAAAGAGTTTCAAAACGAGGTTGAGAATCATCTTGGTAAGACTATAAAACTTCTACAATCTGATCATGGAGGTGAGTACATGAGCCAGGAGTTTGATGATCATCTGAAAAGCAGAGGTATAGTACCTCAGCTCACACCTCCGGGTACGCCACAGAGAAATGATGTATCGGAACGGAGGAATCGTACCTTGTTGGACATGGTTCGATCTAGGAGATACGCTCTAGAAACTGCAGCTTTCACACTTAACTAGGTACCATCAAAATCTATAGACAAGACACCACATGAGATGTGGACCGGCAAGAGTCCCAGTTTGTCTTTCCTAAAGATTTGGGGTTGTGAAGCATTTGTCAAGAAACTTATGTCAGACAAGCTTACACCCAAGTCAGATAAATGCATATTCGTGGGATATCCGAGGGAAACCTTGGGATATAGCTTCTACAACCGGGAAGAGAACAAAGTGTTTGTTGCTCGGAACGAGGATATCCTTGAGAAAGAGTTTCTCAGTCGGGAGGCCAGTGGGAGGATGGTCTGACTCGAAGAAATTCAAGGACCACTCGGGGACGGCTCGGCTGGTGATGAGATCATACCGGAGTCAGTCAGGGAATGCATAGTGGAAGCGGCACCGGAACCACAGAGGTCGGAAAGATTGCGCAGAGTGCGTGATGTATTGTTGCTAGAAAGTGACGAGATGACCACGTATGCGGAAGCGATGGTGATCCCAGATTCCGAGGCATGGCTGGAGGCCATGAGATCTGAGTTAAAGTCCATGGATGAGAATCAAGTCTGGGACTTGGTTGATCCGCTGCCTGGCGTAACAGCCATTGGTAGCAAATGGGTCTTTAAGAAGAAAACCAATGTGGATGGAAATGTTCAGATCCACAAAGCTCGGCTTGTCGCTAAGGGTTATGGACAAGTTCAAGGAATTGACTACAACGAGACTTACTCGCCGGTAGTGATGCTGAAGTCGGTGAGGATCGTACTAGCTATAGCTGCATATTTTGATTACGAGATATGGCAGATTGATGTCAAGACGGCTTTCCTTCACGGAAATTTAACCGAGGATGTGTATATGATACAACCCTAGGGTTTTGTCGATCCGACTAGCACTATTAAGGTATGCAAGCTCAAGAGATCCATTTATGGGTTGAGGCAAGCATCTCGGAGCTGGAACATTCGTTTTGATGATCTCGTCACTGGTTTTAGCTTCATCAAAAGCGAAGAGGACTCTTGTTTGTACAAGAAGTTAAGTAGGAGCTCGATAGTGTTTTTGATCTTGTATGTGGATGACATACTACTGATCGGAAATGATATTTCAATGTTGAACTCGGTCAAGGAGTCATTGAATGGCAAGTTTTTGATGAAGGACCTTGGTCAGGCAATGTATATTTTAGGCATTAAGATCTATAGAGATAGATCAAGGAGGCTGCTCGGCTTAAGCCAGAGCATGTACATAGATAAAGTGTTGAAGCGGTTCAACATGAGTGGGGCAAAGAAAGGGTTCTTTCCACTTTCACATGGTATAAGGCTAAGCGAGACTCAGAGTCCTTCGACATCTAATGAGCGAAGCAGGATGAGTAGCATTCCATATGCCTCGGCAATCGGATCCATCAATTATGCCATGATGTGTACGCGGCCCGATGTTGCTTTTGCAATAAGCCTAACCAGTAGATACAATGCCAACCCAGGTGAGAGTTACTGGGCAGCGTTAAAGACTATTTTGAAGTACCTAAAAAGGACTAAAGAGATGTTCCTAGTTTATGGAGGTGAGGAAGAGCTCGTCGTAAGGGGTTACGCCGATGCTAGTTTCCAAACTGACAGAGATGATTGTTGATCATATTTCGGATTCGTGTATGTCATGAACGGAGGAGCGGTGAGCTGGATGAGTTCCAAGCAAGATACGGTGGCCGATTCTACTACAGAAGCCAAATACATTGCGGCTTGTGAAGCTGCAAAGGAAGGTGTTTGGATATGGAACTTTCTGGATGATCTTGGTATTTTCCCAGCCTCACAAAAACTGTTGGACCTTTATTGTGATAATTTTGGTGCCATCGCACAAGACAAGGAGCCGAGGAATCACCACAAGGTTAGACACATAGATCGGAAATATCACCTGATACGAAAGATCATAAAGAGTGGTGATGTAGAGTTATGCAAAATTCACACAGATGCAAATGTTGTGGATCCGTTGACTAAGCTGCTTCCACAACCCAAGCATGAGGGGCACGTTAGAGGTATGGGCATTCGATGTCTATTTGATTGACTCTAGTACAAGTGGGAGACTGTTGGAGATATGCCCTAGAGACAATCATGTATGATGATATTTCCTATGTGTTTATGAATAATGATAGTCTTTGGACATTATCAATGATGTGTATCAGCAAGTACGTGACTTGTTTGTGGGACTATGCATTGTATGATGATTGTCCTAAAAGGTCCCTAGTCGAAAGGGCTGTGTGGACACGCAGCCAACTAGAGTAGCATATGACACAATCGATGGATTTTTCTCACTAGCCATGGAGCATTGGACGCTAACCGGATAATATGGACTTGGAGGGATCTGGTCGGATTCGACGTAGTCGGATCCGAGTCGAGATAAGGTCCGAGTCGGACAGACCCAACTATGGGACGCAGTGACATGTCTTCTGTGAGTCTCGAGTACAACATATGTTCTATGTCCTAAGACCTGAGCTGACGCATGTACTCGGGATGGTGACAGACTTGCTTTGGGCCGACCAAACGCTACTCCGTAACTAGGTAGTTATAAAGGTAGGTTTCGGGTTTGTCCAGAACCATGCTGCGAGACGTGGTCGAGCAAGATGGGATTTGCCCCTCCGACCAGGAGAGATATACTCTCGGCCCCTCATGTGATCCGACCAGGATAAGCATGGCCATGCGACAAGGATTATGAGATAATCTGGTTTGTGGTCGGCATCAATGGAAATAGAAAGAGGTCGGGCTAGCACAAGGATGACAAACTCGCCTTGAGCCCGACAACATATATCGTGTGGCAAAAGGAATGGAAGTATGATGTACAGGTTCGCCTAACCAGCTTTATAGTCTGTTTGGTGTTCGGCATGCCTTGCTAGAGGCCGCTTCCAACTGTGTAGTTCGGAGGTGATCTGAACTGCGACCAAGCCGTCTTGAACCTAAGGGGTCACGCGCTTAAGGGAAGGAACCTACGAGGTCAGATCCAAGGACACTGGTCGGATGTTGTCCGAGTTGTATTCGGATTGTGGCCGAGTATACTTATGGGATTTAGGGTCCGTGCAAGGCCCAAGTGTTGAGCCAGTGGAGGTGCCGCACACTCACGCGATTGATCGCTTCGGCGCTGTCACTAGGGTTTGCATGTGTTGCAAATAGACACCTCCACTCATCGCCGGTTGTGTGATCGGACCTAGCAGTCCACCGCACGACGTTCATCCTGCACGTGCGAATACCGTTAGAGGCAGTGCACTTGCGCTGCTCTGGCGAACCTATACGTGGGAACCGACTACCAGGTGTACGAGGGAGATCGGACGAGGAGGAGACGATCCACGCGGACGCGCTGCCCCAACTCTTCTTCCGCTCCACGGCACTGCATGTCTAGTGGTAACGAACTGTGATCCATCTCCCGTAGCATGTTCTTGGTTGTTCTGCTCGTAGGAAAATTTTAATTTGCAGTCGACGCACCCTACCGTAGAAACCAACAATTTTCATCCTTTCCCAAGATTGTGCAACATGCTCATGTTCAAGTTGCTTGAAATTCATGATCTGGGTTCTAAGGGAAATATTTTTTTGTACAGAAAATACTTAGTGATAAAAGCATCTTTGCACTTATTCCAAGAATCAATACTATTGCACGGCAAAGAAGAGAACCAAATTTTTGCAGAATCACACAAAGAAAATGGAAATAATTTCATCTTAACCACATAATTGTCCACATCTTTTTTCTTTTGCATATCACATAATTCAACGAAGGTATTAAGATGGGACACGGCATCCTCATTGGGAGTACCGGAAAATTGGTCTTTCATGACAAGATTCAACAAAGCTATATTAATATCACAAGTCTCTGCACCAGTGGCGGGAGGAGCAAGTGGAGTGCCGATAAAATCATTGTTCTTGGTATTTGAGAAGTCACATAACTTGGTGTTCTCTTGAGTCATGATGACCACACAACAAGATTGCACTCAAAAACAGATCCGGCAAGAAAATGATGAACGGAAAAGAGGGGTAAATAAAACGACAATTTTTTGTGAAGTGGGGGAGACGAAAACGGGAGGCAAATGGCAAATAATGTAAATTGCAAGGAGATGAGATTTGTGATTAGGAACCTGATATATGTTGAAGATCCTCCCCGGCAACGACACTAGAAATTCCTTTTGATGTCGCTTGAAGCTACGCCAGTATTTCCCCAAAGAGGAAGGGATGAGGCAGCACAGCGGCGGTAGGTATTTCCCTCAGATGTGAAACCAAGGTTGTTGAACCAGTAGGAGAACCAAGCAACACAACATAAACAACACCTGCACACAAATAACAACTTCTCGCAACCCGACGTGTTAAAGGGGTTGTCAATCCCTTTCTGGGTACGGCGCCTTAAGATAGGCAAATATACGTGAGGTAAATTTGTAGTATATTGATAGATCGAACGCCAAATAAATAAATTGCAGCAAAGTATTTTATTTTTTTTTATTAATAGATCTGAGAATAAACGCAAAGGAAAATAGATCACAAAGGCAAATAATATGAGAAAGAGACCCAGGGCCGTAGGTTTCACTTGTGGTTTTCTCGAGAAAAATAGAAAATGGTGGGTGAACAATTTACTATTGGGAAATTGATAGAACTTCAAATACTCATGATGATATCCAGACAATGATCATTACATTACATAGGCATCACGTCTAACATTAGTAGACCGACTCCTGCATGCATCTACTACTATTACTCCACACATCGACCGCTATCCAGCATCCATCTAGTGTATTAAGTTCATGGAGAAACGGACTAATGCAATAAGAACGATGACATGATGTAGACAAGATCTATCTATGTAGAGATAGACCCCATTGTTTTATCCTTAGTAGCAACATACATACGTGTCGGTTCCCCTTCTGTCACTGGGATCAAACACCGTAAGATCGAACCCACTACAAAGCACCTCTTCCCATTACAAGATAAATGGATCCCCAAGTATCGGAGAAGAAATACGAGGCTATAAGCAATCATGCATAAAAGATATCAAAGAAACTCAAATACTTTCATGGATATAAAAAGATAAATCCGATCATAAGCTCAAAGTTCATCGATCCCAACAAACACACCGCAAAAGAGTTACATCATATGGATCTACAAGAGACCATTGTATTGAGAATCAAGAGAGAGAGGAAGCCATCTAGCTACTAACTACGGACCCGAAGGTCTACAAAGCACTACTCACGCATCATCAGAGAGACACCAATGGAGGTGGTGAACCCCATCCGAGAAGGTGTCTTGATTGGATCTGGTGGTTCTGGACTCAGCGGTGGCTGGATCAATATTTCGTCCACTCCCCTAGGGTTTTGGGAATATTGGGGTATTTACAGAGCAAAGAGGCGGTCTGGGGGGCACCCGAGGTGGGCACAACCCACACTGCAAAAAAAGACACTTCTGTGATGATGCGTGTTTGTCAGAGTAGGTCATGTTTTCTGTCATGCATGTACATCCATGACAATTTTATGACAGAATCAAGATACTCATACCTGTGCTATTGTAGAAGTGTTCCATGACATTACCAAAATTATCATCACAGAAGTGTCCACTTCCATGACGATAATCCGTGTGTCACAGAAGTGCTTTCGTCAAGGGTGACCGACACATGGCATCCACCGTAACGAGTCGCCGTTAAGTTATCGGGTCTGGTTTTGGATCCAATAACCCGTTAACAGCTGGGACCAATGGGAAATTTCCACATGTAAAATTCTAATTGGCCAGAGGAAACACGTGTCAGCTCGTCAGTGGGTCAGGTAGGCGCCTATGATATGTCGACACATGCGACGGCCCACCACTCGCCCATTTAGCTTACAAAGGTCGGCATGTTTTACTTAGTCAAAAGTTAACGGGCTGACCCATGAAAAGCGAGTTAACGATCTCTTCGGAAATAGCTCATTTTGCGGCCTGGTAACTCACGACCCATTAGGTCCTACCCGAAATCGGCCCAACAACGTCATGTGGGCCGTCAAATATAACACCAGCCCGTTTCACTTCGGGCCATGTATGGCACATGATGTCTGTCGACCCATATGAGCCCTTCCTATCTTTAGGCCCATTAGAGGCCCACGGTGACTCTAGCCCATAATGAACAGTAAATTTCTTTGTACCCATTAACGGCCCATGATTCACATGGGCTGTTTCGAGCCCATGTTAGCTTTCAGCCTACTGATGGCCCATACGTTCTTGGCCTACTTTCCGGCCCTCAATTACTTCCGGCCCGTTACTGGCATGTTCCCCTAATGGGCCAAATTTGGCCCGTGGCAAGTGTCGGCCCATTTATGGCATGTTACCCGTTGCGCCTGTTTCCAGCCCGTCCTATATTCTGGACCATTAACGACCCATTATGCCTATGACAGAATTAAGCCTTTGCTGTCCTCCGGCCCGTCAATGGCCCGTTACCGTGCTAGGCCGATACCAATTACGTCCGTTAACGGCCCATGTTGACCCATTTATCTGACGGCCCGAGGCCCACTGATTCTACGGCCCTGTTGGAGGCCCATTTATCGACGGCCCATAGGAGGCCCATGGATCCTACGACCTGTAGGAGGCCCATGGATCCTACGGCCCGTAGGAGGCCCATGGATCCTACGGCCCGTAGGAGGCCCATGGATCATACGGCCCGTAGTAGGGTCAAGGTTACCACGATCCGTATATGGCCCATGGTTGTTGCGGCCACTAGCAAAGCAGGGAAAATGAAGACTAGGAGATAAATAAGCCCGAAACTAACGCTAGGCTATTAAGGCGATTGCACAAATTACCTCCATTGGGCATCAAAGATCGCCACCTAGTGCAAATATAGGGAACACCGTACACTATACAAAAATGGCTTGCTGTTTTCTTCAGTCGGTGGCTGCATGTTAAGAACAATTTTTTTATCGCAACAAAACAAATTAAAACTATAAAACAAAAGGAAGGTTGGCATAAAAGTTAATAGTCTGGCAGATAAATGCACCACCAGAAGTTCAGAAGCTCGGTTCATTTGACCTGACTGTTACGTTTTCATGATGTATTGTCTGATGGAGCACCATAACCTTCGCCTTAATTTCTCCTAGGCTCCTGGACAACATAGCAAATGTCTGATAGTCTCATTTCAAAACCATGCATATCTTGATGACATCGAACAATGTCTGTCCTTGTTTCACAACGGGTCTCTGTTAGGGAATGGACTTGTGTCTAGTGCGCAGATATAACATTGTTTTGATCTTTCATATCTTGATCATGAGGTAGTTTGGACGAGATTGCTGTAACACCCCGGATGCAACCTACCTTATTTGTATTCCAACTCTTGCCATTTCCGGCACTAAGTTATGTTATTTCCTTGTTGTCGGGTTTTTTGTCTTCGTGTGCTTTTGTCCTTGTCGTGCATCTCATATAATGCCATCATGTGCATTGCATTTGCATACGTGTTCGTCTCATGCATCCGAGCATTTTCCCCGTTGTCTGTTTTGCATTCGGGCGCTCCTATGTCCTCCGGTGTCCCTTTCTACCTCTTTTCATGTGTGGGTATTAAACATTCTCGGATTGGACTGAGACTTGCCAAGCGGCCTTGGTTTACTACCGGTAGACCGCCTGTCAAGTTTCGCACCATTTGGGCTTCGTTTGATACTCCAACGGTTAACCGAGGGACCGAAAAGGCCTCGTGTGTGTTGCAGCCCAACACCCCTCCAAACTGGCCCAAAACCCATCTAAACCCCCTCCATCACCTAGGCCGTTCGATCATGATCGCGTGACCGCAAACCGCACCTCATTTGGAGCCCCCTAGCTCCCTCTACCTCTATATAAAGGCCACTCCCTGAAATTTTCGGGCAAACCCTAGTCCATCTCCCTCCTCCCGCAACCGGACACGTCCACCGGACGTCCGGACGCGTCCGCTGCCGCCCTCGTCCAATAGGGATGCGCCATGTTGCCTAGGGCCGAGCCCCACTTCGCCTCCGCCGCGCGGGCCCGCAAGGCCCAGCTCGGGCCCTCCCGCCGCCGACCGGGCCTGAGGCCATCGCCTCTCCTCCGCCCGAGGCTAGCACCTCTCCTCCCCGCGCTGGCGTGCTTCGCCACCGGGCCGCCCCGCTCTGGCGACCTTGCCCCCGAGCCACCGGAGCCACTCGCCGACAACGCCGCCTCGACCATCGCCGCCCCGCCTCGCTGCGCCGACCATCGCCGCCAGGCGCCGCACCGCCCCGGCTTCCTCTCCTTCCCCGGTGACCCCGAGCTCGACCCCAACTCCGGTGAACAGCTCCGGCACTGACAAACCTTGGGAGGCGCGCTGCTACAGTGAACCGGCCGTATCCAGATCTGGATTTGAGCTCGGTTGACTTTTGCCCTGAAACCCTAATTATTTTGCATACTTTGACATTCCATATCTCTACACTCGTTGCTCCGATTCGTGCGTGTATCATATCGACATGTTCGTCTTGACGAGTACTTCATTTCATCTCACTGCATCATGTTCATTTAATCTCATCTTGATACCCTAAATGATGTTGGAAGAGGGCTATGTGATGTTAGTTTCAGATTCTTATCAGGTTTTGCACTTTTGTCATTTTTGCCATGATTAGTGTGTGCATCCTATGATCTTGAGCTCTACACGAGTTTTGAAGTATGCCATGCCATCTTTACAAGGGTGTATGTCATGTATTTTTGTGATCTCTATGGTGACTAGCACAAGCATGCAAAGTAGCTTACTTAATGTTGCTGATTTCAGGGACTTAGAAATATTCTAAGTCTCTGCCCTGTCATTATTTTTATGCCATGTGTTCATGTTGCTACCAAGTGATCCATGCATCTTTTGAGCATGATCACTAAGGATGTTTTGTAGATATTGTGGTGCTCTATCCATCCATATCTTTGTTTGTATTTATGGAGCACCCTAGCTTGAGTCAATCGAGCTCTACTTTTGCTATAAAATGTTCCTGGCAGGTTGTTAACATGTTTAGCAATTTTGCCGAGCTTGTTGTAGTTGATCCGTGCATTCTATGATGTTGATCTTGCCATGTTTAGCTTCTATGCCATGTCTACTTGCTGAGCGTATGCTTAGTTTAACATGCAATGCCTTGTGGGGAGTGCATCGAGCTCGTAAACATGCCTACTTAATATCTGTTTTGCCATGTTCCAGTTTTTCACTAAGTCTAAATCTGTTAACGATAATTGCTATGTTCACATGGTTGCCATTATATTTTCTGATCCCTTTTGGCTTATGGTTAGTAAGGGACTTTTGTTGCATGCTTTGAGTAGCTTCATGCCATGCCTTGCTTTGCCATGATATGTTCCTGTAGCATGTTGTTACCTTGCTCTAAACATTGCTTCCTGATGTTAAATTCCTGACTGGATGTAAATTTCACGAAGTCTGTAACCTGATATCTTTTGCACTTTTTCCATGCTTGTTTGAGACTGTTAATGAGAGAATTAGCCGTAGCTCAGTGTTCATCTTTTGTCAAGCATCTTGAGTGGATCCCTGCCATGTATTTTGTTGTCATGTTGGAGTGCTTTATCATGTTGTTCTTGATGCATTTAGATGGTCTCGTGCTGTTAATCGCAGATCGGTGCCATATTTGTTTTGCTTGTCATTTCCAAACCGTGCATCCGATTCCGATGATCTTTATATCGATTTCGACCGAAATCAACTCCTCTTTCCAGTGGCACTCTTGGCTTTCCAAGTTGAGGCCAGGTTCAATCATTTCTTTCTGAATCATGCATATGCATCACATATCGCATCCCGCATATCCTGACATGTTTTACATCATGTTGTTTGTGCATTGCACGTGGTTGATTGTTCTCCCTTTTGCTTGTGTTTCTTGATTTGGGTAGAGTGGGAGACGAGTACGTGATCGAGGAGCCCGTTGAGTACGTTTACGAGGATCAAGTCAACTCGGAGAACTTTGCAGGCAAGATGACCATACCCTAGAAATCACTTCTATCTTTTCTTGCTAGATGCTCGCTCTCTTGCTATGCCTATGCTACGATACCTACCACTTGCTTATCATGCCTCCCATATTGCCATGTCAAACCTCTAACCCACCTTGTCCTAGCAAACCGTTGTTTGGCTATGTTACCGCTTTGCTCAGCCCCTCTTATAGCGTTGCTAGTTGTAGGTGAAGATTGGAGTTTGTTCCTTGTTGGAACATGTTTATTGTTGGGGTATCATTATTATATCTTGTCTATTTTAATGCACCTATATACTTGGTAAAGGGTGGAAGGCTCAGCCTTATGTCTTGTGTTTTGTTCACTCTTGTTGCCCTAGTTTCCGTCATACCGGTGTTATGTTCCTTGATTTTGCGTACCTTACACGGTTGGGTTATAATGGGAACCCCTTGACAATTGGCCTTGAATAAAACTCCTCCAGCAATGCCCAACCTTGGTTTTACCATTTGCCACCTAGCCTCTTTTTCCCTTCGGTTTCCGGAGCCCGAGGGTCATCTTTATTTAAACCCCCCTGGGCCAGTGCTCCTCTGAGTGTCGGTCTGACCGAGTAGACTGCGGGGCCACCTCGGGGCAACTTGAGGGTTGGTTTTACTTGTAGGATGTCTCATCTGAGTGTGCCCTGAGAACAAGATATGTGCAGCACCTATCGTGATTTGTCGGCAAATTCGGGCGGCTTTGCTGGTTTAGTTTTACCATTGTCGAGATGTCTTGTAACCGGGATTCCGAGTCTGATCGGATTGTCTTGGGAGAAGGAATATCATTCGTTGGCCGTGAGAGCTTGTGATGGGCTAAGTTGGGACACCCCTGCAGGGTTTTGATCTTTCGAAAGCCGTGCCCGTGGTTATGGGCAGATGGGAATTTTTTAATGTTCGGTTTTAGAAAACCTTAACCTAAGCTTAATTAAAATGAATCAACTGAGTGTGTGGCCGTGATGGTCTCTTTTCGGCGGAGTCCGGGAAGAGAACACGGTCTCGTGTTATGCTTGATCGTAAGTTGTTATAGGATCACTTCTTGGTCATAGTTCTTCGACCGTGTCTTTGCCTTCTCTTCTCGCTCTCTTTTGCGTATGTTAGCCACCATTTATGCTAGTCGCTTGCTGCAGCTCCACATCATACCTTTTACCCTTCCTATAAGCTTAAATAGTCTTGATCGCGAGGGTGTGAGATTGCTGAGTCCCCATGACTCACAGATTACTTCCAAAACCAGATGCAGGGACCGATGATACTATTCCAGGATATTCAACTAAGCTCAAGTGGGAGTTCGATGAGGACTCAAGACGATACTATGTGTCTTTCCCAGATGAACAGTAGTGCTGCCTAGTTGGGGCGATTGGGGACTACGTTGCATTTGGGGTTTATCTTTATTTTGGTTCCATAGTCGAACCTTGAGTGTATTTGGATGAATGTAATGTTATTTATGCTATTTGTGTGATGTGGCGAGTCTAAGACAACTATGTATCCTTTTCCCTTATTGTATTACATGGGTTGTTGTGAAGATTACCTCACTTGCGACATTGCTCTCAATGCGGTTATGCCTCTAAGTCGTGCTTCGACACGTGGGAGATATAGCCGCATCGAGGGCATTACAATTGCCTTAACAACTAACCCAGTATTACGAAGGAATGTGCTTTTGGTAGTGTTAGTGGACAGGTACTGACCCACTGCATCAAGAGCTGACATTGCGGTTATAGTTGCCTCGCCACCTTGAGAAGGTGGCGGTTCCACCATTTTTTCCATAGCTTGCTGAAAAGTTGAGTTTTTACATTAGTAGTACCAGAACTGAAGATATTAAGGAGGCAGCAAAACCAAACAAAATAGCTTTGGTCTATATACAGAACTTATTCTAGTGAACCCATGTAAAATATTTGTTGTATTTTACTGCAAAGTACATAATAAAACCAGGTTCCAAACATATGACCATGTACCATGGCTAATGTATTGTCTATTTCTTCACATTGTATTGACAACTAAGGATAAAGAGACAAAGTTTATAATACGGTAAGCATAGTATGACATCATTCATATCACAAAAAAATTGAGAATAGACAAACAGGCAATTGTAACATTGTGTGGGCAAGTCCAGCACGGAACTACATTACAGGTCAAGATCAAAGGAACATCACTCCTCTCTTTTAAACCTTGAAAGGTGCAATTATACGCTAAGACAATTGTGTATAAAATTGAAAAGAGTAATAGACATTGGTTGCAAACCATGCAGTTCAAGGCACGAGTCATATTAAGTAGTAGTTAAAAGGCATGAGGATTAAGGACTTACAACAGCGGCTTTGACTGGTGTAGTCATGCCCTTCGTCTTGCTAGTGTGACAGTCCTTAAAGATTTCCACAACATTTGGTTCAGGTACTTATTTGGTACTTGCGGGCTTTCCTCTGCATTTGTAACAAGACAATATAGATCTGATAATATGGTAGAGTGAAAAGAGTTAAACAACAGCTAATTACAAGAGCCTCGCAATGTGCAATATAGCTACGAGATCCTGTCGTCTGTTGGAATTTCACTTTCGTACAGTTGGCCTTGTTCTTTGAACAGTCCACCTACAAGAAATAGATTTGTGTGGCACATTTATAAATAGGACTTCAACATGTGATCTTATCACATATATATAATGTACCTGATACTTTGGATCAGACGAGTGCTTAACGAGGCCTCTCTAGTCTTCATCCGATATATTTTCCACTGGTTATGTTAGTGCAAGTTCACTGTTAGCCTTGCCTTCAAAGTGAGTTTTCCTCAAGTTATACCGATATTGTCATAGAGCAGACTTGAAAACATGGGTGTAAGCTTGTCTGGTTGCATCATCTTGGCTATCTAACTTGAACCTCATCTTTTGAAAATTATGGGAGTCTCATTATCAGCAACCTAGAAAGTATGGGACAGAGCAAGACGATATTACTAGTTCCCATACATAACCATACTTACAGATAGATGGTCAAGGAAGGTGTTGAACTGGGTTTCGTCTTTGTCATTCCTGAACTGAAGCCATGTTGGGAGGATATGTACATGACACCTAACAGCAACCGCTGCTTCTAATACTAACTTGGCTAACTCTGTAGCATCACGTGGCCTTTTTAAACCTGCCTCAACACGGATCTCCATTCTTGCTCCTCTACATTTAGTTAACCTATCGAGCATTATCCCTGATGTTTGTTTCCTCTTGCGCCTAGGTGCTAGTCCAACAACGAACATAGAAAGTGTTAGTGAACATCAAACTGTGAGACTACATATAAAGAAGCTTGCAACTGTAACTTGACTCCAGCAACTACCTTCTTCTAGTTGAAGCTCACAAAGTTCATCTGATCTTGCCAACTCATCTTGTGTCAAGAGTTCTTCGGAATTAGTGTCAGGTGGCAAAGGATCTTGGGAATGTGCTGCTAGCTGAGTTTACCAACGATTAAATCGTGCAACTGGTGGTATGGTGGAAGGTGTTGCAACAACTAGGGTTGTCTCTGCTTGTTTGGTGGAAGCTATTTGTTTCTGTTTGGCTTGTTCTACAGCTCGTGTAGCACCGGATACCCTGTTTGTACAATTTTTTGCTGGACTTTGACCTTCTATTGCACCATTAGTACCAGCAGAATCTGCAGGATTCTTCCGCTTCCCGTTGCCTGTCAATCCGTGTTGCTTCCTCTTTCTCTGTGCCATGTTAAGTCAAGCCGACAGGAAAAACGAATAACAATTTAGTTCTTC
This sequence comes from Triticum dicoccoides, assembly GCF_002162155.2. Lineage (NCBI taxonomy): Eukaryota > Viridiplantae > Streptophyta > Magnoliopsida > Poales > Poaceae > Triticum > Triticum dicoccoides. The sequence goes on along the minus strand of NC_041386.1, from coordinate 251,709,519 downwards.
AGAACAAATTGATGCGTGATACAGAGGAACTGAACTTTGATGTTAGATAATCACATGATAGGAGGATGTAATATGTATGAAAAATAGGACGGCATGAGATAACCAGAACTATGATGTGTAAACCAAGCAGAAGAAATTTCACTAAATTAGAAGCGATGCAATGGAAGGTAGACACCATATAAAAGATGCTACAAATATCACTCTGCCAAGTTAACAGTGTCTCATCATAAATGGCGTTTAAACAAATGTGAAGCAGTACAAGAAATAAATCATATGCAAGATGCAAATAGCATCACACTACCAAGTTAAAGGTCTCTCGTCATTAGTGCCATTGCATATTCACAACATTTCATATTCAGAGCTTATGATGTGTAAACTAAGGAGAAGGCATTTCAATAAATTAGAAGCAATGAAAGATAGACACCATATGCAAGATGGAGCAAATATCACTCTACCAAGTTAAAACTGTCTCGTCATAAGTACCATTTCAACAAATTAGAAGTAGTACAAGCTAGAAAAGAATGCGAGATGTAACCTATATCACACTCCCAAGTCAAATGTGTCTTATGATAAGTGATTGTTTTAGGTTACAGAACAGTACTACTTTGATGTAAGAACATGGTGTGATAGACAGATATTGTATGTTCGAGAAACAGGAACACGTGTACTATTCACAAGTATAATGTGTAAAGTAAGCAGATGGAATTCAACAAAAATTTAAGCAATACAAGCTAGACATCGTACATAATATGCAACCACATATAACAGTGCCAAGTTAGAGGGAGCACCTGTGATGGTGCACTAGGGGAAACGTGCTCATCATCAACATAGCTACCTTGAGTGTCTATGCATGTGTTGTCTTGGCAATCAACTTCGGGGGATGGAGGAGTAGAATCTGTAGAGGCCCTCAGTTTGGAAGGAGCACCTTTATCCGATGCCTTGCTAACTTCCTTCTGCTTTATTGATTTTGAATTGTTAAGTAAAACTGACAAGAAAAAGCAATAAAATTCACTCTTCAGAACTCATTCGTGCATGATACTGACAATCACTACTTTGATGTAAGGCAAACACATGATATCAGGATGGAATATGTATGAAAAAAGGACAGCATGGCATATTCACAATTGTTTGTGTAAACTAAGCAGAAACCATTTCAACAAATTAGAAGCAATGCAAGCTAGACACCACATGAAAGATGCAACCAATATGACTCTGCCAAGTTAAAAGCATCCCATCATAAATGGCATTTCAACAAATTAGAAGCAGCGCATGCTATAAATTGTATGAAAGACGGAACAAATATCACACTGCATATACTAAAGGTGTCTCGTCATATTGATTGTTGTGGGACACAAAAAAACAATAGTTTTATTTAAGGACATGCTTAATAGACAGATGTACTATGTACTAAAACAGGAAGGCATGTCACATTAACAGGTATAATGTATAAACTAAGCAGAATAGCACATGCAATTTAACCAGATTGGAGGAATTACAATCTAGACACCATATGCAACATGCAACCACATATCACACTGCCAAGTTAGAGCAAACACCTGCAATGCTAGTGTAGGGGAAATGCGGTAATCAACTATAGAACTACGTTCACTATCTTCATCTAGCCTAGCTGTTTCTTGAGAATCATGTCGGGAGGCTGACGCTGCATTCTTTAAATGAGGATCTTTACTCATAGTAGTCCACTGGCCTGACTGCCTCATCATAAGTGATTGATGAGGGATACACAAGAACATTAGCTTGATGTAAGAACATGGTTAATAGACAAATATACTAGTATGTACCAAAAACAGGAAGGCATGCCATATTCAAAGGTATAATGTGTAAGCTAAGCAGATGCAATTTAACCAAATTGGAAGCAATACAAGCTAGACATCCGGCTGGAGTGGTGAGCATGATCATCTAGGACCTGAGAGCTTGGTGGGAGGTGGGCTTCTTCGCCACCATCGTGTCTTTTTAGTTGGCTTCTAGGTGATGCCTGCCTGTGTTGGGCTTGTCACTGGCTCGGTCTAGTGCCCAGACTAGCTATTTGTCTTCTGGTGCTCACGCGATGGTGGTTCATGTAAAAATATCTTTCCTTACCTTAATAAAGACTGACTTCGGCCTTTCAAATACAAGCTAGACACCATATGCAACATGCAACCACATATGGCACCGTGAAGTTAAAGCAAGCACCTGGGATGGTGGTTCATTGCGAGCAAGGTCATCAACTCTAGAGCTACGTTTACCGTCTCCATCTGCTGACATTGCACCTATTATAAGGTTGAAAGATGTCTAGCCTATCCGCATACGACGATGGAGCGACTTCTCTCTTTTATTTTTTTCTTCTCTCATAGCAGCAGAGTCTGAAATACCTTGCATAAAAACACAATAGTGAGAGTATGGCTGAAGTGTGTGCAGAACTAGTGCACTGTAAAATTAGCAGATAGTAGGTGGCTAAAAAATAAATCATAGGAGACATATGATAGCTCTATAACATTGCATGACAAACAAAATTAGATTCTACTCCATATGATTTTGTAATATATGAGCATAGGAAATGCAGGTACTCCTCCAGCACACCACCACATGTGGTCCTATCAAGATAACAGTCGACTGAAAATAAATAGGTCAGTCGATTTTTTTATGAACCGTCCGATCTATACGGGACGGGCAGATTGCCTTCATCTACCTCCCGCCAGTCACTGTTGACGATCTTTCTTGAACCGCCAGCGACCACAGGCCCAGTTCCCTGCCTCCGCCGCCTCACCCTCCCCTCGACCTCACACCACCGTCGTGCTTGGTAGCGCCCCCAGGCCATCCCTTTAACTCCGGCCGACCTCCAGATCGGGCACCAACAGCTCTAGGCCCCACATGCCCCTAATATAAACACCGAGGCGCTGCTTCCCTGGCGTAATAGGCGGACTAGCGCCTGTTACGCCGGGGAATGCTTCCGTTAATTGGGAATCAACTGACCAGGAATTGAAATCCAGGGGGCGATGGACCTCTAGCTAAGGTGAAATATTATATGACGAGAAACCTTGTGCATCACGAGTTACTAGGAACATCTAGTATCAAGAAGAAGTGGTCAACTAGTGTCTTCTGTGGGATGAATACCATGCAGGCAAACACGTAAGATTTGCACGAATAAGGGAAGAGGAGTACCATTTTCCGGTTGCAAGTGTGGTCGCCTCGATATGTTGCACTGATCTTCTTATTTTTGCATGGGAAACTGAAGTTTTGGAGGAGGGTGTAGGCTTGGACGAACCCATGGCAAAATTCTTGACTGTGTTGCCGTGGCTATATGTCGGCGGAGGGGAAGCAGATCCGAGGCGGCGAAGGACGGCGTAGCAGGAATAGCTCCGTTGCGGTGGACGGTGTCGAACTTGGAGCGATAGCGGTAAGGCGCAAGACGGCGTGGTTGAACTGGCTCGGGTACGGACGGCTTGGCCTCGGCTTCAACTACTAGCCTTGGAGGGCGTTGCGGTTGATGTTGCGGTGGACGATGACGTCGGGGTATCGGCTCCGGCGTCATGGAGGAGGGCGGCAGTTGATGGGTGGGATGGGGTGGCGGACGGAGGACGCCGGGGTTTCGCGGCTGGTGGAGCGGTAGTTCTGGCACCCACGGAGTACGAATCATGAATCGGACGGGGGGAGCTAAGGGAGAACCATGTTTCGGTCCGGGACGCGCTTGTTTTTGGCTTTTTTGAATAGATGGGACGTGCTGGTTTGAAATTTGGGGAAAGTACAAACTTTGCCCCCCTCTTATATTTCGGACCAACTACGGGTCGGGGGTAGGATGGTAATCCTAGGTGTCCCAAATAGTGTGCGGGAGCGATTTCGGCCGCGCGCATGTGTCGGTGTACAAAAGTAGGGGCTCTTCTTTTAACCCATTTACTTGTGCACGGGCAGTCAGAGCCGCGCGCCACGGCCATACTTAGTAGGGAAGAGGAGGGGAGCCGGAGAGAAACCGAAGCATAAGGCAAACAATGCAAAGCCAAGGCGAGAAACACTGAAGAACAAAGGAGCAAGGTGGACTCCCCCGGCAAGACCCTTGCCGGGGCGACCTCCGCAGCCCCGGCAAGAGCCTTGTCAGGGCAACTTGCCCAACACCAGCACACAGCGAGCCACCCTTGAGCCCACAGGCTCCAACCCAACCAACTACATTGGAAACAAGGCTCGGGAGGCGCCTCTGTGGTGGCATGCAAATCTTCATCAAGATCGTAAACATGTGAGATCAGATGAGGACCAGAAGACGGCGATCCTCGGCAGGATCCTAGCCCAGGAAATCCACAAGACCCTCGGCAAGACCCTTGCCGGGGACGACTGCAACGCCATGGCAAGACCCTTGCCGGGCCCCCGGCAAGACCCTTGCCGAGGGCATCAGCAGGGCCACAGCCAGGCCCGTGCCAGCCAAGACTCCACCACCGTCCCCAAGCAGCTGCTAGCTCAACCAGCTGGGCAGGCACCAGCGTGGCGACGGGCGGCCTCTACACCGACTTAGCTAGAACCTACGTGGCGGCATGCGACCCTTCATGAAGGCTCCAGCCCAGCAGCCAGCCAACGTGGCACCGTGATGCCTCATCAGCTCGGACGCGTGTCGTGGCCAGGTGAGGCGGCGACGGCTGGGACGTGCTTCTCTCGCATCCCCGATAAAGCAAGGGGGCACGTCGGCAGCGAATTAAATGCGTTTGTCCGACGGTCCTAGAGGATAGGCTTATCGACTGTAGACCTTTCCACCTCCTGTGTGCCACTGTGGCAACCCCTTTTTCCTATAAAAGGAGGCTTGAGGCAACTAGGAGAGGGATTCGGCTCTTTTGGGCAAGTTGCACCCCGTAGCTAGCTCAAGGACACAAGAACACTCAAAGACATCCACCAAAGCAGGACTAGGGTATTACGCATCTTCGCGGCCCGAACCTGGGTAAACGATCCGTGTGCTTCTTGTCAGACCCACTCTTTGCACAACCTCGCGTTCGCGAACCGTAGAAGGGATCCCAGTGACCCCATAGGTGTTGTTTCCACCGACATCCTTGGCGCGCCAGGTAGGGGGCGCAGTTGTGAAAACTCGGTCTGGCAGTCAGCCTAGCGGTTCTTCATCGTCATGGCTCCCAAGAAGAAGGCGAACATGGCGGTTGGTTCGCCGGGAGCCGGATGGTCCGTACCAGTGCGGGCGAGCAGCAGGCCAGTCACGGACAGGACCCGCGGTGCGGCCCGCGAGCACCAACATCGCTCTGGCAGTCAGAGCCTCGCGAGCGGCGTCGTTCGTGCGGAAGGAAATGGGCCGCACGCCGTAAAATCCAGAGACGGAGCTGGGCCAACCGCAGGCGGTGCGGGACCCTCCGGGGGCGTCGCCGTGCTGCCCACGGGCGGTGCGGCGACCTCCAAGACGCCCTCCCCGACACCCACATCGCGCTCTTCCCAGGTTGTGCGCGACAAGCAGTGTCACCACGCCGATGACCCTGGACACTGCCGTGGGAAGAGTCATGTGCGTCATTTAAGGGACGAATGAGGCTAGCATGCCCGCCGAAGTGCTGGTGAAAATGGCACACAGCTGCCGGGCCGTCACAGAGCTCCTTCTAACGTGGTTAGAAGTCGAAGCACGCCGCGGTCCACGCCAGCAGAAGCTTTGGCGCGCGCGCAACTGCTCCTCGACTTCCCTCTTGCTGCGGAGAAGCTCGATGAGTGGAGAGCCACTATCCGGAGCCTCGTCGGCGCCGCCAACAAAGACGAGCCACGGCCGGCGGGGCCCTCAGGCCGACGCTCCTTCGAACCACTGCACGCTAGCGGTGGAGGGACCGGAGGTGCCGCGGCCACGGTGCACTCTCCTCCTCCATGCCAGCCATTGCGGATGTCTGTCCGTCGTGATGACGCTTGTGATAACATTTCCATAGAGTCGTCCGACCCACGGACCCACCGCGACCAACGCCAGGTTCTTCAGGAGCGAGCCCATGAAGACGCTCGAACCACCATCAAGCACCGGCGCGACACACGCCACCAGTCAGATAGGCGGGCGAGGCCCGCCGTGGACCGCCCAGCGCCGGGAGGCTTCGGCGGCCTACCTTACGAGGTGGGTTGCCCCGCCATTACCCGTGAGCTGCGGCAGTTCCAGTGGCCGTCCCACCGCACGTTCAAGCCCGATGTTGGCGAGAAGTACAATGGCAAGAGTCACCCGTCGGAGTTCCTCAGCATCTACACCATCGTGATGCAAGCCGCTGGGGCTCGCGACGATAAGGTGCTTGCCAATTACTTCCCGTTGGCCCTGAAACATAATGTCATGTCTTGGTTGATGCACTTGCCGGCGGATTCCATTTCTTCTTGGTCAGACATGTGTCATGATTTCCTTGGTGCCTTCACTGGAGGCCACCAAGCTCACGGCCAGGAGAGTGATTTGCATATCATTCCCCAGAAGGAAGGTGAAAACCTGCGGAAGTACATACAGAGGTTCAGCTGAGTGCAATACAACATCCCAGATGTTCACCCTGCCACCGTGATCAGCGCATTCCATCAGAATGCGTGCAACCGCAAGATGCGTGAAGAGCTGGCAATGAACAAGGTCAATGATGTGGCCGAGCTTTACATTCTGGCTGATAGATGCGCTCAGGCAGAAGAGGGGAGGAAGTACCCCGGCGAAGACACCAGCGCGGAAACCGACTCTACCGGCGAAGACACCGCCGCCCCGACGAAGAAGGGGCGTCGCAACAGGAAGCGCAAGGGCAAGACCGTGCTTGCCGCCGAGGGATCCGATGACACCGACGCCGCCAAGAAGGCCAAGGTAGACGACCCCGGCAAGGAGATTGCCGGGTGAGCCGCTTGCCGGGCCTTGGCGGCTGCTGACAAGCCAGGGGGCTCTGACAAGCAGTACTGCAAGATCCACCACACCAAAGGCCACGACCTCCAGAACTGCCGACAAGTCGAGCTGCTTGCTGAAAAGCAAAAAGCCGAGTATGAGAGGCGGGACAAGGTGAAGGGCCAAGATGGTGTTGAACGATCCGGCAAGAAGCATGGCGGCCAAGGAGGTCGATGCGGCAAGGATAACCAGCAAGAGAGGCACGCTCAGGGCCACGACAAGAAGCAGTAAGACGATGATCATGACGAGGACGACGAGTCTGGCGAGCATGAGTTCTAGAAGGCTACGGAGGCCATGTGCGTCAATGGTGGTGCCACACTACATACTTCTCATCGCCAGCTCAAACAATGGGTGCCTGAGATAACAGCAGCGGAGCCCTCGTTCAATGCTCAGAAGCCACTGAAGTGGTCCAGCACGCCCCTCATCTTTGACGCCAAGGACCACCCTGACCGCACAACTGCGGTCGGGTGTTTTCCATTGTTGGTCTCACCAACGATACGCAACCTCAAGGTGAACAAGATGCTGGTTGACGGTGGGGCCAGTCTAAACTTGATCTCACCCGTTGTGATCAAAAGGCTACAAATCCCTGATGGTGACCTCAAGGAAACGGGGATGTTTCAAGGGGTCAACCCGGGAAGGAGCCAGCTGAAGGGGAAGGTCACATTGCCTGTGACGTTTGGAGGCGACTTGAACTACATGACGGAGATGGTTGTCTTTGATGTAGCCGTGATCCCCCTGTCCTCCAATGGGATCCTCGCCCGACACTAGCCAAGCTCATGGCGGCGTCACACTATGTCGGCGTTCTGGGAACGGGGGTCCCCAGACTTGCCTGCCTGCGGCCTGCGGCGTGGCTCAAAGGGGGCCCAGCACGGCCCGTCTTCATCAACACCGACCCAAGACCCTCGCGAGGGGCCAAGCCTCACGGGGCAGACGACACGGAGCTTCCTCAGGCACGGCCTCATCAGGCTGGCTCGCGAGGAGGCGGAGAGATCAAGGCGGGGTACCTCACGAGGTGCCCGTGACGCAAGCCATGACGACCAAGGGCGCCGGGCGGGCGCCAGCCCGCGTAGTGTCCTCCATTCCTCTTTGGTGCAAAGGGAGCAAGCGCAGGCGAGAGCATCAAGCAAAGGCACCCGTTTCGGTGCAACGAGACCAAGACCAGTCCAACGGCAGGGAGGAAGTCATTGTGGAGCCCAAGCCAGCGTCACCACCAGAGTCTTTGGCAGGCGAGGACCAACTTTAGTCAGGATAAGTGTACCAGATGTTCCCCTTCAAAATGGCCAATTGTTGGCGCCCTTCCCGCTCAATATTTGGGGAAGAGGCCCAGGGCCTTTGCCTATAAATAGGACTAGCCACCCACAGGGTAGAGGGATGGAGAATGGGCCAACCCAGAAACTAGCTAGGATCGTAATCGAGAAGAGAGAGAGAGAGAAGGGTGACTGAACTCCCCCTAGCAGTTCATCCCCCCAACCAAGAACAGACCCTCGCGAGGCTGTTCTTCCTTGTATTGCTCATCATCATCAGCCCAAGAGGCAATCCACCACACCACACACTTGAGTAGGGTATTACACCACAACGGTGGCCCGAACCAGTATAAACCCTGTGTCTCTTGTGCTGTTCTTTCCATAGCTTAGATCTTAGCGAGGTGGAGGGGTGCAGGTAGGTAGAAGGCGAAATCTCCGCACGCACCCCAGTGTTCGAACCTCAAGGGTCTGCCGGAACCCGAAATCCAACATTGGGCGTGCCAGGTAGGGGTGCGCCGGAATTCGTCTTCCACCACCCCGTTCTCCTCCGACCATCGCGTCCATGTCTAACCCTCGTCGGGCCCGCGCCGAGCGTCGGGCCGCTCTCGCTTCCCGCGTCGCCCGGACACCTCCTGTCGGCGGGCGTCCTCGCCGTTCCCCGTCACTTGCCGTCAACGCCGCCACCGGCCCGGCGGGGGACGAGCGGCAAGCATCATCTCAGCATCCGTCCGTGCGGCAAGACGGCCGCACCGCTACTCCCTCGCTCAGCCTAGCTGGTTCTTCGTCCCGCGCGCTCCGCGCACCCATGGAGGCTCGAGCTGCGCTCATCGCGGTAAACGAGCTCCTGCGCTACTGTCCCGTCGACGACGTCTACGAAGAATGGCTCGACCGCGTCGCCGAGCTCGTCCGTGCCGCAGGGGGCTCCCCTGCGCCGTCCGTTTCGCTGCACCGCACCCTGCCCCGCGCGGGCGACGAAGCTCCGGCGGCGCCCCGGCCGCCTCCTCCTCAAGAAGGCGCCATGGATCCAAGGCGCGTGGCCCCTGGGCGGAACCCGCTCCGTCAGGTGCCAGCGCGGCAAGAGCAGAGCTGCCAAGAAGTCCCTCGCCCGCAAGAAGCTGCCCGGGCGCTCCCTGCTCCAGCACGTCACGACCATGCTCCCGCTCCCGCGCGTCAAGACCCCGCGCTGTTCCCAACTGCAGCGCGTGGGGACATGCAAGACCAATCTCTCCGTCACCCAAGGCCTCCCGTGGCCACAGCAGGCTGCCGCGCCTTCACCACCGAGCTATGCAGGATCGCGTGGCCCGACAAGTTCAAGCCAGACCTGCCTCCTCGTTACAACGGCACGGCCGACCCTGTGGAGTTCCTCCAGCTCTATGAGCTAGGCATCGAAGCTGCCAACGGAGACGAGAAGGTCATGGCGAACTGGTTTCCCATGGTGCTCAAGGACGGGGCCCACACCTGGCTCCTCAACCTGGCCCCAGGCACGATCTCCTCCTGGGACGAGATGCGCACCCGCTTCATCGCCAACTTCCAAGGTACTCGCGACCGGCCACCCGCCGTGAGCGACATGCGCCGCATCAAGCAACAACCAGGAGAGACCCTGCAGAAGTACATCCAGCGCTTCAACAACGTACGCCTCAAGATTCCCAAGGTAACCGAGGAGGCCATCATCTCAGCCTTCTCCGACGGCGTGCGCGATGTCAAGATGAAGGAGGAGCTAGCGATGCATGAAGACCTATGCACTTCCTTGGAGTTGTTCAACTTGGCAACCAAGTGCGCCAGGGCTGAGGAAGGGTGTCTCTCCCTCCTCGAGCTGCCTGCCGCAGACCCAGAAGAGAAGAAGCCCAAGGCCAAGGATGTGAAGCGCAAGGGGGCTGCCGTGCTTGCGGCAGAACCAGACACCAAGCGGGGCAGAGATCAGCCCAAACCTCCCAAGGGCAGTCGATACTGTGTGTACCACGACCTCCACATCCACAACACCAGCGAGTGTCAAGAGCTCTGAGCCGTGCGAGAAGGAAGGATCGGCCGTCGCCCCGACCGAGGTGACTGGGGCTACGGTCGAGGAGGAGTAAGGAACACAGGACGCTGGGAAGACCGCTGCCCACGCCAGGGGTGGCGCGATCGACCTCGCGAGGATCACTGGCAAGACCCGCCTCGCGAGGGAGACTGGAGGGATCAGCCTCGCGAGGATCGCCCGCAAGGCAACGCAGGCCTCCCTCCGTTGCCACCGCAGCCAAGGAGAAACGAGGACCGCCATCAGGACGAGGGGGCTGGGGGCTTCCAGGAGCCACGCGCGATTGCCTGCATCCTGGGCGGGGCTCAAGCCCCAGCCTCTCAATGCATCTTCAAGCAGTTCGCCCGCGAAGTGAATGCAGTCCTCCCCAAGCTGGAAGCCACGCACCCTCTCAGGTGGTCGGCGTGCGCCATCACGTTCAGCTCAGCAGATCAGCTCAAGTGTGCAGCCACAGCCGGAGTCCTCCTGATGCTTTGTTCCCCAATCATCAGCAACGTGGTGGTCACCAGGACCCTCATCGACGGCGGGGCAGGGCTCAACGTCCTATCCGTGGAAACATTCAACAATCTCCAAGTGCCCTACACCCAGCTTCAGCCAACCAAGCCTTTCTCCGGAGTCACCGACGGCTCCACGGTCCCGATTGGGCAGGTCCACCTCCCTGTCACATTCGGGGCACGTGACAACTACCGCACCGAGCTCATCGACTTCGATGTCGCCCACATTCGCCTGCCGTACAACGCCATCCTTGGGTACCCAGCGCTGGCCAAGTTCATGGCCGTGACTCACCACGGCTACGACGTCCTCAAGATGCCAGGAAGTGGCGGAGTCATCACGGTGCCCTGTGAAGAGAAGGACGCGGTGTGTTCCCTGGAACGAGCCTTTCAGGCCGCATCACTGGAAGACCCGGATCGCGGAAGCAGGAGGCTTCCCGAGACCGCCCCCAAGAAGAATAAGACATCGTCCGGCCTGGCCCCTCAGGGTCCGCGCCTGCCCAGGGGGAACCTCCTTCCATCACATAGGAAAGCGCGCCCGGCGCCCTCCTCAGGTAGGGCTCGGGGGCTCTCCACTGGAGGGCCACCGACCTGGCTAAGGTCACGAGGGAGGCACTTGGGCACCACATGGAGGCGTGTTTCGAAGCACGTTTCCCTCAAGAAGGAGTAAGGCAAGGAGGGTCAGACCCTCAGGAGTTCGTCAGCAAGGCCATTCAGGAGCTACAGGAGTCAAGAGTCATGAGAGGCGGCCGCCGCCTACCAGCTGTGGCTCCCCATCCAGGCGAGGATGATGGGCTGCGCATCTGCATCGACATACCAGGGCTCAATCGAGTCACCTCTCTGGAGCGCCTCTGGCCCTCGCGAGTGGGGCGCTGTGAAGGTCCACCCCACAGCTATGTTCACATGCCTTACGGCTTGCCGAATGCGGCTGCCACGTACCAGCGCCTCATGAGGGGCATCATGGAGGCTCAAGAGGCCAGGCGTTCCGCAGCCCTGGCGGAGATGGAGATGGTCCGCGAAGAGCCACCAGCGCCTCCGGAGCCTCCCGAGGCCCCTGGGCCTGGGGGCTCGTGAGGATCGGCTTCCGCAGCCCACCGGGTCAGCTACACCAACACTCCTTCGTCCTCAACATCATCAGGTGACATATTTCAAGTTTCATTTCCAGCTGGGAGCGCCCCCTAGGGCTGCATTATTCCCAGGCCGCGTGGGTCTGTCCCTGCGGCATGTATCCCTTTTATTTCATGTTGTTAGCTTACCTTGTTGGGGGCGCCCCACGGGCTGCATCATCCCCAAGTCGCTCGGGCCTGACCCAGTGATGTCCGCCTTCCCAGCATCTATTTGAATGAATCCACTCCTTCGCGGCTAATGTGTTTGACCTAGTTGCCCGCTCAACTGACGCCAACTGACGGAGCTGCTCCCAAACAGCACGACGCTTGCGCATGGGTCCGTCCCTGCAACGCCGATAAACCTGAATGGCTAAGCTTTGGCCGCGGCAGCCCTGCATGGCGCCACCTCGTCAAGCCTTCAATGCCTCATTGCCCCTCGGAAGTAACCAACGGCTGACTGTCAATTGTCATGGCAACCCCTCGTTCTTTCTATGATGGGTCTACGGGATCTCCTAAAGGAGCCGCGTCAGGCGAGGCCCTTGCGGTGTCTCCTTCACTCTCATCCGTGCGAACCGCTTGCACGTTAAAGGGGGGGGTGCCTGAGCATCGCGACTCAGGGCTCCTACTGGCTCTCCAGCCCTCACCCTCTGGCCTTGTCCACGGCATCGCGACCTGGCATACCAGCGACGGCTGAGACTCGCTCGAGGGCCGGGACCCGAGGACGTAGAGCAGAAAGGGGAGCAAAGGCGAGAGGAGAGGGACACGCGAGGACCTCGCCAAGAAACCTCACGCCTGCCGATGCACGGACCCGGCGACACACCAGAGAGCGGCCCCTGATTCTCGAGATAAGTCACCACCCGTAAGCACCAGCTACCGTGGCACCGTCCCCACACCTAATGCAATCCCGTGTTAGTGATGCCGCTCTCCTTTCTCACCGAACGACGACTGCTTGAGCGCCAAAGGGGACCTCCTGAGCATCACGACTCGGGGGCTCTTACCGGACCCCGAGTCGCTCACCTCCTGGCCTTGACCACGGCATCGCGACCTGGCATACCAGCGACGGCTGAAGCCGCCTTGGGACTGGGACCTGTCAGCGCAGAGCACCAAGCCCTCGTGAGGTTCGAAAGGGAGAACTGAGCTAAGACGGAATGAGCAACTCGCACAGTTCTACGACAAGGGTTATATTAACAAAACAGGATCACATGCACCTTACAAGCCCCCACAGGACGCGTCTTTGATTCCTCGCAGGGAACAGATCCTAAAAAGACGATAACTACACGCGCCCCTGCAAAAGACGCCATCATCAACAGTGGGCCGTCGAGCACCGGCGCCAACCCCATCCAGATCAGAGTCGGCGACGGCCTGACGAGCCCGCCCCGCTCCAGGAGCGGCGCTGGCTCGGGGGCTCGTAGCTGTCATCGCTTGTCTCCGGAGTCGAGAAGAGCTCGCCGGAGTCGCTGGAACCTCCGATGCCTCTGCTGCCTGAGGAGCCGCCAAGGGAGCGGTTGACGGGCCCAGTCCTTGCCGTAGCAGGGTCCCGACCACCTCTCTCGGGGCAGCACTCCAGCCGGCGCCCGTTCGCATCGAAGACCTTGAAGAACATCACCGAAGCACCGTCTTACTCCAAGTGGATTGCGAAGGCGCCTCTTGTCCTGCAGACCTGGGCGATTTCGCTCCAGCCTCGAGTCATGAAGACCTCTCCCGGGGCAACGACCGCGACCTCTGCCTCGGTCGAGGGCGCTGCAGCCGGCGTGCTGCAGCCAAAGCTCCAGGAGCTCTCCATGCGGGATGATGGAGGCGAAGAAGGAAGGAAGGCGAATCCAGGACTGAGGAGGCATGGCGGCGTGGAGCACGAACTCTCAGGAGGAGCCCTTGGTGTGGACCCTAGGGGGGACGACCCACACCTTCGTGACCCGTCGGCGCCGACGGCGGCGCCGCCCGTGGCGATCGGCATCGACTCCTTTAGAGCCCTCGATGTGGGCGTACAAGGGAAGCGGGAACCCCGGCGGTGGCTGCTCGCACCAGGGCCTCGACACCACCTAATGGGCCCCCTCGTCCCGGCCGCGGAGGGTGAGCCGTTTCTTTGGCGGGAGCGGGTCTGGTTCCTCTCGGGGAGCCTTTCCCTTCTCTGTCGTTGAGAACCGGCGGATCGGAGCCATTGCAGCAAGACGGAGCAAGGACCGAGAAGAAGGAGAAGCAAGAAGGGATGGACTGGAAGGGCGCGTGCCATTCCGTACTTATGGCCGGCGAAGGCCAACCGCCGACCTCCACGATCACAGGTAATCATGACCCGCTTTGCATGCAGGGACTTGTCCAATCCGTGCAGTTGCCGAGGCACCGTGGGGAAGTGGAGATTCCCACACCCAACAAACCGCCACGCGGCGCCCAAGGCCGCAGGCTGTTAGGGCCCACGGTGCTTCACCCTTGCCCTTTCGCCTCCCTGCACGACCAAGTCCGGGCGCGCCTTGGGCCCGGCGGCTACTGTCGGCATTATGGGAACGGGGGTCCCCAGACTTGCCTGCCTGCGGCGTGGCTCAAAGGGGGCCCAGCACGGCCCGTCTTCATCAACACCGACCCAAGACCCTCGCGAGGGGCCAAGCCTCGCGGGGCGGACGACACGGAGCTTCCTCAGGCACGGCCTCATCAGGCTGGCTCACGATGAGGCGGAGAGATCAAGGCGGGGTACCTCACGAGGTGCCCGTGACGCAAGCCATGACGACCAAGGGCGCCAGGCGGGCGCCAGGCGGGCGCCACCCCGCACAGTGTCCTCCTTTCCTCTTTGGTGCAAAGGGAGCAAGCGCAGGCGAGAGCATCAAGCAAAGGCACCCATTTCGGTGCAATGAGACCAAGACCAGTGCAACGGCAGGGAAGAAGTCATTGTGGAGCCCAAGCCAGCGTCACCACCAGAGTCTTTGGCAGGCGAGGACTAACTTTAGCCAGGATAAGTGTACCAGATGTTCCCCTTCGAATGGCCAATTGTTGGCGCCCTTCCCGCTCAATATTTGGGGAAGAGGCCCAGGGCCTTTGCCTATAAATAGGACTAGCCACCCACAGGGTAGAGGGATGGAGAATGGGCCAACCTAGAAACTAGCTAGGATCGCAATCGAGAAGAGAGAGAGAGAGAAGGGTAACTGAACTCCCCCTAGCAGTTCATCCCCCAACCAAGAACAGACCTTCGCGAGGCTGTTCTTCCTTGTATTGCTCATCATCATCAGCCCAAGAGGCAATCCACCACACCACACACTGGAGTAGGGTATTACACCACAACGGTGGCCCGAACCAGTATAAACCCTGTGTCTCTTGTGCTGTTCTTTCCATAGCTTAGATCTTAGCGAGGCGGAGGGGTGAGGTAGGTAGAAGGCGAAATCTCC
The DNA here is from genome assembly GCF_002162155.2 of Triticum dicoccoides. NCBI lineage: Eukaryota > Viridiplantae > Streptophyta > Magnoliopsida > Poales > Poaceae > Triticum > Triticum dicoccoides. Next base: position 251,694,452 of record NC_041386.1, on the reverse strand, counting down.
GCGCGCACCCCAGTGTTCGAACCTCAAGGGTCTGCCAGAACCCGAAATCCAACACACTACGCCTACAACACGCTGAAGATGCCTGGGCCGATGACCATCATCACCGTCCCTCCGACAAGAAGGATGCACTGAACTGTGCTGACCAACTCTACCGAGAAGTAGTTGCAGCAGCCGCCGCCAAGGCGCTTGCTCCTGCCACTGAACCACCAGGAGGGAAGAAGAAGACCGGCAAGACCTCTCGCACCCACTCCGGCAAGCGCACCTCTTCGGAGTGTTGTGCTACCGTCGAGGACGTGCAAGGGAGCTCCACCGGCAAAGAGCAAGAAATCCAGAGCTGCACCACCAGAGACCAAGAGGGTGTCCGTCAAGGAGGATGGCACGGGAGGGGCTTTTACCATAAGCTCCACCCTCGATGGCAAATAGGAAAGCGCGCTTGTCACTTTCCTACGGGCGAATGTCGATGTGTTTGCATGGCAAGCATCCGACATCCCTCGTGTTCCCAGGGAAGTGATTGAGCACCATCTCGCTGTCTGTCCCCATGTGCGACCCGTCAGGCAGAAGGTCAGGAAGCAAGCTTTGGAACGGCAGGAATTCATCACAGAGGAGATCAGGAAGTTGGAAGCGGCAGGCTTGGTGAGAGGAGTGCTCCATCCAACGTGGTTGGCCAATCCGATGGTGGTGCGCAAGGCGAACGGGAAGTGGAGGCTGTGTATTGATTATACATACATCTATAAGGCTTGTCCTAAGGACCCCATCCCGTTGCCTCGCATTGACCAGATTGTTGACTCCGCGGCCGAGTGCGATCTGTTATCATTGCTCGACACCTACTTCGGCTACCACCAGATCTTCATGGCAAAGGAAGACGATGAGAAGACAACATTCATCACCCCATGTGGTACGTATTGCTTTTTATGGATGCCTTTCGGGTTGAAGAGTGATGGCTCAACATTCACAAGGGCGGTCCAAATTGGTTTCTGCCCCAGCTACATAGAAATATGGAAGCTTATATGGATGACATAGTGGTCAAAACCAAGGACGAAGCAACCCTTGTACAAGACTTAGAAGAGACGTTTGCCAACCTACGCAAGATCAACCTCAAGCTAAACCCTACGAAGAGTGTCTTCGGGGTTCCGTCCAGGAAACTTCTCGGGTTCTTTGTGTTGCGGCGTGGGATCGAGGCAAACCCAGACAAGATCAAGGCTATTGAGCAGATTGAGGCACCCAAGTGGATCATGGATGTGTGTCGGCTCACTGGCTGCGTTGCTGCCATGAGCAGATTCATCTCCAAGTCCGCTAAGCGTGCCCTTCCCTTTTCCAAGATCTTGAAAAAGGCGGGACCGATGGAGTGGACCCCAGAGGCCGAGGCAGCATTGCAGGATGTGAAGAAATACCTTTCCTCTACACCAATACTGGTTGCGCCTAAACCACAAGAGTCGTTGCTGCTGTATCTGGCGGCGAAGAATCAAGTGGTCAGTGCCATGCTAGTGGCGTAGAGGGAGGTCGGTAAAGAGGCAGTGGTGACGGCGGGACTGGCAGATGGCAAGCTAGAGATTCCCCTGGCGGGGCCCAATGCCGGCAAGGCAAGGCCCCCGACGGAGTCTGGCAGCATGAAGACAAGGGCCATGCTATCAAATGAGGTGGTGCAGAAGAAGAAGATGATGTTGCACCCGGTTTACTTTGTCAGCTCCCTCCTGCAGGGGGCTAGGTCAAGGTACTCTGGTGTGCAGAAATTGCTCTTCGGCCTCCTTATAGCCTCGAGGAAGCTGCGTCACTACTTCCATGGACACAAAATCACGGTCGTCACCTGCCTCCCGTTACAACGGATACTGCACAACCCAGACGCAACCGGAAGGATTGTGGAGTGGGCCTTGGAGCTTTCGAGCTTTGGTTTGAAGTTTGAAAGTACTTCGACAATCCAGAGCAGAGTCTTGGCAGAGTTCACTTCAGAATGGTCCTCAATGCCTGATGAGGAAATCCAGGAGACCACCCTCCCTGGCAAGGAAGCAAGTCACAGCTGGATCATGTACTTTGACAGGGCTTTCTCGCTGTAAGGCGCTGGTGCTGGTGTGCTGCTTGTCGCGCCCACCATAGAGCACCTCAAGTATGTAATCCAAATGCACTTTCCCAGGGAGATGTCCACCAACAACACCGTTGAGTACGAGGGGTTGCTTGCCGGCCTCAGGGTCGCGGCGAACCTCGGGGTTAAGAAGCTCATCGTCAGGCGTGATCACAGCTTGTCGTTAGACAAGTTAACAAAGATTATCAGAGCCCGTTGATGGAGGCCTATGTAGATGAGGTGAGGAACCTGGAGGAGCGCTTTGAAGTTATACAAGCGGAGCACATTCCTCGAGCGGAGAACAACATCGCCGATTACCTGTCAAAGTGCGCTGCATTCAAGCAACCTGTGGAACCAGGTACTTTTTGGCTTCGCTTAACTCAACCATCCGTCGAACCATCAACGGAGCAGAACAAACGGAGGAAATCAGCCCCCCACAAGCACTTTCCCGCTGAGCCCCCAGGGGCCGCCGGCAAGGGTGTTGCCGCAGATTCTGAGCTTGCCAAGGAGCGGGTGATTCCGGCAGGCCGTCAAGCCCTAGCCGTAGAGATGGCCGCTCCCATGGCAGAAGAAATGCCTTTGGTCCTTGCCGTCGAGCCTCAGGCTCCGGCATGGGCACAACATACCGTCCAATTCCTCCAAACAGGGGAGATTCCTGAGGAGCAGGAAGAAGCGGAGAAACTAGCATGTCGGTCTGCCATGTCTCAGTTCGTCGATGACGTCCTGTAAAGGAAGAGATAGAACGGTGTGAAATTGAAGTGCATTCCCTGGGAGGAAGGACTAGAGCTGCTGGCGGAGATACACAGAGGCATATGTGGCTCCCACATAGGGTCAAGGGCCGTTGCCGGCAACGCATTCCGACAGGGTTTCTTCTGGCCCACTGCCCTCCAGGATGCAATGCCACTAGTAACCAACTGTGAGGCGTGTCAGTTCCATTCAAAGAAGCTTCATCAACCAGCTCAATCCCTTCAAACAATTCCTCTTTCCTAGCCATTCTCGGTCTGGAGGCTCGACATCATGGGCCCTTTCCCTTGCGCTGTCGGGGGCTTTGAGTACTTGTACGTTGCGATCGACAAGTTCACAAAGTGGCCAGAGGTGGAAGCAGTGAGGAAGGTGACAACACAGTTAGCCGTCAAGTTCTTCAAGGGGATAGTGTGCCCTTTTGGTGTGCCAAACAGAGTCATCACCGACAACGGCACGCAGTTCACAAGCCACACCTTCATGCAATACATCCAAGACCTCGGCAGCAGGGTCTGTTTCGCTTCCATGGCACACCCACGGAGCAACGGCCAGGCGGAGAGGGCAAATGCTGAATTGTTGCGAGGCTTGAGCACAAAGACTTTTGATAGGCTGCACAAGAGCGGAACGCGCTGGATTGATGAGTTGTCGGTGGTTCTTTGGTCGATCAGAATGACGCCAAATCGAGCCACCGGTCAGACACCCTTTGCCCTAGTATACGGGGCAGAAGCAGTTCTCCCCATGGAACTCATATACGGGTCACCTCGAGTGCTCTCTTACGACGAGTTTGAGCAAGAGCAATTGCGGCAAGATGACACAATGCTCCTTGAGGAAGATCGTCTTCGGGCGGCTGTGAGAGCAGCATGCTACCAGCAAGCCTTGCGCCGCTACCATAGCCGCAAGGTTCATACCCGAAGCCTTGAGGAAGGCGACCTTGTTCTTCGGCGCACTCAGTCGGCCAAGAATTCCAACAAGTTGACACCAAAGTGGGAAGTCCCTTATCGGATAATATGAGTCACCAGGCCTGGCGCAGTCCGCCTGGAGACCGGAGATGTTGTTCTAGTGAGCAACACCTGGAACTTTGAACATCTTCGCAAGTTTTACCCACAAGGCGCGGTTGCCGGGCCCCCCGGCAACCCACCTTTTGTACAAGCCTTGCCAGCAAGGCATGTAACCCTGTGTACAAAGCCAGGCGCAGACCCTGAGCATAAATAAATGAAGCGCTGGTGCCCTATGTTTTGGCATGCATACTAGGTTAAGTCTCTCCCTCGGTTAGGGTTGATAGTGTGAAGCGGCGACTAACCCCTTGCCTAGAGGTCGAGTATGCGTCTTTCTGTCTTCTTTGGTTCGCAGGGCACGTGGACACTTCTGCTGAGCCTCTTGGGAGAAAGAGAACGAACCGGCGCTCCGGTCCCGGCAAGCCAAGACCGCCGGGGGCTGAAGACACATGGATCTAACCACGGCAAGCCAAAGTTGCCGGGGGCTACGGATTCAGATAAGTCCTTCATCCCCTATTGTGCATTTCCGAGCTGGGATAAATGAAATCTCGTTTTGCTCAAAGACCATCGCGCTCCCCCTTCTTCTTGTACCCAAGTCCCTTGGACAGAACCGGGTCGTAGACGCGGTGGCGAGGAAAGAAACGAAGGGCCTAACTCTACTTTGCCCCTGCCTCCGCCAAAGGCGTGAGAATGGTCGACTGAAGTCAGGGGACGACAGGGCCTATTGCCGGGCGACAATGTTTATCTTAGAAATAACAAGGATTCGTTCCTTGGTATGGGCCTCGCTCACGCACAAAGAATCCGACAAGCACCCTTTTCATTAAAAACATCCCATGTAGGTACAGTTCATACGGAATTAAAAACATGAGCAAGGGGATTACAAGTCTTCAAATTAACAAGTGTCTGCAGGCTTACAAACTAAAAAGAGATAAGATTCCCATAATCCCTTTCTTGTCCCTCTCCTCTGGAAGTGGAACAAGATAGCAAGAGGGCAAAAAGAGCGCCTAGGCGAGGTGCGAGGAGCATAAGGCACCAAGAGAATGCCCCGGTGCCGGGTGGGCAACTGGGAGATGAGGCAGCGGGCCGGCAATATGCGACGAAGGCGTCGGTGCCCGCGTACTCTGACTTGACGGCCGCCACCCACCTTCTTTGCCTTCTCCAACCCTCCTACGCTAGCCGCCCAAGAAGGCGACGGGGGACGCGTCTATGGAGAGCTTGACGAGGAAGGCCCTCGGCAGGCCACACGACGTAGGGCGGGGCGACGCGGTCAGTCGAAGACGAGGTCGACGTGACCTCGCTCGACGCTCTTGTCGTCGCTGTCGCTACCCTCCTCATCACTCCCGCTTGAAGAGGAATCTTCATCATTGGAGGAGCTCTTCACGCAGCACTTTTGGCGAGTTCCAAGATCTCCAAAGACCTTGACGGAGACCAGGCCGCCCTCCATTAACTTGAAGTAAAGGACAAGCCCCGCCATCAGGCTGTGGATGCGAGTGAACGTCTTCCATCGGCGACAGAGGTACATGACGTGACGAGCGGGGAAGTCGACGTCGACCCGCGTGTCGCCATTCCCGCAGGCCCTCATGTGCAACCTGAGGGTCTGGGGTGGATCGAGCTCCATCTCCCGAGCAAATGGGGTAGGGAGACGGAGGCGGCGACATGGTGGCCGGCGCAACCTGATGAAGAACTCGCGGGGCTGGTCCCCGATGTGGCCCTCCATTAGGGAAGGCATCACTGGCGGAGGCGAGGCTGGTGCGCCACCCTGTCCCCCTCTCCCCCGAGTGCCACGGCGACCTCAGCCTCTCCCCCTCCCCCTTCCTCTCGTGGCCAGCTCCTCTAGCACGAGCTCTTGGGAAGGAGGGACGCGCTGTCAAGCAGCAACCCTTGCCACCACCATTGAAGGGCTGGCGCCTCCTCTCACCATCGCAGACGAAAGAAAGGAGCCGAAGTGAATGGAGGCGGATGACGAAAGGATGTGGGATGCCATCCCCCTCCTCCTTCTTATAGAAGGGGCGGGGTCGGGGCTCGGCCACACCACTCGGCCAATCCGTCCATCGGGGGCGCAGGGGATCGAGACCGACGCGCTGCCGCAATCATCCACGGCCTGGTTTCCCGCCTCCACCACCTGCCACCTACATGGGGGACACGTGGCGAGCAAGCAGAATTGAGGGGACGGGTGAGGCGATAGTTCCCCACCCCATGATCGTCGGGAATGACGCCTTGAAGACCACGACCCGAGTCCGCCAAGTAAATGAGTCGCGCCTCTATGCCTCCCTCTTTTTATGGAGAAGGCGCGAGCCGCCTCTTTACCATGATCTGACACATGCGTGCGGGAGCCGCTCCACACATGACCCCTACGTCACGCACGACCCTCCACGTCGCGCATTCAACGCATGTCGTGGGGAAGCGTAGAAAACGAGAAGTTACTGCGGTAAAATCCGCCCCACCTGCCCGCGCACCATTCTGGGCCTAGCCCAACAATGCGGCGCGCTTATGTGTGGCCCAGGCACGGGGGCTCCTGTCAGTGTACAGAAGTAGGGACTTTTCTTTCGACCCATTTACTTGTGCACAGGCAGTCAGAGTCGCGCGCCACAGCCACACTTAGCAGGGCAGAGGAGGGGAGCCGGAGAGAAACCGAAGCATACGGCAAACAAAGCAACACTAAGGCCAGAAACACTGAAGAACAAGCGAGCAAGGTGGACTCCCCCGGCAAGACCCTTGCCGGGGCGACCTCCGCGACCCCGGCAAGAGCCTTGCCAGGGCAACTTGCCCAACACCAACAGAGTGAGCCACCCTTGAGCCCACAAGCTCCAACCTAACCAACTACATTGGAACCAAGGCTAGGGAGGCGCCTCTGTGGTGGCATGCAAATCTTCGTCAAGATCATAAACATGTGAGATCAGATGAGGACCAGAAGATGGCGACCCTCGGTAGGATCCTAGCCGAGGAAATCCACAAGACCCCCGGCAAGACCCTTTCCGGGGACGACTGCAACGCCACGGCAAGACCATTGCCGGGCCCCCGGCAAGATCCTTGCTGAGGGCATCAGCAGGGCCACAGCCAAGCCCGCGCCAGCCAAGACTCCACCACCGTCCCCAAGCAGCTGCTAGCTCAACCAGCTAGGCAGGCACCAGCGTGGCGACGAGCGGCCTCTACACAGACTCAGCAAGCACCTGTGCGTTGGCATGTGACCCTTTATGAAGGCTCCACCACCACGCCAGCCCAGCAGCCAGCCAACATGGCGCCGCAATGCCTCATCAGTTCGGACGCGTGTCGAGGCCAGACGAGGCGGCGACGGCTGGGACGTGCTTCTCTAGCGTCCCCGATAAAGCAAGGGGGGCACGTCAGTAGTGCATTAAATGTGTTTGTCCAACGGTCCCAGAGGACAGGCTTGTCGACAGTAGACCTTTCCACCTCCTGTGTGCCACTGTGGCAACCCCTTTTTCCTATAAAAGGAGGCCCGAGGCGACCATAAGAGGGATTCGGCTCTTTTGGGCAAGTTGCCCCCGTAGCTAGCTCAAGAACTCAAGAACACTCAAATACATCCACCAAGGCAGGACTAGGGTATTACGTATCTTTGCGTCCCGAACCAGGGTAAACGATCCGTGTGCTTCCTGTCGGACCCGCTCTTTGCACAACCTCGTGCTCGCCAACCATTGAAGGGATCCCAGTGACCCCATAGGTGTCATTTCCACCGACAGCATGTGTGCTTAGGCGGCCATTGTGTATTAACGTTTTTCGGAGGCGGTTGCGTGGCGTCTAGATGAACCTACAAACCTACCCCGGTTTAGTCCTTTGGAAGTTGGGCCGGTAGGTTTGACGGGTCGGAGTTAGAAAAGTAATTTCCTTCTACTACCAAACATTGGTTTCACGCGGTTTCGGGCGAGTAGAGGCTCTTTTGGCGCTTCGTTTGAAATTTTGAAATAGAAGCATTCACGTTTAGATTACTCTTGAACTTTGAGGATTGACCTAAATAGACAACATTAAATTTGACCTTGTATGTTTGAAAACTCATTAAATTATCCGCTTCTTTTTGAAATTTTGACACTTGAATATCTTGTAACTACAATTATTTTGGAATGGAGGAGCTAAATTTGAATCTATTTTGTACACGACTATATATATGCTATTATGTACAAAATTAGAGCAAAGATTGGTGCCCCCATAATTTGTGTATGATTTACAAATGCCATGATATCGAACTCAAATAATTGAATGGACTTCATGTTGAATTCGATTTTTTGAAACCACCTTAAGTTGAATTCAAATGTATGCTAGTTCATCACTAGCTATTTATAATGTTCATTGTGTAACTTCCGTATGTATAATGTGCTTTACACACACAACATGAACTATACTCACGTTTCTATTCGATTGCTAAAGTGATGCATTGTCTGGAGTTTAAAATACTAACTTTGTGGATCAATTATGTCGAATAATAATAGACATACTCAAATTCGATAGAATCTAGATATCTGATGGATCAATGATTGTTCCTTACGCGAATTGCAAATATCATGATCCCATCCTAATATTTGGATACAATTTATATCTTTAACAAATGTGTACATCAGTCTTTTACGTGTAGTTTCACTCTCCATCGGTGGTCTCTCACACATGCTCACACACTCTCTCTTGAGGTGTCTTTCTCACAGACATGCTCTCGATATAATCCTCCCTCCCTCTCGTAACCATTTATGACTGTTTTCACTAACCTCTATCATAAGCACTCTTCCTATCACAGGCATACACATGCACAATCTCCATCGACCCTTTCTATATACATAGACATGCCTACGTGTCTCCTGTACGCACATTATCTTTAGGCATGTCTCTCACGCATTGTCTCAAACCTCTCTTCTTAATTGACGAGTATGATTCTAGCAGAACATTCTGTAGGATGCCCCTTAAAGTTTGGTTGGATGAATAGTAATATCAAAGATAAGGGGTTACCTTAGTCTGAGAACCTAGGGTTACAAATCCTAGCCGGCTTTGTCAGTGGACACAGAGTCCTTCACAATTCTGCTATCTTTGTCTTGTACGACTAGTCATCCATGGGTCTCCCAAAATGCGTCACGGGCCAACCAATGTGGCGCAGGACGGAACCGAACCAAGGGCCTCACCTCGACCCACTGGACCTCACGCGGTGACACACCCTCTGCCCCCAGGTCTCGTTATCTTCTCACACCCACACATACCAACACAGACACCACACAAAAAAATTCTCCTCGTGCCTCTATCCCCTCCCCCCTTGCATATACACACTCAAGGGAATCTCTCGCTGTGACATCATATTCGTCTCCCTCTCTCTCTGTAGACCGATCTCATCTCTCGTGCTATCTCTCCCACGCCCCCTCCCCCCTCCGGCCCCTCTATCCATGCCTCTCTCGAATACGTAATACACACACATACCTCTCTAGGCCCTGCCGAAACATCAACTACACACTCACACATGTTACATCACATACCCCATTGATCTAAAAAGCCCTCTCTTCAAGTTTATTTCGCATACACCATTCCTTTTGAATAAAGTGTGGCCAATTTTTTTAGAATTTCTGAATATATACAACATTACAAAGTTATATGGAGGAGTATGAACGTTTATTTGCATTCCATGGTGCCCACAATGATATTTATTCCACACTGTGAATTTTTATATTTTTATATTGTATATAAAGTTAGTCATAATAAAGAGAAACGAAGAGCATCTCTCTCCATCGCATACACCCCCTCTACGCCCCTTTCACGTACGCACACAAACTCTCTCCAAGTCCTCTAAAAGTAAGCCCACACCACATTCATGCATGTTTCATCTTTCTCCCGTGATATATACAGTGACGATCATTGTATTTGAAGCGAAAGCACGATACGTACATTGGACTTCAGAATCCACTCATTACGGTCACCATTTATGTTTTGTGGTTATTATACAGTCATGGGCTCACTGTACAGCTTTGTATTTGCTCAAGACATGACTAGTTGACAAGCTAAACGCTCCACATGGCACCTGTAGTGTTGCATCACAGTATCTCACTACCATTGAGCCCACATGTCGGCTTGTATCTACTCTACATCTATATGTAGACTCTTATAACTACACTCTTATAAAAATAGAGTTGGTGATGATGGTGTGCCTGCCATCCTGCAATATAGGCTGTCTGATTTATATCTGACGGATAGGAAGGAAACTATGGAAATTTTGCTAAAAGGTACCCACACACCTCTCACATTTGCAAATAAGGCCTTCCCTCGTTCATCCTTTTCTCTCACAAGATAAACTTGTCATAAAAATGCATCTTGATGTTACGTGCAACACACGGGCATCTTGCTAGTAAGAATGAAAACAAACGACAAAAAAATATTGGACGGTGGTTCGAAGTCATGACCGCGGGCATAGGGGACAAGGTGGCCTTGTATTGGTATGCTGAGCCGGCTGTTTTAACACATAGGAGCTGGTGTGGTGATTATACACACACGCATGCATGCACACGAACTGCATGCACACAACACTCACACGAACACATACAGCCACGCACGCATGCAACACTCACACATACACACGCAGCCACACACGCACACAACACTCACATGCACACACGTTGTCGGCATTCTGTGAACGGCGGTCCCCAGACTTGCCTGACTGCGGCCGCAACGTGGCTCCACCAGCGGCCCTGTACGCCCCATATTCACCAGCAAACACTCAAGACCCTCGCGAGGGGCCAAGCCTCGCGAGGCGGACGTTGCAAGACCTCCTCAGGGGCGGCCTCACCAGGCTGGCTCGCGAGGGGTGAAGAGATCAAGGCAAGGGACACCTCATGAGGTTTCTGTGATGCAAGCCATGACGACTGGGGCCTGGCAGGCGCCAGCGCACGTAGTGTCCTCGTTTCCTCTTTGGTGCTACTGGGGCAAGCGCAGGCGAGGAGTCTCGAGGCATCAGGCAAAGGTTTCCATATCAGTGCAACAAGACCAAGACCAGCAGGATGGCAGGATGGAGGTCACTGTGGAGCCCAAGACGGCGTCATCGCCAGAGCCTTTGGCAGGCGAAGACTACTTTTGTCAGGATAGCTTGTACTAGTTATCTCCCTTCGAATTTGGCTGTTGTGGGATCCCTTCCCGCTCAATATTTGGGAAGAGGGCCAGGGCCTTTATATATAAGACTAGCCACCACCATACGGAGGCATCGGATTCCGATCCTCATCCACACAAGCACACCAAGCACAAGAACAACCTCACCTCGCGAGGCGGTTCTTCCCTTGTAACTGTTCATCCTCAGCCCAAGAGGCAATCCACCACACCACACTGGAGTAGGGTATTACACCACAACGGTGGCCTGAACCAGTATAAATCTTCTGTCTCGTGTTCTTTCGGTTCGTCGAGCTAGGCCGTGAAATCATACGGAGTGCGAGCTAGAGAGGGGGGGAGATCTTAGTGCGCACCCCAGTGTTCGAACCTCAAGGGTTTTGCCAGAACCCGAAATCCGACGCACGGACGCCAGGTAGGGTGCACTTAAGGTTTCCTCTTCGTCGATCTGCGCTTCGCCACTCCATCAAGCTCATGGCCGACGCTCGCGCTGGCTTGTGCTGAGCGTCGGGCCGCTCTCGCCACCCGTGTTGCTCAGACAGCCCCTGTCGACGGACCTCCCCGTCGTTCTCCGTCACCCGCCGCCAACGCTGCCACCGGCCCGACGGCAAACGAGCAGCAAGCCTCGTCACTGCACCCCTCCATGCACCGTGACGGTCGCACCGCCACCCTGTCGCTAACTCCAGTCGTCTCATCGTCTCACGCTCGCCGCACCTCCACGGATGCGCAGGCCGCGCTGCTCATGGCACACGAGCTCCTGCGCTACTGCCCGGTCGACGACCTCTATGAGGACTGGTTGGACCGCATCGCCGAGCTCATCAGTGCGGGGGGGGGGGAGGCTCTCCAGC